>NC_044993.1:5341158-5641158 GCF_008728515.1 Papio anubis | reverse complement strand
TTAAATGATTTGTATGAAAGTGTGACTTCAAGTAAGTATAAGCATAAAACCTATAATAAACATAACTGTTTGCTTATAACTCAATTATAAAATCAATTTAGGCTGGTCGCAATGACTCACCCCTGTTTTCCCAGCACTTTGGAAGGCTGAAGTGGGTGGATCACTTGAGTCCAGGAGTTCAAGACTGACCTGGCCAATATGGTGAAACCCCTCTCTACTAAAAATACAAAAATTAGCCGGGCATGGTGGCAGGTGCCTGTAATCCCAGCTACTGGGGAGGCTGAGGCAGATAAATCCCTAGAACCCAGGAGGTGGAGGTTGCAGTGAGCCGATATCACAACACTGCACTCCAGCCTGGAAGACAGAGCGAGACTCCCTCTCAAAAAAAAAAAAAAAGTTATAATAAAATTATAAAGTACACATAAAACAGCCTTATTTTGATATATTGGCGATGTTCTATTAAAACTTAATCAGGCTAGGCATGGTGGCTCACACCTATAATCCCAGCATTTTGGGCGGCCGAGGCAGGTGGATCACCTGAGGTCAGGAGTTTGAGACCAGTCTAGCCAACATGGCGAAACCCCATCTCTACTAAAAGTACAAAAATTAGCTGGGTGTGGTGGTGGGTGCCTGTAACCCCAGCTACTCAGAGGGGTGAGGCAGGAGAATCACTTGAATGCGGGAGGTGGAGGTTGCAGTGAGCCAAGATTGTGCCACTATGCTCCAGCCTGGGTGACAGAGCAAGACTCCATCTCAAAAAACAGAAAAAAAAAGACACTGGAAACCAAAGCCTTTTGTGAATCTCGTCTCGGAAATGAGATCTCATAACTTCTGCCATATTCTATTCATTTGATGTAAGTCTAGGTCTAGTCTACACTCAAAGGGAAGGGGTTACACAGGCCATGGGTACTGGGAGGGAGTGATGACTGGGGACCGCCTTAAAGGCTGCCCATTGGAATAGTAGAAAGAAGTATTTCCTTAAATGATGTCATTCACATTAAAAAAAAAAAAAAAAAAAAACCCTAGAACCACATCTGACATGTCATCTGCTCACTAGTTATCTGTTTTGGTTAGTGTTTTCATTCATCTTGAGTTCTGTTCTTTAAACTCTTTTGGACTTTTGATTTTGAAAATGCTGATGCTGAGAATGTCTGCTAACGCGTGTGTGTACAAAATGACATTTACATTTGTCAGGAATTTGTTTGCTAGTTTAGGATAATCAGACTCAAACTCAAGTCCAACTGCCAGCAAGCAGCCTGCGAATGCCAATTTTGAAGGCTGTCATCTGATTACCATAGAACTGGCTCGTTCACTTGAAGATAATGTTACTGTTGGGCGTTGTTGAAAGAGTATCTCTTCATTTGGTATCTATTTGTATTTACTACTACACTTAGTGCTTATTGACTGTGGCAGCTGCTATGTACAAAGACTGGATTCATGTAAGGCACCTGCTTGCAACGTGACTACACTTCTCAGTATTTAGGTGTCTTAGAGTTTTCTCACCGATTCCACAATTGTGCACTGTGTGATGACTCAATTCTCCTGCTAACCTTTCTCTCTGAGCCATTGAAGCTTTCAGTGGGTATCAGCCTTCACTCGGAACCTACAGTGTGTGCTGTGGTCATTGTCATGGATGCAAATGTGCACGCTGGTGTTATGTCACAGTCCTTAGTTGTAAGTTGCCTCCCACCCCGGAAGGTCTGTGTGAATCAGACAGTCATTGAAACACTTTCAACGTTAGTAAGTTCTCAGAAAACTTGAAGGCTCTGAAGATGGCATCCCGGAAACCCTGCCCCCAATCCTAATGTCACAAGCTTTTTTTATTAAGTATAAAGAATGCTAGAGTCCCAAACTCCTAGGGAGAGGAAACTAGAAGGAACTTCCAGTGTGTTAAATGGTTGCTGCTTGGTGGCCATCATATTAGGGGTGGGGACTGGGAGCTGATGGGTGGTCCTGTGTGTTTTATTTGTGTGCACACAAGTTGTTTGTAGATTCGGTATTTCTCCTAAATCAGAGGCCATCTGGATGAGAACACAGGCAACTGCTATATCTTCAAGGGTAGACATTCAGCTGCTGTTTCTCTCTCATGGACAAAGAAATACAAGTTATGAAAGATGCAAGAGTTTGGGTTTTATTCCCACCCCACCTAATAATCTATCGAAAAGGAGAAAAAGGGAATTAGCAGAAAGCTTATTCAGGGACCTCAAAAATCATGTAGAGTGTTTAGATGAACCTGTCTAAGTCAGATGTTGACATGGATGGTATTTGGATGGTTGTTTGAAGGTTAATATAGACACCTGGTAAAAAGGACTTGTCTCATATCAGATATGATGAAAACAAAAACTATAAAACAAGAAATGAGATATTCAAAATATTTAAAAATGCCCATGAGTAGAGGTTTGTTTACACGTATTCTGGGATATCTAGGTAACAGAATTCTCACGGCACTGAAACTGATGCTGTGGAAGAATATGTAATGACACAGTGGACGGCTAAGATTCTATCTAACGTTTTTAACATGAAAAACGACAAACACGGCTCGGCACAGTGGCTCACGCCTGTAATCCCAGCACTTTGGGAGGCCCAGGTGGGTGGATCACTTGAGGTCAGGAGTTGGAGACCAGCCTGACCAACATGGTGAAACCTCATCTCTACTAAAAATACAAAACTGGCTGGGTGTGGTGGCATGCGCCTGTAATCCCAGCTGCTTGGGAGGCTGAGGCAGAAGAATCGCTTGAATCGGGGAAGCAGAGGTTGCAGTGAGCCAAGATCATACCCTGCACTCCAGCCTGGGTGACAGAGCAAGACTCTGTCCAAAAAAAAAAAAAAAGAAAGAAAAAGAAAAATGTCAAACATACAGAAAAACAGAAGGACTAGACATCTGTCTGCTCGCCCACGTGGATTCCATGATTCTTTTGCCATCTTTGCCCTGCATGATGCATCATTCAGTGGAAACAGGTGGTCGTAATTTCTTTTGGAAAAAACAAACTTTTACAATCTGCAGATAATAAAATCTGGAAAAAGATCATTTTGAGCAGTTTTTTTTTTGTCTTGGAATGACAAATTTTCTTCTTTGTAATCTTGTGCATTTTCCAAATTTCCAGCCACAAATATGGTTTAATTTTGTAGCCAGAAAAAAAAGGACATGTGAAAAATAAAGGGGAAGTTTGAACAAAAGAAGGGGAGAGAAAGGATTGTGGGTTTTTAGGTCTGTGTTGTCTTTCAGGGCTGGGTGGGCGTAGCTGGGAGTGGTTCTGTAAACAGCATTATTAGACAAGAATCCAGATCCCCAGTGGGGGCGGTGTAGAGCGGTGCCAGCCCAGCTGGGGTGCCAGTGGGAGAAAGAGGAGGATGGGACGGGGGGGGGGGGTCTGTATGCTGTATGTGGCCATTTGGGGACTCCTGCAACCCCTTGGGGCTTCCCAACACAGAGGTAAGTAATTTGGGTCAGCGCATTCGGGACTTCCACAGGGGCGTTTGGAATGACCAAGGGCAGAGAGGAAAGGTCTCTGGTTCAAGGAAGGCAGGTAAGGCGATGAGGTTGACTTGAGGGCAGGACTGGCTACAGAATTCAGGCAGCAGACTGCCAATAGCAGGAAGACACTTGCTTCTATCTTCTGTGATCTCTCCCTTGACTGTCCTGGTGACTTCCACTTGCTATAGATTGTTGCTCTCCACCACACAAGGGATTACTACCGGGTGAGTGTAGACCAAGCGTGTTCAACCCGCAGCCCAAGGTAGCTTTGAATGCAACCCGACACAAATTCGTCAACTTTCTTAACGCATTATGAGATTTTTTTGCAATTTATTTATTTATTTATTTAGCTTATCAGCTATTATGAGTATTAGTGTATTTTATGTGTGGCCCAAGACAATTGTTCTTCCAATGTGGCCCAGGGAAGCCAAAAGATTGGACACCCCTTGTGTAGACCCTCCCAGGTGTCCCTCATCGGGAAGAGCAGTTGTGGCCACTGGGTGGAGTCAGGGAGATGCCAAGCCCCGGGTATACATCATCCCATGGGACTAAATTTCCACATCCACATTCAGATCCAATGATTACGCATTTCAACATGGCAGCTTGGAGCATGAAGCCTCAAGCCCAACACCCGTCCTGCACGGGGATCTCTGTGCAGCTGCACTGGCCTCATGCCCATGAGGCTGGCCCTGCTGAAGGGTTCTTGTCGGAGAGGAAACATCCAGTCGATACCTTCCCTGTAGACTGTCAGTGATTCTTCTCAATTGTCCTGGGGTTAACCTGGATCTGTGGATACTGCAGGGGCTAATAATCCCAGCACCTTTGGTCTCTAAGGCGTCTCACATGATGGTGATAAGAACACGGGAGACTTAGTAGTAGAAGTCGTGTGCTAAGACTGAGTGAGTAGTGGAAATCGTGTGCTAAGTTTCAGCGAGTAGTGGAGGCTGTGTGCTCAGTCTCAGCGAGTAGTGGAAGCCGTGTGCTAAGTCTCAGCGAGTAGTGGAAGCCCTGTGCTAAGTCTCAGCGAGCTGGTGGGAGTTTTTAATCCAGATCACCCGTCTTCCCTGTCCCTGCCTGGAAGGTGGAGTGGGCTGGAAAGGCATCTTTGTTGCCAATGAATGTGAATCCCAAAGTTGTCCAGCCAGCTGCCCTTGCTGGAGACTCCACTTCCTCACAGCTCATTCATTGTCTCAGTTCTGGAGGCCAGGAGTCGGAGAGCAAGGTGCCAGCAGGGTTGGTTCCTCCGGAGGCCTCTCTGCTTGGTTTGCAGATGGCTGCCATCCCCCTGTGTCCTCATACGGTTGTCCTCTGTGCGTGCTGCATCCTAATCTCCTTTTATGTGGACACCAGTCGTATTGGATTAAGGCCGCACCAATGACATCATTTAGCTGTAGTGATCTCTTTAAAGGGCCTATCTCCAAGTACAGTCACTTTCTGAGGACACGGGGTGTGGGGTTTAGGGCTTCAGCCTGGGAATGGTGGGGGGGTTGGACAACTCAGTCCAACACCATGTTCTGTGTAGAAATTGACTTGAAAGGTATTTCTTTGAGGAGCTGTGAGTCACAAGGAGAAAATGCGTGATTGTCTCTCGAGGCTGTAGCCCCTCTGGAAATGTTTATCACCTCTGCTGTCTGCCCCAAGTCCTCAGGTAGGAGATGTGGGGACGGTGCCCCTCTAGCCGGGCCGTATTCCTATGACCTTTCCTAAGACTCCCTGTGGCCTGTTGGAGAGAAGAGAGCCCAGCAGAGGATGTGTTGTTTGGCTCACCTTGAAACTCAAGTGCAAACAGAGACAGAGAAGAGAAGGGCCCAAGATCTGTGATTGCAGAGACCCAGGGGGAAGAGATGACAGGCAGGCACTGCACCTCACTTTCCTATGCCAAACCACGGATGCCGACTACCAGGCTAACTAGAACTGCTTATTTCACCCCTGTGTACCTCTCAGGACCCTCCCTGTCTTTGCCTCTCCAGCTGGACCGAATCTGAGGGCTCTGGGTGTAGGGGAAGGAGTGTTGGCCTGAGTGGCCACTCTTAACCATGAGCCACTGGTGTAGGGCAGACGGGGCCCATCCCTCGCTGGCCACATGGATTTAGGCAGGTGTCATCTTTCCACATTCCTGTGTCCTGGTGTGAAAGTGGAGGTGTTGGGTGCAAGAATGGAGGGCAGTGTTGGGCTCCCCTTCTGACGGCTAGGTTCCTCCCCCCCTCCCCCCTCACTTCCCCTCCCCCCTCTCCCCTCCCCCCTCCCCTCTCTCCCTTCTCCCCTCCTTTCCTTTTCTTTCCTTTCCTTTCCTGATAAGGTCTTACTCTGCTATCCAGGCTGGAGTGCAGTGGTGCAATCACGGCTCCCTGCAGCCTCAACCTTCCTGGGCTCAAGTGATCCACCTCCTGAATAGCTGGGAATACAAGCGCACATAACCATGCCTGGCTAATTTTTGTACAGATGGGGTTTTGCTAAGCTGCCCAGGCTGGTCTTGAACTCCTGGGCTCAAGAGATCTGTCCACTGCGGTCTCCCAAAGTGTTGGATTACAGGTGTGAGCCACTTGGTGCCTGGCTGATTCTTTCTTTTGATGACATGTCCTACAAGTGTGGGCTGGGGACCAACAGCATGAGCATCACCTGGGAGCTTGCCAGAAATGCAGACTCTCAGGTTCCACCCTGGAACTACAGAATCAGAAACTCTGAGCTGGGTCCCAGCAATCTGAGACTCAGCAAGCCCCCCGGGGGGATTCTGAGGCTCCCTGGAGTGTGAGCACTGCTGCTCTGGATGATTAGCTTCTCTGTGTGTCTCAGACCCATCCTCCCGTTTGCCAGCCCCTCTTGCAGATACTAGAGACAAAAGAGTGAGCAAAGCGCTAATCCTACTGAGTGGGGCTCATGCTCTGGTGGGGAAGGAAGATGTCTATCAAATAATTGCTCCAGTGAGTACATAATTACACACTGAGATAAGCCCCAGGAAGGAAAGCAGAGCATGTAAGAAAGAAGGTAGGCGTGACCTGGGTGTGGGGGTTGAGTGGGAATGCTACTGTTAAAGTCCAGTGCCATCTGCGAAGACTTCCTGGAGGAGATGGCAGGAACTCAGAGAACTCCTGCATTTATTATTTTTCTTTTTTATATCAGCCACATTTTGCGGACCCTGGAGCCTACAGCCTGACCTGTAGTAGATTTCAGGAAAGATAAACTGGCCTCCCTCCCCTGTGATCTGGGTGGGAGGTGCCTGTTCCCCAGGGAAAGTCTATAGTCAGTCTCCTTCAGCAACGCCTGTCTCACCAGCCTTTCTCCTCCCTCTACCGCCTCCCCCAGATATCAGCATACTGAAATTTGAGTGACAGTTTTGCCTTCACTTCTTATTGAATTCTGCCAATAGTAGTTGCTATCTACTATCTTGTGTGAACCAGGAATTGTATGGTTTTTTTTCTTCTTTCCCTTTTTCCTTCCTTCTTTTCCTGTCTATACTTGTCTTAATTTTTTTTTCATAAACCATAAATAAAAATTGGCACAATTTAAAATTCCTCCTTCACTCTCCCACTTTATGGATCCTATTTTCCCCCTTGACTTGGGGTGGGGGGAGGCGGAGGGAGGAAGGTCCTGTTTGTTTCTGATCCATTTGTGGTAATTACTGTTTGCCTGGGCGTTCTTGGCCCCTTTTCTGTGCAAGTCTAGAGAGGCTGCAGGATTGTGGTTAAGAGCACGGAAGTCTACAGCCCAGGCTGCCTGATGCAAATTCTAGTTCTGCCATTCGCCAGCTGTGAGACCTCAGGCAAACTTAATTTTTCCCTGCCTCTGTTTGTTCTTCTGTACAATGGGGTAGTAACTAACTGTACATACATCAGGGGGTCTGTTGTAGAATGGAGTCATTTAATATACATCAAGCATGTAAGGTAGCACCTGATCATGCTGATTTTTATTAGTCATAATTTAATTATTAGTAATTATTATTATACAACTACAGGCTGGGCGTGGTGGTTCACGCCTGTAATCCCAGCACTTTGAGAGTCTGAGGCGGGTGGATCATGAGGTCAGGAGTTTGAGATCAGCCCAGCCAACGTAGTGAAACCTCATCTCTACTAAAAATACAAAAATTAGCCATGTGTGGTGGCACGCGCCTTAATCCCAGCTACTCAGGAGGCTGAGGCAGGAGAAGTGCTTGAACCTGGGAAGCGGAGGTTGCAGTGAGCCAAGATCACGCCACTGCACTCCAGCCTGGATGACAGAGCAAGACTCTGTCTTGAAAAAAAGAAAAAATATTTTTAAAAAATATTATACAACTACACAAGTGTCTTTTCCCTCACTGATTCTTGCTGGGCCTACTATTCTGCCCACTCCACGCTCCCATATTCCCGCAGTGCGTGTGAGTCAACACATCTTCCATGGCGGTATAGGCATTTGTATTTAACCCATTTCCTGCTGACAGTTAGTTGGTTTCCTTTTTTGGTTTTTAGAACAATGTCATAATGAACATCTATGGATATAACACATAGTTTTGAATCCTTACAGAAATCCCTGTAGAAACCTGAGGCTTAGAAAATGAAGTAATTTGCCCAGGGTCACACAACTCTTCATGGAATTGGGCCCAGGGCTGCCTGAATTCTAAGCTCGAGTGCCCTAGACTCCTTGTTGGTGTTAGGAATACCTCTGCTTCAAATGCATTCTTTTTTTTTTTTTTTTTTTTTTTTTTTAAGTTCTGGGATACATGTGTAGAATGTATAGGTTTGCTACATAGGTATACACATGCCATGGTGGTTCGCTGCACCCATCAACCCATCATCTACATTAATTATTTCTCCTAATGCTATCCCTCCCCTAGCCCTCCACCTGCTGACAGGCCCCAGTGTGTGATGTTCCCCTCCCTGTGTCCGTGTTCTCATTGCTCAATTCCCACTTATAAGTGAGAACATGCGGTGTTTGGTTTTCTGTTCCTGTGTTAGTTTGCTGAGAATGATGGTTTCATCTTCATCCATGTCCCTGCAAAGGACATGAACTCATCCTTTTTTATGGCTGCATAGTATTCCATGGTGTATATGTGCCACATTTTCTTTATCCAGTCTATCACTGATGAGCTTCAAATGCATTCTTCACAGAAACCTCCCCACCCCCTTTTAAGAACAGTTGGATTGACTTGACTCATGCCTCCCAATCCGCTCCGTTTTGCCATCTCTCAGGGTCAGTCCTAGGGCAGGATGGGCACCCAGGTGCCTCCTAGCATGGGGACTGATCTGTTCAGCTCAACACCATTGCAGCCAGTGCTCAAAGGCTGACCATAGAAATGACCAAGCCATGGCCAGATGTGGTGGCTCACACCTGTAATCCCAGCACTTTGTGAGGCTGAGGCAGGAGGATCACTTGAGGTCAAAAGTTTGAGACCAGCCTGGCCAATATGGCAAAACCCCATCTCTACTAAAAATATGAAACATTTAGCCAGGCACGGTGGCGGGCGCCTGTAGTCCCAGCTACTCCGGAGGCTGAGGCACCAGAATCGCTTGAACCCAGGAGGCGGAGGTTGCAGTGAGCTGAGATCTTTTCACTGCATTCCAGCCTGGGCGACAGAGCAAGACTCCATCTGAAAGAAAGAAAGGAAGGAAGGAAAGGAAGGAAGAAATGGCCAAGCCAGAAGGAAAAACTGCCCCTCTTCCTGGTCAAGACAGGCAAGAGTCTACAGCTGGAGCCAGAGGTGCCTCCTCTCCTAGGGACATGCTGGGACCCAGAGCTGGGCCTGCCCTGGAGCAAAGCTAGGGGGTTCCTGGGAGCCACTGTTCTTGTCATCCTGGGCACAGCTCAGTGGCCCTACTGCTTTCTGCTGCTCAGACCACAAGCAGGTCCACTAGGAACCAGCCTCACTGTCCCAAAACTGAGTGTGAACCAGTGCCAGGGAGGCCCAGCTGTGTGTCTAGAGGCAGAGAGGTGGGCTGGCAAGAAAGCCTGCATCGAACCCTCACTCCACACTCGCCTGCCATGACCTTGGACAAAGCTCTCAAATCCAGGGCCTTGGTTTGCCCATCCAACAAAATGGGCACAGCACCTGCCAAGTTGAACTTTTGGTCAGATAGAGGAGTAAAGGTGTGCGTGATGATAAGCAGCTGGGTCTGGTCCATAGTACATGCTCAGCCAATGCGGATTGAACCTGAATATAGGAATGAAGCTGTTTCTTCCCAGCCATACCATCATTCCGGAATTATTGTCTGGAAATAATTTCAAATGGACAGAAAAGTTGTAAGAAGATGATAGCACAAACACTTTTGCACATCCTTCCTCCAGGGTCTCTCAGCATCATTAGCACATTTCTACACTGGCTGCATTGTCCTCAGCCTCACCACCCCCATTTAGGCATAAATTACAGACATGACGCTCTGTTATTTCTAAATACATCTGTGTGTGTGTGTGTGTTTTTTTTTTTTTTTTTTTTTTTGAGGCAGCATCTTACTCTGTCACCCGGCTGAGTGCAGTGGTGCAATCTCAGCTCACTGTAGCCTCCAACTCTGAGGTTCAAGCGATCCTCCCACCTCAGTCTCCCCAGTAGCTGGGAATACAGGCATGTTTCACCATGCCCAGCTAACTTTTATATTTTTGTGGAGACTGGGTTTCACCATGTTGCCCAGGCTGGTCTCAAACTCCTGAGCTCAAGCAATCCTCCCACCTCAGCCTCCCAAAGTGCTGGGATTATAGGTGTCAGTCACTGTGCCCAGCCTATTTTCTTTAAGTGACAATATTCATTAATCACAACAGAGTCCAAAAATCAGGAAATGAACAGCCACGCAACATGACCATCCAGTCCAAAAGTTCCAATCAGCATTGTTCCAGTAACAGGGAAAGGATGTGGCTCTTAGTTGCCACGTCCCCTAGTCTCCTTCTGCATGGAATACTCCTGTGGGTTTTCCTTGTCTTTTGTATTCTCAACCTTTTTAGAGATTCTAGGCTCAGAAAGTCATAGGATGTCCCTTGATTTGAGTTTGTCTAATGTTTCCTCGGGATTTGGCTCAGGTTGCACACTTCTGGAGAAAGCCTTGTGGCATGATACTGTGTCCTCCTTAGTACATGATATTGGGAGGCTCACCCAGCTGTTTGTCTCGTTACTGGTGGTGATAAATTTGGCCCCTTGGCTAAGACAGCATCTGCCAGATTTGCCTTAATTAAAGCTATTATTTTCTCCTTTGTAATGATTAAGTATTTTACAGAGAGATATGTTGAGACAGTATCAGTACCTGATTCTCATTTTATTTTCACTCATTAAGTTCAGCATGCATGGACAATGCTTGGCTGAATGGATTACTATCACACTGTTTGCTGAATGGTGATTTTCTAATTCCATCTACATTAGTCCCTTCTCACACTGCTATAAAGAAATACCTGAAGCCAGGCATGGTGGCTCATGCCTGTAATCCCAGCACTTTGGGAGGCCAAGGTAGGTGGATCACTTGAGGTCAGAAGTTTACAGCAGCCTGGCCAACATGGTGAAACCCGGTCTCTACTAAAAATAAAAAATTAGGCTTGGTGATGCATGCCTGTAATCCCAGCTACCTGGGAGGCTGAGGCAGGAAAATAGTTTGAACCCAGGAGGCGGATGTTGCAGTGAGCTAAGATTGCACCACTGCACTCCAGCCTAGGTAACAGAGTGAGACTCTGTCTCAAAAAGCACACATAGAAGAAGAAATACCTGAGACTGTGTGATTTATAGGGAAAAGAGGTTTAATTGGCTCACAGTTCTGCAGGCTGTACAGGAAGCACAGTGGCTTCTGCTTCTGGGAAGACCTCAGGAAGTTTCCAATCATGGTGGAAGGCAAAGGAGGAGTGAAGTGTCTTACATGGTGGGAACAGGAGCAAGAGAGAGAGCAGGGGGAGGTGTCACATGCTTTTAAATGACCAGATCTCATGAGAACTCACAATCATGAGGACAGTACTAAGGGGATAGTGCTAAACCATTCATGAGATATCTGCCCCCATGATGCAGTCACCTCCCACCAGGCCCACCTCCAACATTAGAGATTACAATTGGACATGAGATTTGGTGGGGAACACAGATCCAAACCATATCACCATCATCATCATTCTCCTTTATTTACGGTCTTCTATAAGGAAGAGCTTTCTCTTCTCCCTGTTGACTGGGTCATTTATTTATTGATATCGGTAGGAATGCAAGGACTCTGTATTAGTCCATTCTCATGCTGCTATGAAGAAATATCTGAGACTGAGTAATTTATAAAGAAAAGAGGTTTCATTGACTCACAGTTCCACATGTCTTGGGAGGCCTTAGGAAACTTAATCACAGCAGAAGGCACCTCTTCACAGAGCGGCAGGAGAGAGAATGAATGCTGAGCAAAGGTGGAAGCCCCACATGAAACCATCAGATCTTGTGAGAACTCACTCTATTATGAGCATGGGGGAACCACTCCCACCATCTAATCACCTCCCATGAGGTCCCTTCCCCAGCATGTGGGGATTCAGATTACAATTCAAATGAGATTTGGGTGGGGACACAGAGCCAGGCCATATCAGACTCCTAGTTGATTAAATATGTTATGATTTGTTACTATCAATATTTATTTTGATGCCTGATTGTGTTTTGGCCAATGGGAACCCCTTCAAGGTGGCTTCCATGTCCTCTTGACATTTTTTCCGTTATCCTTTGAGCACTTCCCTTTCTGGCATAATGAGAAACTTCAGCTTCATTTTGTACTTTCTGTACATTGGCCCCAGAAAAAGCCATTTCTCCCAGGATCCTTGGCTCTTTTTACCGGAAGAATTATATTTAGAAAGCAAGATCTGGTACTATGTGTTCATTGTTACTGGGTGCCATGGCTCCTGGGCCCTCTCAGAGGAGGTGGCGTAAGTGTGCATATGCTGTGAGATCTATATTTAGTTTTATATCTGTCTCTCTCTGTATCTCCATAGATTCCAGTCCAATAAATACCACAGGGTTTGTGCCAGCTCTTTGTATATTTTTAACTCTTTTCATCAACAGTAAGAACACCAACTACCATTACCATTAGTATATTTCCTTATCGCACAGTTTCCCTGTATGTAACCCATCTCCTCACCTTGCCAACAATTGCATTGGCCACTACTCTGCCTAGCCATCTCCTCTTGGCCCGAATGCACTGGCCACCCCTGAGCAAAGTTCGTACTCCATGTATCTCACTTTGTGCTGTTGCTACCTGCTTGCTCACTGCGACACACTACCACTGCACCTGCACACACAGACGCACACAGATGCTACCTAGAAAGGACTTCAGGGGCTGGAAAACACCTCTGAAGCCTCTCTTGACCTGAGGCTGAAATTTCAGAAGCCCTTCCTCATATCAGTGCTAGGGGCGAGGTATCATCATTCCCATTTTAAAGAGGAGGAAACTGCGACTCAGAAAAGTCAAGCGGCTTGCTGAGGGTCACACAGCGTAGGTGCGGGGAGCCAGACTAGGCCGAGTCTGGGCCTGGTGATGCCTCCTCTACTCTGTTGGCTGCATTTAGGGTTTTTTTGTTTGTTTTTTGTCCCTAACATTAAAAAATACTCAGGCAGGCCCTTCTGAGTTCTCTTGCAATGTTCTTCCCCATTTTCCCACATGGTCTTAAGCTCGATTGTCACCACTCACCTGCGGGCGGTGGGGTTGGGGGTGCAGATGAGGGAAAAAGTGTTTGGCAGTGACGACTATCACTGAACAAGCATGCCACGCTCTGAGAACCTGAGACTAGGATAACCCTAGACTAAGTTCCACTTCTGAGCACATCTGGGCGCTCGCATCTCCTGGAAGACTTGCACATGAATGGTCACAGCAGTGTTCTGTATAAAAGCCCAAATTGGGCCGGGCCCGGTGGCTCATGCCTGTAATCCCAGCACTTTGGGAGGCTGAGGTGAGTGGATCACCTAAACTCAGGAGTTCAAGACCAGCCTGACCAACATGGTGAAACCCCGTCTCTACAAAAACTAGCCAGGCATGATGGTGGGTGCCTGTAATCCCAGCCACTCAGGAGGCTGAGGCAGGAGAATCACTTGAACCTGGGAGGCAGAGGTTGCAGTGAGCCGAGCTCATGCCATTGCACTCCAGCCTGGGCGCCAGAGTGAAACTCCGTCTCAAAAAAAAAAAAAAAAAACTCAAACTGGACACAAAATGCCAGCCACGTGCACGTACTTAAATAAACTGTGGCATAGCCATGAAGCAGCATACTTAGAATACTATAGAGCAACAAAAGAGAATGAGTGACAGGTATTCATGGAAGCGCACCAGTGAAGCTCACAGCATTTTCCCTCCTCCAAGGTTGCGATCCTTCAAGAATAGGACCTTGCTGGGTTGGTCCCTGAGTGTGTCTCCCAAGACAGCCCTTCTTAGACAACTCTGGGTACATTTCAGAATATTATAATTGCCTGGATGATTGGGCTGATGCCTGTAATCCCAGCACTTTGGGAAGCTGAGGTGGGAGGATTGCTTGAGCCCAGGAGTCCAAGGCCAGCCAGCCTGGGTGACATAGTGAGATCCCATCCCTTTTTTTTTTTTTTTTTTTTTTTAAATAGAAGCACCTGGGGGCTTGTGGAGCCCTGATGGCCTCACTCATCTGCTGGTCTCGGGTGAGCCCACAGCCAGTGTACTTTTATAAGAACCAGCAGCAACTTTTGACTGGGCGGGTGTGGTGGCTCACGCCTGTCATCCCCGCACTTTGGAAGGCCGAGGCGGGCAGAATCACCTGAGGTCAGGAGACCAGTCTAGCCAATGTGGTGAAATCCTGTCTGTACTAAAAATACAAAAATTAGCCGGGCATGGTGGCAGGCACCTGTAACCCCAGCTACTTGGGAGACTGAGGCAGGAGAATGGCGTGAACCCGGGAGGCGGAGGTTGCAGTGAGCCAGGATTGTGCCACTGCACTCCAGCCTGGGTGAAAGAGTGAGACTCTGTCTCCAAAAAAAAAAAAAAAAACCAGTGTCAACTTTTGAGCACATCAGTCAGAGAGTCCTCTACAGAACTTGCTGGAACACAGACTGCCCACCCACCCCCAGGGCTTCTGAGGTAGTAGGCCCAGGGTAGGGCCTGAGTTTCTGCATTTTTAACAATTTCCAGGTGATGCTGGCCTGAGGCCCGCACTCTGAGAATCCTGGACTAAGATAAAACTAGAGGATACCCAGATCCGTGCCTTGGGGGAGAAGGATAGAGGAGCCTTGGAAAGAAGGAAGCATCTGCCTGGAGTGTGGCTTATTCGCGTGCGTGTCTCCAATGTCATCTGTCAGGAAGCCCACTCGATTGCTTTATTCTTGTGTCATTGTGACTCTTGCATTGATTCTCTCCAATGGCATGGATCCCAGTAATGACATGCCCTATATTGTGAAATTCTTTTGTTTTTGTTTTGTTTTGGAGATGAAGTCTCGCTCTGTCGCCAAGCTAGAGTGCAGTGGTGCGATCTTGGCTCACTGCTACCTCTACCTCCTGGGTTCAAGTGATTCTCCTGCCTCAGCCTCCTGAGCAGCTGGGGCTATAGGTGCGCACCACCATGCCCGGCTAATTTTTGTATTTTTAGTAGAGGTGGGGTTTCACCATGTTGGCCAGGATGGTCTTGATCTCTTGACCTCATGATCCACCCAAAGTGCTGGGATTACAGGCATAAGCCACCATGCCCGTCCTATATTGTGAACTTCTTGAAGGATTGGGACTGGAGGACTCACCATCCCTGGGGCTCTCTCTGCCTCTTCTCTTTCTCTGAAACCCCAAGGGGCCAAGTGCTTTCTACAACCTAAGGCATTTGGGATTCCCACATGAGCCCGTTTTCTTGTTCTACTTAGCACCTTCACGCCTGTTCTTCCCTCAGTCCAGAAGGCCCCCTCATTCCAGTACCTCTCTCAACCACTTTCTCATAATTCCTGGGTGCCTTTCTAGATCCCTCACGATCTGCACTGGGGCCCGCCCATCTCCTTTGTGGTTAGCTGCACCCCAGCAGGGCACCACCACGCGAGTTTTGAGCATCTCTCGGCTTGTTCATGCCTGGTGTCGTCAGATTTACCCAGGACACAGTCGTGGTTGAATTTCAAACAATAATTGTAGTGCATGCATGTCCCAAGTGGCACTTGGTGTGTGTGTATACTGGAAAATCATCTGGTGTTTATCTGGAGTGCCAAGGTAACTGGCATCTGTATTTTCGTTTCTTAAACATGGCAGCCGTCTTCGGGCCCCTTGGTGTCCTCTGAGGACAAGGACTCCTGCTGTCCCCACCGCTGGTCACTGCTGTTACCCTAAGGCTCATGTGCCCTCAGTGCTCCCTGGTGCTGGGCACTGTGCTGGGAATTTCATACTCACTGTTTCCCTTTTTTTTTTTTTGAGATAGAGTTTAGCTCTGTCGCCCAGGCTGGAGTACAGTGGCGCTATCTCAGCTCACTTCAACCTCTGCCTCCTGGGTTCAAGCAATTTTCCTGCCTCAGCCTCCCGAATAGCTAGGACTACAGGCATGTGCTATCACGTCTGGCTAACTTTTTTGTATTTTTAGTAGAGACAGGGTTTCACCTGTTGGCCAGGCCGGTCTTGAACTCCTGACCTCAAATGATCCACCTACCTCGGTCTCCCAAAGTGCTGGGATTACAGGCCTAGGCCACCGTGCCCAGTCTCACTTTCCTTTATCCCACAGCAGCCCTGTGGATCCTGTCTGTTATACCCTTACCCCTCCACATTCCAGGGAAGGAAACTGAGGCACGGGCTAGGCTTTGGTCAAATATGTTGAAGAAATGCACGTCTGCATAAGCCCTTTAACAGGGAAGATGATTAGGGTCTAACGCAGTCCAAGTTCGCAATGAGCGGAATCCCAGGGCTGGACGGGAGGGTGCCACAGCAAGGCTGGGCTGAGAGAGGCTTTTCGCCCGGAGGTGCTGCTGGCTCCCTTGCTCTGGAGTGAGCTCACAGCTCACTTTTCCTGCCAACTCACCTTTCAGCAAGGGTCATATGTGCACTTTGTGGTCCCCTCGGGAGCCTCTGGTAGGGGAAACACCAGTCCTGAGCTGCGCTTGTTTGGTGCAGCGTCTCTCAGAAGCGTTTCTCTTCTAGGCCGTTTCCTTGGGGCTAGGGAGGCTCCGCTCACCATTGCCTGTGTGGGTCTATCTGCAGCAGGCACATAACATCTTGGGGGTTCCAAAGGAGGCACAGACACAGAAGATGGATGTGAAGTAGGCAGGACCATGACGTCCATAGAGACAGGAAGCAGATGAGTCGTCCCAGGGGCTGGAAAGGGTATGGGGAATGCCTGCTTCCTGGGCACAGGATTTCCTCTCAGGTGGGGGATGCGGGGGCGGCTGAAAGTGTTTGGGGATAAGTTTCACGTGGTGCTTGCACAACATTGCGAAGGTACTAGATGCACTGAACTGTATGCTCTAAAACAGTTAACTTTTTGTTATGTGGATTTCATCTTATTAAAAGCTTTAAAAAAGAGAAACACAAAAGAGAAGGGGGCCAGGCACAGTGGCTCACGCCTGTAATCCCAGTACTTTGGGAGGCCGAGGTGGGCGGATTACCTGAGGTCAGGAGTTTGAGACCAGCCCGGCCAACATGTTCAAACCCCGTCTCTACTAAAAATACAAAAATTAGCCAGGCATGGTGGTGGGCACCTGTAATCCCAGCTACTCGGGTGGCTGAGGCAGGAGAATGGCTTAAGCCCTGGGGGGGCAGAGGTTGCAGTGAGCCAAGATCGCACTGCTGCGCTCCAGCCTGGGTGACAGAGTGAGACTCAGTCTCAGACAAAAAAAAAATAATAATAAGGTTTGGTTCTGCCCAAATCAGGTGTGATGGAGAGGGAGAATTAGGGACACTCTCTGACCTTTACCAGGATGCACCACTCTCATTACAAAAGGAACACTTGCGATTCACAGTGGACTGATGTCTACAAAGTTACAAGAAGCTGCAGCCTCAGACCCTTCAGCCCCACAGTCCTGGGGCAGCTACCGCCATCTCTCCCATCTGTGAATGCACATACGTGCCGTCATGGTCAAGGTAGTTGGACTCTTATCCTGAGAGCACTGGAATCTCTGCAAGTGTTTTCAAGCACGGGGCGTGTGTCTGTGTGTGTGTGTGTGTGTGTGTGTGTGTGTGTGTGTGTGTGTGTGTGATGGGATTTACATGTTTCAAGCCAGGCACGGTGGCTCACACCTGTAATCTCAGCACTTTCGGAGGCTGAAGCGGGCAGATCACCTGAGGTCAGAAGTTTGAGACCAGCCTGGCCAACATGGTGAAACCCCGTCTCTACTAAAAATACAAAAACAAATTAGCAGGCCGTGGCGGTGCGTGCCTGTAGTCCCAGCTACTGGGGAGGCTGAGGCAGGAGACTTGCTTGAACCTGGGAGGAGGAGGCTGGGGTGAGCCGAGATCACACCACTGCACCCCAGCCTGGGTGACAGAGCAAGACTCCATCTCAAAAAAAAAAAAAAAAAGGAAAAGGAAAAGTGAATTCGGTGTAGTGAGTCAGAAATGGCAAGGCTAAGGGCAGCTGAGGTCGTGCGGGGGATGGGGGGAGTGCCAAGCCCCCAGCCTGCCTCCACCTGTGGTGTGAGCAAGAATCAAGCACTTTATTTGGTACAACAGAACCAGATCTTGAGAATAGGGGGGAAAAGTCTTATTGTGCAATCCACATTTTTCTTTGAAGTAACTCTACAAAGAATGCAACGTTGACTTAAGGAAGACTCCCAATGCATGGCTAAGCCTGCTTAAAGATCTGTGTAATCGCTGCTGTGCTCCTGGACACTGGGCATGAGTAAGAAGCAGCCCTGGGAAAACGAGGTGGCTAGCACAGCTTTTCTAAGCAAACAGGCATGTGGGGAGGAAATGATTTGGGGTTGGGGAGGATGGCTGGCAAGAAGGAAGAGAGGGCTTTGAAATGTCTGTTACAGCTAAAGGAGGAAGTTACTCAATACCTCTCCTGCTTCCTCCTTCCCAGTTTCCAGTAACCTGATGGAAAAGGAAAAGATTCTTATCACGTCCTAGGTATCAGGACACTAGGAATGGTTTTGCAAAAATGCCTCACACTTTCCTATTTCTGAGGTCTCCTTTGTATTAGCAAAGCCTCCCAAAACCTCCAGGTGTCTCACGTGGCTTCTTTCCAGGCCCATGAGTCTCAACACAGAGTTCTGAGACTTCTAGAACTTGGTTGTGTTTCCCCTCCACTTTTCTTGGGTTATTTAAAATGTCCCATAGAACCAAGCTGTGATACCGCCTATCGTCAGCAGGAGGCACTCTCTGCAATATGGTGCATACTTGATGGAGAATCCTGGAAGTCTGAGGTTCAGGATTCTAAATATGTATATTGTTGCCCTACTCTGTCCACTTACAAGTTTCAATTCTGTTAATAAGTTTGCTCAGCCTGGGCAACATAGGGAGACCCTGTCTCTACAAAATAGTAAAAAATTAGCCAGGCATCACAGCATACACCTGTGGCCCCAGTTATTCAGGAGGCTAAAGCAAGAGGACCACCTGAGACTGGGAGGTTGAGGCTGCGGAGAGCTATGATTGCACCACTGCACTCCAGCCTGGGTGACCAAAAAAAAAAAAAAAAGTGCTTAAAAATAGATGCATCAGTATTAGCCAACAACTAACAACTGGAACCCAGATGTTCATCAACAGGAGAACAAATACATTGTGATCTACTCATGCAGTGGAATACTAAGCTGCTGTGAAAATTAGCATACTATTGCTACATGCAACATCTTGTAGAAATCTCACTAACAACGTTGAGTGAAAGCAATCAGACAAGAAAGCATGTATGAGTGTATACTGCATGTCACCATTTCCATAAAGTTCAAACCCCAGCAAACCGAATCTATGAGGATTGAAACTGTGACAGCATTTACCCCTCAGGTAGGTAGGTAGGCCAAGGGAGCATCTGGGGACCAGTTATATCTGTTTTTAATTTGGAGGCTGGTTATAGGGGTTAGTTTGTGAGCTGTACACGTATTCACACTTTGTGTGTATGTTATGTTTTAAAAACACACACACACACACATCTGGCTGGGCTCAGTGGCTCACACCTATAATCCCAGCACTTTGGGAGGCCGAGGCAAGCGGATCACCTGAGGTCAGGAGTTTGAGACCAACCTAGCCAACATGGTGAAACCTCGTCTCTACTAAAAGTACCAAAAAAATTAGCCGGGTGTGGTGATGCGTACCTGTAATCCCAGCTACTTGGGAGGCTGAGACAGGAGAATCTCTTGAAGCCAGGAAGTGGAGGTTGTGGTGAACTGAGATCATGCCACTGCACTCCAGGCTGGGTGACAGAGTGTGACTCCATCTCAAAAAAATAAAATAATAAAAATAAATTTAAAAATGCATCAGTACAAAAGTTCAATCTGCTGAACAGCAACCCTGCTCTTTTCACAGATTGATGAACAGAGTGAGCTGAAAGCTATCGAGAAAGAGAAGAAGGTGACAGCCCTGCCCCCTAAGGAAGCCTGCAAATGCCAGAAAGAGGATTTGGCCAAAGCGTTTTGTGTAAGAATTGAATTTTTATCTGGTGCTAATTGTGATAAGGTTTTATGTTTAAAAGAAAGCAACACAAATCCCTGAACAGTGCTTTGAAATTCTGTGTTATAACCAATTTTGTCGTCAAGGTTGGAAAATATTGTTGATGTTGAACGGTTCAGATTCCACAGGTAGAGTATCAGTACTTGTCAGTAGAGCTCATGTTCACTAGGCCCTTACCGGAAGATGGCATCCTTTTAGACACTGTACGCTGCTTCTCTTCAGCCTCACATTTCTTGGCAAAAACCTGAAGAGATGAAAGATGAAGTTGAGATGCAGAAAGTAGCCACAGTCCAGTGTTAGAGGTAGCACAGCCCCGCGTGGAGTCCAGCTGTTTCACATCAAAGCCCAAACTCTTCATCATCCGGTATTCCCACCTGTTGTCTTTTATAATCCGTGGAGTTGCCAGGTACTAAAACCAAATTCTCCCAAGTTTCTCAAGTGAGTTTGAATTCCTGGCCAGTGCAAGACAAGAAACATTTGCATCACACACAAATGTGTGTGTGTGCACGCGTGCGTGCATGTGCGTACTCATGACCACTACACTTGGGAGAGCAGATAAAAAGCCCCCAGTAAAAGGGCACATGCTACAATTTCAGAAAGTTGGAAGCCAATGTTTGATGTGTCTTTTCTTGAGAGTAACTCAAATCTGTTAAAATTTAAGTCCTGTGTATTAGTATTTGGAGAGGGGGAGGAAGCATTTCTTCTCTGCCTAGACATTGTCCCTACCTAGAAAATGAGCTAGATTTTCTTTCACTATTCAAAAGAATCTAGAAATCAGTTCTGTTTTCCCCGTTTTCTCTACCAGCAAGTAGTTTGCTTGTTATGTGCTTTTTAAAAACAAGGATACTTTTGTTGTGACCAGAACAACAAAGTTTCCTTCCATTATTACTCATAAATCAGCTGTATTTAATGAATTTGTTTACAGAAAGAACTTGAATGGTATTGGGCACAATATAATTGTTTTAGCTACTGTTTCTTTTTTAATTTTTGTGGGTACATAGTAGGTATATATTTATGTGTTCCAGAGATACATATATTTATGTGTTCCAGTGTATCTCTGTATGCCTTTGATACAGGCATCCACTGTGTAATAATCATATCAGGGTAAACAGGGTCTCCATCACCTCAAGCATTTATCCTTTGTGTTACAAGTCATCCACTTACACTCTTTTAGTTATTTTTAAATGTACAATTAAATTATTTTTGACAACAGTCACCCTGCTGTGCCAGCAAATACTAGGTCTTATTTATTCTTTCTAACTACATTTTTTGTACCCATAACCCTCTCTACTTTCTCCCAACTACCCTTACCAGGCCCTGGTAACCATCCTACTATCTCCTTGAGTTCAGTTATTTTAATTTTTAGCTTCCACAAATCAGTGAGAACCTGCAAAGTCTGCCTTTCTGTGCCTAGAGGTCACTGTTATTTCACTTAATATAATGACCTCTAGGACCATCCATATTGTTGCAAATGACAGGATCTCATTCTTTTTTATGAGTGCATAGTACTCCATTGTGTATATGTACCACATTTTCTTTATTCATTCATCTGTTGATGGGCACTTAGGCTCCTTCCAAACCTTGGCTATTGTGAATAGTACTGCGATAAACATGGGAGTATAGATAGCTCTTCAATATTCTGATTTCCTTTCTTTTGGTTATGTATCTAGGAGTGGGATTGCGGATCATATAATAGTTGTATTTTTAGTTTTTAGTTTTTGTTTTGTTTTGTTTTGTTTGTTTGAGACAGAATCTCTCTCTGTTGCCCAGGCTGGACTGCAGTGGTGCGATCTCGGCTCACTGCAAGCTCCGCCTCCCGGGTTCACGCCATTCTCATGCCTCAGCCTCCCGAGTAGCTGGGACTACAGGCACCCGCCACCATGCCCAGCTAATCTTTTTGTATTTTTAGTAGAGACGAGATTTCACCGTGTTAGCCAGGATGGTCTCTATCTCCTGACCTCATGATCCACCCGCCTCTGCCTCCTAAAGTGCTGGGATTACAGGCGTGAGCCACCGCGCCCAGCATATTTTTAAGTGTTTTGAGGAACCCTCCAAACTGTTCGCTAGAGTTGTACTAATTTACATTCCTACCAACAGTGTACAAACGTTCCCTTTTCTCCACATCCAGGATTTGTTATTGCCTGACTTTTGGATAAAAGCCATTTTAACTGCGGTGAGATGATATCTCATTGTAGTTTCGATTTGCATTTCTCTGATGATCAGTGATGGTGAGCACCTTTTCATGTACCTGTTTGCCATTCCTATGTCTTCTTTTGAGAAATGTCTATCCAGATCTTTGGCCCATTTTAAAATCAGATTATTAGGTTTTCTCCTGTAGAGTTGTTTGAGCTCCTTATACATTCTGGTTATAAATCCCGTGTCAGATGGGTAGTTTGCAAATATTTTCTCCTATTCTGTGGGTTGTCTCTTCACTTTGTTGATGATTTCCTTTGCTGTGCAGAAGCTTTTTAACTTGATGTAATTCCATTTATCCATTTTTGCTTTGGTTGCCTGTGCTTGTAGGATACTATTCAAGAAATCTTTGCCCAGTTCAATGTCCTGGAGAATTTCCCCAATGTTCTCTTGGTAGTTTCATAGTCTGTGATCTTAGATTTAAGTCTTTAATCTTTTTTCTTTTTCTTTTTCTGTTTTTTTGAGATGGAGTCTTACTTTGTTGCCCAGGCTGGAGCAAGGTAGTGCAATCTCAGCTCACTACAACCTCCGTCTCCTGGGTTCAAGCGATTCTCCTGCCTCAGCCTCCTGTAGTAGCTGGAATTTATAGGCATGCACTGCCACTCCCAGCTAATTTTTGTATTTTTAGTAGAGATGGGGTTTTGCCATGTTGGCCAGGCTGGTCTGGAACTCCTGACCTCAGGTAATCTGCCCACCTTGCCTTTAATCCATTTTGATTTGATTTTTATTGATAATGAGAGAGAGAGGTCAAATTTTACTCTTCTGCATATGGAAATTTCGTTTTCCCGGTACCATTTATCAAAGACATTGCCCTTTCCCCGGTGGATGTTCTTGACACCTCTGTCAAAAATGAGTTCACTGTAGATGTATGGATTTATATCTGGGTTCTCTATTCTGTTTCACTGATCTCTGTATCTGTTTTTATGTCAGTACCATGCCATTTTGGTTACTAAAGCTCTGTAACATAATTTAAAGTCAGGTAATATGATTCCTCCAGTGTTGTTCTTTTTCCTTAAGATAGCTTTGGCTATTCTGGGTCTTTTGAAGTTCCATATAAATTTTAAAATTGTTTTTTCTATTTCTGTTGAGAATGTCATTGGTATTTTGATAGGGATTCCATTAAATCTATAGATTGCTTTGGGTAGTATGGACATTTTAATGATATTGATTTTTCCAACCCATGAACATGGAATATTTTTCCATTTTTCTGTGTCTTCTTTAGTTTCTTGCATCAACGTTTTATAGTTTTCATTGTAGAGATTTTTACTTCAAGTTAATTCCTAGATATTTAATTTGTAGCTCTCATAAATGGGATTACTTAATTGATTTCTTTTTCAGATTGCTTTCTCATAGCATATAGCAATGCTACTGATCTTTGTAATTTGAGTTTGTATCCTCCAACTTTCCTGATTTTGTTTATGAGTTCTAGCAGCTTTAGGTGGAGTCTTTAGGTTTTTTCAAATATAAGATCATATCATCTGCACACAAGAATAATTTGATTTCTTCCTTTCCAATTTAGATGCCCTTTATTTGTTACTCTTGTCTGATTGCTCTAGCTAGAACTTACAGTACTCTGTTGAATAACGGTGGTAAAAGTGGGCATCCTATGGAAAAGCTTTCAGTTTTTCCTCATTCAATATGACACTATTCCTGGGTCTGTTATATATGTTTTTTATTATGTTGAGATATGTTCCTTCTATACCCAGTTTTTTTTAGGGTTTTTATCATGAAGGGATGTTGAATTTTGTCAAATGTTTTTTCAGTATTAATTGAAATAATCATATGGTTTTTGTCTTTCATTCTGTTGATAAGATGTGTCACATTAATTGATTTGTGTATGTTGAGCCATCCTTGAACCCTTGGGATAAATCCCACTTGGTCATGATGAATTTTCATTTTAATGTGTTACTGCATTTAATTTGCTTGTATCTTGCTGAAGATTTTTGCATCAATAGTCATCAGTGATATTGGCCAGTAGTTTTCTTTTTTAAATGTGTCTTTGTCTGGTTTTGGTATCCGGGTAATACTGGCCTCGTAGAATGAAAGTATTTCCTACTCATCTATTGTTCAGAATAATTTTTTTTTTTTTTTTTTTTTTTTTTTTTTGAGACGGAGTCTCGCTCTGTCGCCCAGGCTGGAGTGCAGTGGCCAGATCTCAGCTCACTGCAAGCTCCACCTCCCGGGTTCACGCCATTCTCCGGCCTCAGCCTCCCGAATAGCTGGGACTACAGGCGCCCACCACCTCGCCCGGCTAGTTTTTTGTATTTCTTAATAGAGACGGGGTTTCACCGTGTTAGCCAGGATGGTCTCGATCTCCTGACCTCGTGATCCGCCCGTCTCGGCCTCCCAAAGTGCTGGGATTACAGGCTTGAGCCACCGCGCCCGGCCTGTTCAGAATAATTTGAGTAGGATTGGTATTGCTTCCTTGAATGTTTGGTAGAATTCAGCAGTGAAGCCATTGGGTCCTGGGCTTTTCCTAACTGGAAGCCTTTTTATTAAGGCTTCGATTGTATTACTGTTATTGGCCTATTCAGGTTTTGGATTTCTTCATGGTTCAATCTGGGTAGGGTCTGTGTGTGTAGGAATGTATCCATTTCTTCTATATTTTCCAATTTATTGGCCTATAGTTGCTCCTGGTAGCCACTACTGGCCCTTTGACTTTCTGTGATATAATTTGTAAAGCCTCCTTTTTCATTTCTGTTTGTATTTATTTGGTTCTTCTCTCTTTTTTTCTTAGCATGGCTAAAGGTTTGTCAGTTTTGTTTATCATTTCAAAAAATATTCTTGTTTCTTAAGACAGGTCTATTTTTTAAAATGTCTGATTGTGGTAAATACACGACATAAAATTTACCATCTTAACCATGTTTTTTTTTTTTTTTTTCCAAGACATGGTCTCACTCTGTTGCCCAGGCTCGAGTCCAGTGCTGCAATCAAGGCCCGGTGAAGTCTACACCTCCTGGGCTCAATCCTCCTGCCTCAGCCTCCCGAGTAGCTGAGACTACAGGAGTCGGCCACCACAATGGGCTGTTTTTTTAAATTTTTTGTAGAGCCAAGATCATGCTATGTTGCCCAGACTAGCCTTGAACTCCTGGGTTCAGCGATCTCCCCACCTCAGCCTCCTAAAGTGTGAGTCACTGTGCCCGGCCTTAATCATTGTGAAGTGTACATTGTAGTTGCATTAAGTACATTCACACTGTGGCACAGCCATCGTCATTCTCTATCTCCAGAATTCTTTTTTTTTTACATTTATCAGTTTATTATAGTTTTTTGTTTTGCCTTGTTTTGTTTTGTTTGAGATGGAGTTTCGTTCTTGTTGCCTAGGCTGCAGTGCAATGGCACAATCTAAACTTACTGCAACCTCTGCCTCCCAGGTTCATGCGATTCTCCTGCTTCAGCCTTCTGAGTGGCTGAGATTACAGCCATACGCCACCACGCCTGTCTAATTTTGTATTTTTAGTAGAGACAGGGTTTCTCCCTGTTGGTCAGGCTGGTCTTGAACTCCCGACCTCAGGCGATCTGCCTGCCTTGGCCTCCCAAAGTGCTGGGATTACAGGCGTAAGCCACCAAGCCCTGCCAGTTTATTATAAAGGCAAAGGATACAGATGAAGAGACGCATAGGCAGGTAATCGGGGAAGGGGCGCAGAGCTTCCATGCCCAGTGCTGCTGGGATCATAGCTGTTCAAACATCTCCCTGGGTGCCACTCTCCAGGCACATCCCCGTGTTTAGCTACGTGAAAACTCACTGAATCCTATCTTTGGGTTTTTAGGGAAGCTTCATGACATCATTTCTTCCCCTAGATTATAGGGTGGCACCCTCTCATGGGAGGGTCTTAAGACCCACAGTCAGTAAGGCGGGAGCACATTAGCATCTCCAGTATTTTTTTCATCTTGTACAACAGTCTGTCTCCATTAAACACTCACTCCCATCCCCTCTCCCTCCAGCCTCTGGCATCCACCATTCTGCTTTCTGTCTCTATGAATTTGACTAGTCTATGTAATTCATATGTGGAATCAACAGAATTTGTCTTTTTGTGACTGGCTTATTTCACTTAACTTCATCCTCAAGGTTCAACTTAAAGGTATATCCATGTTGTAGCACGTGTCAGCATTTTCTTTCATTCTGAGGCTAAATAATATTTCAATGTGTGTGTACACCACGTTTCATGCATTCATTCTCCCTCGACAAATTGGTGGGTTGTTTCACCCTTTTTGCTTTTGTAAACAGTGCTATGGATGTGGTTGTACAAACATCCTTGGAGACCCACTAGCAGTTCCTTTGGGTATATACCCCAAAGTGGAATTGCTGGATCTGGTAACTCCCTTTTTAATTTTTTGAGGAACAACTACACAGTTTCCATAACAGCTGTACCATTTTACATTCCCAAGACCTATTTTTTTAAAAGAAGAAAATATGTGTTTCTGCATTGCTGGAAGTCCACACTGCAGTTCCATTTGTTGAAATTTAAGACCACAGTCATCGTCATCTTTTCTGCTGTAATTATAGTGGTCACTGGCCTTTTCCTCCTCTCTCTGCCCCATCTGCATGGGGTCTTTGAACAAGTCCCAGCACCTTGGTGGACAAGCCCATGTCCCTGGCCCATCATGGAAGCCACTGCCTTCCAGAGTGGGACTCTGTACCTTGTTGCCTCATTCCTTGCTGGGCCCATCAGTGAGCTTGTGCCTAACCTCTCCTTCCAGGTGGACTTAAACACTGGGCTGTCGGAGTTCTCGGTGACGCAGCGCCGGCTGGCCCATGGCTGGAATGAGTTTGTTGCTGACAACAGTGAACCTGTGTGGAAGAAATACCTGGATCAGGTAGGACCAGAGGTGTCATTCTTTGCATTAACAAGCAGAAGCCAGGGAGGGTGGGGCAGCCATTCCATCTTTCAGTGTTGGTGGAGAGCATACTTGGACAGCTCCTGCCCCTTTCGCACCGTCCCAGCCAGCCTGAGCATCAACCGTGAGCAAATCACTAACTCCCCAGGCAGCCGCGTTCAGGAAAAACAGTGATCACATTCGTAGACAGTGGAGCAGGCCCTGGGCCCCACGCTAAGTGAGTAAGTGAATAAGTAAGCATGCACTTACTAATCCTCCTCCTAATCCGGGCTTTGCACTTGAGGAAGGAGAAGTACAGAGGTTGAAAGATTTCCCCAGAGTTGCCAGGTTTAGCAAATAACAATATGGGATGCCCTACAAATTTCAATTTCAGGCTGGGCGTGGTGGCTCACGCCTGTAATCCAAGCACTTTGGGAGGCTGAGGCGGGTGGATCACTTGAGCCCAGGAGTTCAAGACCAGCCCGGCCAACATGGTGAAACCCCGTCTCTTCTAAAAATATAAAAATTAGCCGGATGTGGTAGTGCCATGCCTGTAATCCCAGCTACTCAGGAGGCTGAGGTGGGAGGATTGTTGGAACTTGGGAGGTGGAGGCTGCAGGTGGGTGAACTGAGATTGTGCCACTGCACTCCAGTCTGGACAACAGAGTGAGACCCTGTCTCAAACAGCAACAACAACAACAACAACAAAAGTGAATTTCAGATAGATAAACAAGCAACTTCTAGTATAAGTGTGTCCCAAATATTACAGTGGACATGCTTATACTAAAAAGAAAAAGTTCCTTGTTTATCTGAAATTCAGATTTAACTGGGTGTCCTATAGAATCTGTAACCTGAGCCCAAAGTCACATAGCAGCGAGGAGCAGTGCAGAGAAGTGCAGCCAGGGAGCTGCACCCAGAGGCCCTTCCTTTGCTAGCTGCTGCCATCCGTGCTGGCGCGGTGCTGAATGAAAGGCACACAGTCAAATGCCTGGAAGCCACTAAGAAGAGGAAAGAGAAAACTGCAATTGACATGGCTCCAAGTTTCAGTGTAGAAGTCGGCAGCCCCCGCCACCTTTGCAGGACCAGTTCAGAAAGGCCCAGTGAACAGGCAGAATTTTCCAGGTGCCTGAGAGCATTTAGATGGCCTTAGATCCCCTTTTCCAGCCTTTTGCATGCTCTTGGCCCCATACCTGACATCCCCTTCTTCATTCTGTGGCCCCTGGGCTTCCCCTGGCTTCAGCTGCTTTCCTATTGGCTCTGTGTTTACAGCTTCCTCCATTGGTCGATTCCGGAACCAATCACAGTCCTCCGTGCAGCATCCTCTGTCTCCACTCTCCTTGAGGTCCCCGCCCTGATTGCGGCTCAGTTCTCAGTGTTCTGGGAATGTTATTCATCGATGCGTTTTGGCACCAAAATAGGCTTCTGGGTATGCAGGTTGTTCTGGCTAGCCCAGAAGCTGCCTAAAACTGCAGAACTGAGAAGAGGCAGTGGAGGCTCCCGGAAGCTGGGGTCCAGGGAAGGAGGCTGAGTGTGGGCTGTGAGGGAGGACCTCCCCTCTGCGGCTGGAGGCCTCTTTGCTCTGCCCTGGCACCTCTTCCACTAGGACCCACTCCCCCACTTCCCCTGGTTGTCCTCCTTCCACTCTGCCCTGTTGAAACCCACTGTGAACATCTTCCTTCGCACCAAGGATCCTCTTCCAGCATCCACCCAGGGTGTTCCTCAGAATGAAATCTCTTAAATTTCTTGAGAGCAGAGGACCTGCTCATTCATCTTATAGCTTGTCGGTTCAGCATTGCATCTGTGGGAATCCTTGTAGGACTGGACGGGAGCTCCTGACGGGCTGGGTTTTCCTGCCCTTGAGTATACAGATCCTTTCTGCACTCCCTTATTAATTCCTTACGTGTGTTGAGTTCCTCCTGCGTGCCAAATGTCGTGATTCTCCTATCTTTCCCCCAGTGACAGGGAACTCATTACCTCACAAGGCAGCCCTGTTCCTCTGCCTCAGGAGTCTCACCATTAGGAATTCTACCTTAAGACGACCTAAGCCTCTGGACGGGATGGCAGGGAGGCACTAGGCTGGTGCTCTGAGGAGGTGGCGTCTGGGCAGAGACCTGAGTGAAATGAGAAGAGAAGCAGTGTGAGGATGTGGATGGAGGACGTTGCTGGAGGGCAGGGTGCAGAGGTCCTGAAGTGCCAGGAGCTTGGCAGCCTGAGAATTAAGGTGCCCAGACCTGGTGCATTATTATTACTTTTTTTCTGAGATAGGGTTTCTTTGCTGTCCAAGCAGGAGTGCAGTGGCACACCACGGTTCACTGCAGCCTCAATTTCTCAGGCCCAAGTGATCCTCCTGCCTTAGCCTTCTGATTATCTGGGACCACAGGTGCACATCACCATGCCCAGCTAACTTTTTCATTTTCTTTTTGTAAAGATGGGATTTTGCTGTGTTTCCCAGGCTGGATTGAAACTCCTGGGCTCAAGCAATCCTCCCATTTCAGCCTCCCAAAGGGCTGGGATTACAGTGTGAGCCCCTGCGCCCAGCCCTTGTTGCTAGTTGAACTCTCTTCCTCATCCTGATCTGTGGTCCGCCTTCTGAATCCGGCTTGATGTGTTTGCATTTCTTTTCAATCCTCTGGAACATGAGCTACCGTGAGATGCCTCTGCAATGAAAGGGCAGGTCTATAAAATAAAGTAAAAATACTATCAGGAAGTTTTGGGAACAGCTGTTTTAAAGAGGGACATCATTGGAGTCCCTAGAGGCTGTGACAGGAGCAGGTTGGCACCAAGTTTGGTGACTGGGATGTGCAGCATTTGGGGAGCTGGTGAGGTGAGAGAGGACCCTTGGCTGTTCTGAGCCAGGACTGGCATCTTGCTGAAGGTCTGGCCTGGAGCATCATGGAGATGTGGAGAGGCAAGGCCAAGAACTCAAAGGCAGGGCCAAGGCCGGTGTCTTCAGGGCGTCAGTGTCAGGACGACTCCGGGAGGGTCAGTGGGGTGGAGTTCCAGGCAGAGGAGGACCACTTCATGGGGTGGTCTCCTCAGCCCTCGGTCACCATGGTATTGACCTGGAAGCCTGGCCTTGAACTGAGATCCCTGTCACACAAGCTTCTGCACAGTAAGAAACCCAGTCTGGTCCCTGAGACTAAAGAACGTGCCCCACCCTGTTATTTCCTCTTCAGTTCAAGAACCCCCTGATCCTGCTGCTGCTGGGCTCTGCCCTGGTGAGTGTCCTCACCAAGGAGTATGAGGACGCCGTCAGCATCGCCATGGTGAGTTCCCTGACGACGCTCGGCTCCCGGGCGGGCAGCCACAGGTCTGCTGAGTCTCTGCTTGTAACTATATACAAAGAAAAAAAACAGTTTGCTGTAGGCATGGGGAAAAGGAACGTACAGAAGAAACAAAGGAAAGCAAATCCACGTCCTTCGTTACCCTAATATCAAGGTGCCCTGGTTTATTCGGCCGCCGCTTGCTTGGTGGACACACAGGTGCTTCTGGGTCTTTGCTAGAGCAGTGTTGCAGGGAATTCCTTTCCCATGACCCTGGGATGGGGGGAATAGAGCCTGGGCTGTGCATATTTGCCTTCCGAAGAACAACACCCTTGATCCATTACCCAGAGATAACCACTGAGCACTCATTTTTTTTTATTTAGATGAAATTCGCATAATAAAATATTGACTATTTCACAGTGAACAATTCAGTGGAATTGAGTACATTCATGACATGTTGCAACCACCGCCTCTGCCTAGTTCCAAAACATTGTCATCACCCCAGAAGGAAACCCTGTGCTCACCAGACACTCACTTCCTGTCCCCCTCCTGCCAGCCCTTGGCAACCACCCATCTGCTTCTATCTCTGTGGGTTGACCTGTTCTGGATATGTCACAGAAACGGATTCAGACGGATGAGTTCGTGTCCTTTGCAGGGACATGGATGAAGCTGGAAACCATCATTCTAAACAAACTATTACAAGGACAGAAAACCAAACACTGCGTGACCCACTCATAGGTGGGAGTTGAACAGTGAGAACACAGGGACACAGGGTGTGGGACATCACACACCGGGGCCTTTCATACGGTGGGGGCCCTGGGGGAGGGACAGCATTGGGAGAAATATCTAATGTAAATGACGAGTTGATGGGTGCAGCAAACCAGCATGGCACATGTATACCTGTGTAGCAAACCTGCACGTTCTGCACATGTATCCTAGAACTTTAATAAGAAAAAAATTGATTCAGACAGTACACGACCTTTTGTGTCTGGCTTCTCCTGAGCACATTTTTTTTCTGTTTTTTTTTTTTTGTTTTTTTTTGTTTTTTTTTGTTTTGAGACAGAGTCTTGCTCTGTCGCCCACGCTGGACAGCAGTGGCATGATCTCAGCTCACTACAACCTCTGCTTCCCAGGTTCAAGCAATTCTCCTGCCTCAGCCTCCTGAGTAGCTGGGATTACAGGTGCCTGCCATCACGCCTGGCTAATTTTTATATTTTTAGTAGAGATGGGATTTCCCTGTGTTGGCCAGGCTGGTCTCAAACTCTTGACCTCAAGTGATCTTCCTGCCTTGGCCTCCCAAATAGTTGGGATTATAGGCATGAGCCACCATGCCTGGCCTGAACACCTTTTGATGGCTGTCATTCCCCACTCCTTTCTGTTCGTTCCAGCTGGTCTTTTAAAATACAAACACTCATTCCACATGATGGAATTTGCTACTTCCAATTAAAAGGCTGGGGTAGGCTGGGCGCAGTGGCTCACGCCTGTAATCTCAGCACTTTGGGAGGCCAAGGGGGAGCAGATCACAAGGTCAGGAGATCAAGACCATCCTGGCCAACATGGTGAAACTGCATCTCCACTAAAAATACAAAACAATTGGCTGGGCACGGTGGCATGTGCCTGTGGTCCCAGCTACTTGGGAGGCCGAGGCAGGAGAATTGCTTGAAACCAGGAGGCAGAGGTTGCAGTGAGCAGAGATCGCACTCCAGCCTGGTGACAGAGACTCCATCTCAAAAAAAAAAAAAAAAAAAAAAAAAAAAAGGCTGGAGTAAGATCCACATCTGCTATGGTGAAGGGTGTTTGCAGTATGTTCAGTGAAAATGGCAGTTTATAAAAGAATATGTCCATATTATATGATGCGGTGCCTTAAGTGTGTCTACGTAGAAAAATCTAGATGGGTACTCCAAAATGTGCGCTTCTGGGTAGTAGAAGATAGTGTCCATTTTTTCCTCCTCTTTTGGCTAGTATATTTTCTAAATTTCTGCACTGTGCACTTATTTTGCAAGAAGAAAGGAAATCAATCATTAAAGACAAGGCCCTAGCCTGCCATGCCCCATCCCCCCTCCCACCAAGCCTCTGGCACTGACACCCTCCTCCGTTTACTGTGTAGGCCGTGCTCATCGTGGTCACTGTGGCCTTCATCCAGGTGAGTATTTCCCGAGGTCCCGGTCAGGGTAACCCGGGCGGGACAGGAACTTCATGGAGTCCCCACCTTTGAACAGCACATCTGATGTGCTTCCTGCCAGGAGTACAGGTCGGAGAAATCTCTGGAAGAGCTGAGCAAGCTGGTTCCTCCAGAATGTAACTGGTAAGTCAGGGCCTCCCTGGGACTTTTTGGTTCACTGGAGGAGCCAGTGAGCTGGAGGGTTCGGCAAATGTTTGGTGAAAGTTGTATCCTTGGTAGTGTCGGACAAGAGAACCACATCTCCCTGGGAGTTCTAAGGCCTGGTCTCCGCCTGCCAACAGGTTGCTGTGTGTCCTTGAGCATGTCACTCAACCTCTCTGGGCCTCAACTCCATCTTCAGTGTCTAAATCAGGGTGCCTAGCCTGAGGGCCACAGGTGGCAGGAGTGACTCTGGGAAGAGGGTAGCCCACAAAGCCTGTGAAATAGTGTGCAGAACTGTGTATTTTTTCTAGGGAGAGGGTTTGGAGGTTTATTTGAATTATCAGTGAATGGACTCAGGAGAGTAAGATCCAGGTCTTTAACAAGCGGAGCCAAGAGAACATCGGCTGCAGTATAGGGTACAGAGAGAGTGAACTTGAGTAACCGCTCAGCAGCCGCAACAGCCTCTTTCCTGCCCAGACCTTTCCTTGGTGCTGTTGGTTATTGCACAGCTCTTACCAGAGATGTTTAACAAGGAAAGAGAAAAGATTTAAAAATCTACCAGTACCCCATGGCTATTTCTGCTTAGCGTAGCCCTGTGTGATCCAACTTGCAGGAAATGTTCTATTAATATCATCTGCCCTGTCCAATATGGCATCTGACAATTCTACTCAAAGTGATAGAAAGTATCCTGTGATCAGCTAGGTACAGTGGCTCATGCCTGTAATCCCAGCACTTTGGGAGGCCAAAGTAGGCAGCCCACCTGAGGTCAGGACTTCAAGACCAGCCTGGCCAACATGGTGAAACCCTGTCTCTACTAAAAATTTTTTAAAAAACAAAATTAGCTGGGCATGGTGGTGGGTGCCTATAATCCCAGCTACTTGGGAGGCTGAGGCAGGAGAATTGCCTGAACCCAGAGGTGGAGGTTGCCGTGAGCCAAGATCGCCCCATTGTACTCCAGCCTATGTGATAAGAGTGAAACTCCGTCTCAGAAAAAAAAAAGTAAAAGTATCCCATGATCTGCGGTGCCTGGGAACAACTCAGCCCACCCTCTGAGTCTCTAAGACCCATTTCCAACATTTGGCAAACACATGGCAACTCCGTATTTTCTGAAGGATAATTATCGGGGAGAGCTTTAGTATATATCCCAGGTACATGTTGTACAACTGAGCCATGGGGCTGGGGTAGAAAGCCCTAGTGAGATAAGGTCCCCCGTCTCAAAGAGTCAGCATTCAAGGGGGGTGTGTGTATAATACAAGGCGGATAATGACGAAGGACCAAATAAGAAGAGGAGGATACAGAATTGACTCACATCAGAGAGGGCGAGTCCATTGTAGAAGGGCCACAGGAGCAGTGGAAACATCTGGGGTCACTGGTCAGATGAACAATGCTGTCAGAAATCCAGACATGTGACATCATTAACTGAGCAAACGGAAGCATAAATGATTTATGTGATCTGATGAACCAATCTTAAGCTTAAATATCAAGTCTTGGCCTTTCAGGTGAATAGCGTGCATTATTAATGTTGCCCGGGAGGTAGCTTCTGAAAGACGGTTTTATTTACAAACACAGCGGTGTCAGACAGCCCGGTAGAGTTGGAAGAGTGCTGAGGAGGTGAAGCCCACCCTCTGAGTCGCCGAGACCCGTTTCCAAGTCAGGGGAAACCCTGCCGTGCGGGACCCCTCCCTGTGTTACTCCATCCGTGATGCAGGCATCAAATATGTATTGAGTACCTACTGTATGCCTGGGGAAAGGGCACTGAGGTTGTATAAGTGGAAGAAAGGGAGAGGCCTCGGCCTCTGGGGAGCTCACATTCCTACCAAGGGAGTACATAATCAGCCAATGAAGAAACAAGATGATTTTGGAATTGTCCAGGTACACGAAAGCCAAAAAATGCCCAAGGCCACCAAAACAAATAAATCCCACTGAGATGTAATAGTGGCTGGTGGAAGGGGAGGACAACCCTAAACAGCTGTCGATCAGGCTGACATTTAGAGAGGAGGTGACATTTAAGCTGAGGCCTGAGGAAGAGGAGCCAGCTGTGGGAGGTGCTGAGGGAGCAGCAGGTATATCTCTGGCAGGTGCTCTTGGCTACAAGGAACAGAAAGTCCAAGTGCACAAACCCTAAGAAAATATATTGTCTCATAGCCAGGGATCTGAGGTGGGAGCTGTGGGGTTACTTAATTCAGCAGAGCACCCAGGGCCTGGCCCTTCCACCTCCTTACCCTGCCACCTTGAGCTTATAGGGGTTGGATTGGTTCTTGGCTGGCTCTCCTCATGGTCCCAAGGTGGCTGCCACAGCTCCAGGCATCACAGCCAAACACGCAAAGGCCCTATAGAAGGTGTGTGTGTGTGTGTGTGTGTGTGTGTGTGTGTGCGCGCGTGTGTGCGCGCGCACACACGCACATACAGTAAGGAAATCTTTTCCCGCAAGCCCCCAGCAAACATCCACTCACGTCTCACAGGCCAGTGTCGCGTGATGTGCTGATGCCTAAGCCAATCAAGAGCAGGGGACTTAGCCAGGCATGACCCACTCCCCGGGGCACATGGCTGTGGGGAGAGCGGGGATACCTGAACAAGATCACATTCCATTAACAAGGAGGAGGGGAATTTCTGCTCCTGCGTTTGAGGTCTGCATAAGCCCCTGAGACCAGAAGGAGCTGCGTGTTTAAGGGGGCTGGGTGGAATGAGATGGGAGCTGCAGGAGGCTGGCCTGCCCCGGAGTAGATCTTTGGGTTTGGTACCAAGGTCATAGGAAAGCCATCGGAGGGTTTGGAGCAGGAGGGAGCTGGGATCTGGTTTGGGGTCCTAAGAGCGCTCCAGCTGCCGTATGCAGGAGGGGTTGAAGGGGCCAGGTGGGAGGTCAGAGTCAGCTGGGATGGGCCAGGGGCGGTAGTGTGGGGGATTCCATTCACAGCCTGCACAGAAGCACATCCATAGTCTGAGGGCAGCTGGTCACAGCCCTGCGGGAATGGAGGTCCTGGGCTTCCAGCTATGACAAGGCTGTGCCATCCCTGACTTCCAGATACAGACCCTGCACCCTGAGTGCTGTGTGCTCTGAGGACAAAACTCTGTCGGCTGCATTCGGAGGCTTTAGAACCACTGACCTTGACCCCAGGAGCCTCCCTGCGGCATGTGGCCCACCTGGTTTCCAGGCAGGGTAAATAGCAATGGCCTCGTCTTTCAGATGTGGCCCGAGGATGCCCAGAAACCACATACTTTCCCTAAAGTCTTAGAGGATATATTAATTTCAAAATAGTGACACCCTAAAGGCACAGGGTTGGTGTGTATTAAAAGAGAAAAGTGTGTTTCTTTTCTCCTTGTTCAAATGCATCAAAGTGCAAAAAAACGAATGTCAGCATGGATGCTCTTGCTTTTTACCACGTCAAATGTAGCCTAAGAGAAGGAAAACTCCAGCACCTGCTTGCTCGAGAACTGGTTCCTGGAGATGTTGTGTCTCTCTCGATCGGAGACCGGATCCCTGCAGACATCCGACTCACTGAGGTGAGTGGTCTCAAACTCTTGCCAATGGGGTATTTGATGGGGCTGGTCAAGGAGCAGACACTTAGCTTATTGTAGGTATGTACAGTCTCTGTCATACACAGGTGCTCAGACATACATGCACACGCACATGCATGCACACAAGACCGGAACGAAGTTAGCAGACAAACGTATTCTACGCATAGAGCCCCTCAAACCATATTTCATAAATTGTCATTCTCACTTTAAGCCTAACAAATTTTGGCTATATGGTTTTCCAGTTTAAAGCAGGCTGCAATAACAAATTAAACCAAAGTGGGCTTGAGGAATGATACAAGAGTTGCCTCTCAAAACAGACACACAAATTTTAGAAAGACGTGATATTAGAGGTGGGTGGATCACCTAAGGTCAGGAGTTCAAGACTAGCCTGGCCAACATGGTGAAACCCCATCTCTACTAAAAATACAATAATTAGCTGGGTGTGGTGGCATGTGCCTGTAATTCCATCTACTCAGGAGGCTGAGGCAGGAGAATCACTTGAACCCAAGAGGCAGAGGTTGCAGTGAGCCGAGACTATGCCATTGTACTCTACCCTGGGCAACAGAGCGAGAAGCACACACTTTTAGGGTAGTGAGGTTTGGGGACACTGGCTGTGGGGCAAGCTTTATGGGTCTCTGGGTGCCACAGCTTCACAGAGCCATGCCTGAGGCACTCTGCTGAGATTATCTGGGGTTCCCAGGAGGTTACATCAAGTTCAACATGAGTTGTTGATGGGAGTAATCTATTTCAAGAATCCTTCCAAGAATGTGTAAGGACTGTTCAAAGCTTTGCATGATGAAGGATTAGACACAGATTATCTGCCTGATGTATTTACTGATGGGATGCATTCTCAGGAACTGTAGGATCAAGGACCCGCTGTTAAATGGGCAGCATAAGGGAAGGGGATGGAGAGGAGCACAAAGGGTTGGGAGCTGCGCCCTGGGACCTGTGTTTACAACATTCCTAGCCTGTCTGTGAAATAGGAGGCAGGGGCCAGGGCTTATGCGTGGCCACTTGGACACTGAGCCTCTGCCGTGACCTTCAGATTTCCAGGCAGGGCATGGATAAGGGTAGGAGATGTTCAGGTACCAAAATGAAGGAGGGTACACCCTCAGGCTCAGGGTGGTGCCCTTTGCAGCACCAGAAATAGATCTGCTGTGGCCCGGCCTCTCCCCATGTTCAGCTCCAACAGTCAGCATCTGACTCCAAGTCTGGGGTGCCTGGATCCAGTCAGAGGAACCGCTGTCTGTGGCCAGTCACCACCTGCAAAGAGGACTGGGAAAGCCGGTCTCAGGTTTTCCACGTTTTCCTTCTCCTGAGAGAAGGGGGGGGTCCTAACAGGGGATGCTCCAGATGCCAGGGAGCCTGTGAGAAGGACACAGGTCCACCACAGGTGCAGAGGCAGAGAGAGGCTGTATGAGAGGTGGCCAATGACCTGGGGCTGGACATTAGCCTGGGCTTGAGCCCTGGGGCCATCATTCAAAGCCTTGCAACCTCCAGCAAGTTAGTTAACCTCTCTGTGCCTCAGTTTTCTCATCTGCAAAATGGGGGGTGGTGATGCCGATAGGGTACTTGTGAAAATTTAAAAACTTCAGAGATGCCAAGTGCTCAGAACGGTGCCTGGCGCGGTGAGTGAGAGGCAAGCGCGGGGGCTGCCGTTACCGCAGTGTGTGTTGGGAGTCAGAGAACCCGGAAGTCCTGTAGCTCCTACGGTGTGACTTGCGGAAGGAATTCACCTCTCTGAGCTTTGATCTCCTCACCCCTAAAAGGGGCTGATGTTGGTTTCCAGTTCACAGGGTTATTGTGAAGATGAAACAAGCTATGACCTGTGCTATGCTTAGCACGAGCCCTTCGTGGGGTAAACGGTCACCAGTTACTGGTGATTGCTTTTATTTTTTATCATTATCGGTCTATACAACGGTTCTTTGAAACAACTTTTTACACCCCAGATAACTTCCTCACTGGTTCAGCTGGATTTCTCTCTACCCTGCTTATATTAAATTAAATTGTGGCTGGGCACAGTGGCTCATACCTGTAATCCCAACACGTTGGGCAGCCAAGATGAGTGGATTGCTGGAGCCCAGGAGTTCAAGACCAGCCTGGGCAACATAGCAACCCCCCATCTGTACAGAAAGTATTGTACCTGTGTACTGATACCACAAAGGTTATTTTAAAGCTACTGGCTGTGAACACTATGGATTTTCCTGGTGGTATTTTGCAATTCCATTAAACTATCAATAGCTTTGTCTATTCAGAGGAAAATGCTTATGAGCTGTTAAGCTCTGAGATCCAGGAGTACTTCAACTGTACATTTTAAAACCATTTCTATCCAGCAGTTTCAGCAGGAAGCAGCAAGTTCAAGAAAGCTCTTAAAGTAACAGCCCTTTGTGCACAGTATATGGGGTCCCAGGACATTCTTTTCCCTTTCCCAGAGTTAAAACAGAGGAAGCCCTCAGTCAGAGGCTGAGCCGGTACAGCCAGCAAGCCTGGGTCACTGGTCATTCGTTCTCCCCAGCCATGTCTAAAAGAAAAAGGGAATTGGGTCGAAGGTGAATGGACTCCAGGTGACGCTTCGTCTTGGAGGTGGGGGCACCAGGTGGGCGTGAGCCCTGCGTGTGGGAGATAGGAGGTGAGCCTGCAATTGTGCCTCCGTCTTCAGGCTGGGCACGCCTCCTTGGTGGCCACAGGTTCTGTGCCCCCGACTCTATTTTTGCCCCTCACCCTTCCTTGCCCCTTTCCTGAGATTGTGCCCTGGGAGCCTGGGAGGTCACCAGAAGCCCCTCCTGCCCACCTGCCGAACCCACACACAACCAGCTTTGCTCCTTCTTGGTCTGGAGGTGCCACCCAATCTTCCACCAGCCTTTATTTTTGTCATAGGAAGACAACGAATATTTTTCAGTATGTCAGGTCTATGTTGACCACCGTATGAAAATTGCTTCATTTCATCTCCCAACACTCTTAAGAGACCAGCACTGTAATGTTTCCTCTGTGTTATTTTACGACACGGACCCAGCAGCCCGGAGAGGTTGCGCGGCCCTGCGCAGTCACACGGCGGTGGGCGGTGGAGGGGGACGTGACCCCGGGCCTCTGGCTCCACAGCCCATGTCCTTACCCCCAGGACGTTCTCTCTCTCCCTATGGGCAGCCTTCAGACTCTTCCTGGCACTGCCTCTGCCCCTGGCTTTCCTTGATGTATCAGTGGCCTGTGGCTGCTGTGGCAGATGACCACTTACTTAGGGGCTGAAAACAAGGCGAAGGTATGGTCTGACCTCTGGAGGTCAAAATTGAAATCGTTTTCACTGGGTGGAAATCAAGAGTGCTATCAGGGTCCGGGAGCGGTGGCTCGCTCCTGGAATCCCAGCACTGTGGGAGGCTGAGGTGGGCAGATCACCTGAGGTCGGGAGTTCAAGACCAGCCTGGCTAACATGGTGAAATCCTATCTCTACTAAAAATACAAAAATTAGCCAGGCGTGATGGTGAGCCCCTGTAGTCCCAGCTACTTAGGAGACTGAGGCAGGAGAATCACTTGAACCTGGGAGGTGGGGGTTGTAGTGAGCCGAGATAACACCACTGCACTGCAGCCTGGGTGACAGAGTGAGACTCCATCTTTTAAAAAAAAAAAAAAAAAGTGCTATCAGGGCCATGCTCCTCCAGAGGCTCCAGGGGAGAAGCCGTTTCCTGGCCTTTCCCAGCTTCTAGAAGCCGCCTGCATTCCTTGGCTCATGGCCCCATGTCCCTGCACCACTGCTTCTGTTACATCTCCCTGATGTCAAACACATCTCCAACCCTTCTTCCTCCCTCTCCCTTATAAGGACCCTTGTGATCTTAGTGGGTCCACCCAGACCACATTCTCCCCATGTCAAGGTCCTTCAGTTAGTCATGTCTGCAAAGTCTCTGTCACCGCATCAGAGAACACGTTCCCAAGTTGAGGATTAGGATGCGGACATCATGAGAAAGCTGGTGGGGGGCATTATTCAGCGGGCCACACTCTGGTCCTTCTCCAGGTCCCCTCCCTCCTCCCTTCCTGCCTTGGGGCCCCCCGCCCCACTCCCCATCCACATCACTCATTCATTCAACAAGTGTTTCCTGAGCACCTACTCTGTACCAGGCCCTGGGCTGGGTGCCGAGGACACTGCAGGAAGCAGAGCTGGTCCCTGTGCTCATGAGTTTATAGCCCAGAGTGACAGACTAACCTAAATCTGCTAGTGACAAGTACTGTTCCGGACTGCTAAGGTACCCATGAGTGGAAGTACTGGGAATCCTGGATTTCCCAAATGGGAGAGACTTGCCTGGTGTAGTCAGGGAGGGTTTCCTGGAGACAGGAGCTTTTGGCAAAACATCAGTCGTTTTAGGCAAAGGAGACCCAAGCTACTTGTCTCACACTGAGATAAGTTGTTGGTTTCATCCGCCCTGTGGGCACCTAAAACCCTCCCCCCACCACACGTGACTTAGCCTATCTCATCCCTGAGGTCTCTGCTCCCTGTCTCTCCTCCCAGACCTTCCCCTCCACCACCTTCCCTACCCCCTACCCGCAGCCTCTTCTGAGGGGCCTCTGTGCACCCTGGTGGTCATTCAATGCTTGTTTATCGTCAGTCCCTCCCCCTCCTCCATGGAGTATCCTGTTCCTGAGGCAGGGATCGTAGCCCATTCACTGCGATATTCCCAGTGCCCAAAGGAGTCCCTGGCCCAGCAGAGGATATGGATGGGCAGATCCCCATCTGTTCAAACCCACACTCACCCCCCATCCCGTGTCCCTCCTCTCTTCCAAACGCCGCCTCCTCCTTCCTCCTTTTCTTCCTCGCTGCCTTCCCCTAGTGGCGGTCACCTTTGAGACTTCATTGTTTAGAAATGTTTTAGATTTGCAGAAAAATTCAGCTCAGGATTTCCATCTACCCCTCACCCAGGATCCTCTCCTGGTTTTAATGCCTCGGCTTACTTAGGTGCATCGGTCACAACTAAGGAACCCATATTGAGGCCTTCTCGTTACCTTGAGTCCGTCCACTTTCAGATTGCCATAGATTTCCCTAATGTCCTTTTTCTGCTCCAGGATCCCACGTGCCATTTAGTGGTCATGTCTCCGAGGTTCTTGTTGGCTGTGACAGTTTCTGACTTTCCTTGTTTTTGACCTTGATCTTGAGAGTTTAGGTTTTGTTTTTGTTTTGAGCAGAGTCTCTCTATGTCACCCAGGCTAGAGTTCTGTGGGCGATCTCGGCTCACTACAGCCTCTGCCTCCCGGGTTCAAGAGATTCTCTTGCCTCAGCCTCCCAAGTAGCTGGGATTACAGGCATCCGCCACCATGCCCAGCTAATTTTTGTATTTGTAGTAGAGACGGGGTTTCACTGTGTTGGCCAGGCTGGTCTCGAACTCCTGACTTCAAGTGATCTGCCTGCCTCGGCCTCCCAAAGTGCTGGGATTACAGGCGTGAGCCACCGTGCCCGGCTGTCCTTGACAGTTTTGAGGAGCCCCAGCCAGGTATTTTCCAGAATGTTCTCTGAGCCTCCTTCAAAGATTTTCCCCAGCATCACTCAGTGACTTCGTATGCTTCATCGTCCAGAGCTGGAGCCACAGGAGCCACAGGGAGGCAGGAATGTGGCTGTGCGGCAGGAGGCCTCGCCTCCTTGATGCTGTGGGGTCCATTAGGAAAGGAGCGGGGAGACGGGCATTACCTGGGCGAGTGGCGGCCCCTGTCATTCTTGGGGACTGAGATCCTATGGCAGTGCACATATTTTTAAAAGATGATTACTAAATATAAACAGTTTTAAATTACAGAGAAGTCACAGGTCCCTGTTTGAGAATCACTGATCTAGCTATGGTTCGCTGGTGGTTTGTGGAAGAAGGTTTCTCTCTAGCTTGGTGTAACATGCTTACATGACCAGGTCCCGAGGGACAGGCCCACCCAGCCCCCCTCTATGAACTCAGAGGTGTCTGGGACAGTTCTGGTCCTGGGAGCCTCTCCTTGGGAGTGATATGTGGTAAGTCTGAGGTCTAGTTGCGGTTTTGCAAGATGGTTAAGATTATAGTTTCTGGAACCAGAGCTTTGGTTCAAGTCTCTGTTCTGCCACTAACTGGCTGTGGAAACTTGAAAAAATTAATTCTTCCATGCTTCAGTTTCCCCACATGCAAAGTGGAGAAGATAATAGCATCTTCCATTGGGGGTGGTGAGGTCTGAGGGTTAAGCCTTGGGGGGAGCTGCGCGCAGGGCCTGGTGCGTAGTCAGTGTTCTACAAGTATCACTACCTCGCTTCCCCTTGCCAGGGTGTGTGGGTGTCTCTGCGTCCCTGTCTGTGTTGCTGGTGTTACTGTTGCCTTAGATTCTCACCGAATAACTTGGCTTGATTATTGTGTGGGATTGTCTGGGAACCACACAGGTTGTACAGGCAGCTCCAAGGTGAAGAGTGGACTGCGTGTGAGGAGACACACACAGGTGTTTTAAAAGGTATATCCTAAAATAGCCATTGCTTTCATTTTTTTTTTTAATCAAAATTTTGAACAATGTTAAGTGAAGAGATGAGACTTTCATGTTTTTAAGAGAGGTTGCTCATGCAAAGCTTTTCTGATCCTGGAGGCCCCCGAGGCCGTCATTGTGACACTCATTCTGTAGGTTCACTGTGTTCTTGGTTTCATGTCCATGAAGGTGCTGGACCATTTTGTGCTTTTAACACCAATTCTTCGGGTTACAGGAGATTCCACAGCCTTTTCCCCTTGCTCTCCTAGGTCACAGACCTCTTGGTGGATGAATCCAGTTTCACTGGGGAAGCCGAGCCATGCAGTAAAACAGACAGCCCCTTGACAGGCGGCGGGGACCTCACCACCCTCAGCAACATCGTCTTCATGGGGACCCTGGTGCAGTATGGGAGGGGCCAGGTAAGCCCTGGGGTTCCAAGGCTTTGGGCTCCCATAACCCACAGGCTCCCAGCCCTTAGATTTCATATTTCTCTCTCTCCTGGGCACAGGGGGTCGTGATTGGAACAGGGGAAAGCTCTCAGTTCGGAGAAGTGTTTAAGATGATGCAGGCTGAAGAGGTAAGGGGCAGGAGGGGGCTTCGGGATTTTTGTAAGCTGGAGTTTGAGATTATTATAGGCTAATAATGTCAGCCCTGCCTACTCCTTAGGAATGAGAGGCGTGTAGTTAATATGAGTATACTTTTTAAACATTTAATTTTGTTGTTTTTTTTTTTTTTTTTTATAGAGACAGGGTTTTGCCATGTTGCCCAGGCTGGTCTCAAACTCCTGAGCTCAAGCATTCTGTCTGCCTCAGCCTCCCAAAGTGCCAGGATTATAGGACTAATCCACCATACCTGGCCTCCTTTTAAACATTTAAGACATTTGTTAGCATTTTCATAAAGATGCAATTTTCAGACAATAACACGCACAACTCTTCAGTGCGGAAGTCAATGAATGTTGACATGTGTGTACCCCTGTGTGATCATCACTCAAGCTGCAGGATGGCAAGGTGAAGACATTTTGAACAAAGGCAGGCAGAAGCTGGGATCTTGTCCAACTAACCCATTGTGCTCACCCTTTCAGACACCTAAAACTCCTTTGCAGAAAAGCATGGACAGGCTAGGAAAGCAACTGACACTCTTCTCCTTTGGCATAATCGGTAAGTGGAGCAGTTTCTGTACTGGGTTCTGCAGATGGAGAGGAGCCATCATAGGGTGGCCACCATGGCCATTTCTCAAATATCTTGCTGCTCAGCTGCATAAGGCTTGGGGATTGGGATCAGAGGCTCTCAAAAAGCAACAAGAGCTTTCTGTATAGTTGGACTAGGCTGGCTGCTATAATAAGGAGCCGCTACATTTTCTTGGCTTAACAGTAAACGCTTGTTCCTTGCTCACGCCACAGTCCATGGGTGTCTTCCTGATCCAGTGGCTCTCCTGGATAGCTCGTCTAAAAACACTGACTTGGACCCAGGCCCCTACTATATTGTTGCTCTGTCTTCCTCTGGGTCCTTGGATGCCATATTTCTGTTCAGCCAGCAGATGGTGAAAGAGAAAACATGGAGGCTTGTGGGGGACATTTTTAAGGCATAGACCAGGAAGTGGAGTCATCAATTTGCCTGTCTTTTATTGGCCAGAATGAGTCACATGGCCTACGTAACTGCAAAGGAGACTGGGAAATGTAGTTTAGCTGTGCACCCAATCATATTTCTATGCTTCTAAGCAGCCTGTGCCTGGGCTGGGACTTCCTGACCTTTGGTAACATGCCAAACAGCATTGATGCTGCAGTCCTGAATCTAGATCTTAAGCCTTAACATCCCCATGGTACTGCCCAGTCCCTTCACTGGCTTCTTTCTGCTCTTTCCAGTTCTGGCTTTGCTTTATTCCAGCCTTTAGGATCAACCAGTGCCTGGCCTCTAATAGATTCTCAGTAAATATTTGTTGAGTGAAAAATTTAATCCAGGAATAAACCAACAAGCCACTGCCTATAGCACATCCAATGATGAGGGAGGTGCTGGTGAGTGTGGCCAAAACTGCAGAGCCAGAGAACAGTCTTGAGAGAAACAGCTTATGTAATCCCGTGTTTCTTAAGTTAAATTAGAACTTAAACTGACATGTCGACAGCAAGGCCCATGATACCACTCAGATTTTTTTTTTTTTTTTTAAGGTGGAATCTCACTCTGTTGCCCAGGTTAGAGTGCAGTGGCATGATCTCAGCTCACTGCAACCTCCACCACCTGGGTTAAGCTATTCTCCTGCCTCAACCTCCTGAGTTGCTGGGATGACAGGCATGCACCATCATGCCCAGCTAATTTTTGTATTTTTGGTAGAGACAGGGTTTTGCCATGTTGGCCAGGCTGGTCTCGAACTCCTGGCCTCAAGTGATCTGCCCGCCTTGGCCTCCCAAAGTGCTAGGATTACAGGCATGAGCCACCGCACCCGGCCTTTTTTTTTTTTTTTTTTTTTAACATTTTGAGAACTGCTATAGCAGAGGGAGAGTTTTGAAACTCAGTCCCATGGACCCCCTAGAAGGCCCAAGGGGCAGATGCAGGGAAGTCACGCCATACTGTTAAGTGCTTCTAGAGGAAAGTAGCATTTGCCAGTTCCCATGGTGTAAGTACTCTCAGTGTGGCTGTTTTCAAGCTACTAACGTATAGACACTGAACATGGATTTCGGAAGAGATGTACCTAGTTGAATCTTGTGAGTTCCTGTGAGGAATCTCTAGCCTTCTGCTATGGGAAGGCCACAAGGGTGGGAGTGGGGTAAGTTCCTAGTGGGGGTGGCTCCAGGCTCACTGCCTCACCCCCGTTTCCAATAGAGTTCCCCTGCTAATCTATTTCATTTGAGTTCATTTGGGCTCTAGCTAAGATTTTAACTGATGACTGAGTTTAGTAGCTAATTGTAGGATGCCTAAAACAAAACTAACAGATACTGTGGTAGCTCCCCCGCTCAACACGCATATACACACACACCCCACTACCACCCAGCAGAAAACATCCCTGGCCCCCTGGCCCCTGCAAGGCAAAGCTGGCATTCTTTAGAAAGCTCTCCAAGGGTGTCACCGGGCAACCCACCCACCTTCCCAGTCCCTACTCACTCCTTCTGACAATGATGGCAACAAGAGTTAACGATTAGATTGGTGTTTGCTCAGGAGCTGTTCTGAGCACAGACTGTCATACCTTAAACCAACTACTCTTTGAGGGGGGCACGACAATGAGCCCCACTTTATAGATGACGAGACTCAGACTGCACCAGGCAACCCGAGCACCTTTCCCCGTTGCCAGAGCATCTCGTGAACTTCCACAGGCCCCAGGGCAGCTCCTGCCATTTGTGCCTTGAGGGTCTATCTGTGACCACCTCCACGTCTCGCACACCTAGTGCAGTACCTGGTGTGCACTAAATATTGGGTAAATTATTAATGAAGGAAAACAGAAATGAAGTATATTTAATCACGAGTACCACAGAATAAAATAATTTAAAATAAAAACCCGTGGCCCATCTGCCCGTCGCAGGAGCAGCTGCATTTGCCACAGCAAACACCGCATGAGGGCATGTTCTGGATACACACAGCAGATGGGAAATTTTGGGAATAAGGTGTTTGCAAACAGTCCAAAATAAACTAATTGAGTCTTTAACTTAAACTTGGCTTGGACCTTTCCTGAGAAAGTAAAACCAGGTTTTTGTAGGTATAAATGTATCTCCCTTAGAAAAAAGAAGAGAGGGCTTGAAAGTATTTGAGGTGGCCGGGCGCGGTGGCTCAAGCCTGTAATCCCAGCACTTTGGGAGGCCGAGGCGGGTGGATCACGAGGTCAGGAGATCGAGACCATCCTGGCTAACATGGTGAAACCCCGTCTCTACTAAAAATACAAAAAATTAGCCAGGCATGGTGGCGGGCGCCTGTAGTCCCAGCTACTCGGAGGCTGAGGCAGGAGAATGGCGTGAACCTGGGAGGCGGAGCTTGCAGTGAGCCGAGATCGCGCCACTGCACTCCAGCCTGGATGACACAGCGCGAGACTCCGTCTCAAAAAAAAAAACAAAAAGAAAGTATTTGAGGTTATCAGTCGTTCCTCTGTGCATGCGTTCCTGTAAACTCTTCAAGGAAGTGGGTTTGAATCCCTCCAGGCATCTGCGTGTGCAGCGCATATGGAGATAAGGATGTTTCTGTCTCTTCCCCAGGTCTCATCATGCTCATTGGCTGGTTGCAAGGGAAACAGCTCCTGAATATGTTCACGATTGGGGTCAGGTAAGGGTGCTGTGGCCGCCCCTTGCCTTGCCAGGGTGGTCATGGGCTCTGAGCCCTTCCCTGCAGCAAGAGAAGGTGGGGAGGCTGCAGAACAGGAAGGGTTGGGGAAGGTGCAACCCCATCACCCAAACTCCAGCCTCCCAATAGCACGTTCTCCGACAGGTACAGAGTGCCTGGTGAATGCCTGCAAAATGAGTGACGGCATATAATCGGGGGGGCCCTTTTGTATTAGGCTGTTCTTGCATCGCTAAAAAGAAAATACCTGAGGCTTGGTAATTTATCAGGAAGAGAAGTTTAATTGGCCCACGGTTGTACAGGCTGTACAGGAAGCGTGGTGTCTGCTCAGCTTCTGAGGAGGCTCCAGAAAGTTTCCAATCAAGGTGGAAGGGGGAGCAGCCATGTCACATGGCAAGAGTGGGGGCAGGAGAGCAGGGGGGTGGGGGCGTTGCCACATGCTTTGAAACAATCAGATCTCTCAGGAGCTCACTCTAGCAAGAACAGCTCGAAGGAGATGGCGCTAAACCATTCATGAGGGACCCACCCCATCATCCCATCTCCTCCCACCTCCAACATTGCGGCTTATGTTTCAACATGAGGTTTGGGTGGGGACACACATTCAAACTGTATCAGCTTTCTTGTCACTCCTTGCCTGTGGGTTTGGGTCTTCTTTCTGGCTAAGAGCAAGGACCCCAGAGCCAGCCTGCCTCTGTTTAAATTCTGCACTTTGCCACTTGCTGGTTTTGTGACCTCTGGCAAGTTTCTCAGCTCTCTGTGCCTCAGTTTCCCCCTCTCAAAAACGGAAATGCTCATGTACCCTCTCCTTGGGCGACTGTTTGGATTAAAGGAGTTAGTCCATGCAAGTGCCCACATTATTACTAGTTTAGAACTCGATCCAAGCCCTTGTTTTACAGAGGAAGCGATCAGAGAGGCAATGGACGTGGAGCCCAAGGCCACACGGGATGGCAGAGCTGGGAGTCATTATCACTTGATGATGCTAACCCGAGGGGACCCGCCCTTCTTCTATGTAGTCATCCCAAGCCTCTGGGTCCTGTTGACCGAGACAGGGAGAGGCACGGGCAGCCCAGCATCGTGCAGCGGTGTGATTTCATCGGTAGTTCTTCCGTGGCTATTTACCAAGGGCAAGGGAAGCAGAGGGCTGGGGATTGTCACTAACTGGGTATGTCCCATTGGAAGGAAGGCTAGGGGCTATTCCAGGACAGGGAGGAACCAACCCATGTCTAGGCTCACATCAGGCCCAGTGGTTCCCGGACGGTAACGCACATGCAGCTGCTGTCTGCAAGATGCTTTTAGGTGATGTGTGGAAAATTATTGTAGTGTCTGTTCTTATGTATATATATGTAATTAATACATCACACCCATGATGTAAACAAACTTAGATGTCCGTCAGCTCATGAAAGAATAAACAACATAGGTACAGTGGAATATTTTTCAGCCACAGAAAAGAATCAAGTACTGATTGATACTGCAACATGGATTAATGTTGAACCCGTTTTGCTAGGTGAAAGAAGCCAGTTGCACATATTGTATGATTTTATTTATATAAAATATTCAACAGTAGGTCAATCGGCCAGGCGCGATGGCTCATACCTGTAATCCCAGCACTTTGGGAGGCTAAGGCAGACAATCACCTGAGGTCAGGAGTTCTAGACCAGTCTGGCCAACGTGGTGAAACCCTGTCTCTACTAAAAATACAAAAATTAAATGGCTGTGGTGGCAGGCGCTTATAATCTCAGCTACTCGGGAGGCTGAGGCAGAGGAATCGCTTGAGCCCGGGAGGCAGAGTTTGCAGTGAGCCTGCACCGTTGCACTCCAGCCTGGGCGACAGAGCAAAACTCCGTCTCAAGAAGAAAAAAAGGGAGGTAGAAAGGGATGGACTGGAAGAGGTGGCCGGGGAGGGTTTTGGGTGGAGAGTTGAGTCAGGAGATGAGCAGGAAGGGTGTACCAGGCAGGGGGAACAGCACAGGCAAAGGTTTGGGGGTGGGAACATGTCTGAGGGCCACTGCAGGGGACCACAGCTGAGCTCTGTGACCAGAACGAGAGCATGGAGTCGCCTAGATCATGGGGAAACTCACAGCTCCTTCTCCTATTCCTAACCTCATCATCAGAGCGTTTCCCAGTACACCATGCCAGGCCGTCTCTGTGACACTTTAGAAGCAGAGAGCTGAAAAGTGTTGGCCACCCTTGATTTAGAGGCTGAAGGACATGGGAGGTGGGAGCCCCAGCTTATTACAGAAGCGGGGGCTGGGAGGAGGGGGCGCTGGAGCAGGATGCTGAGCTGTACTGGAGCCAGTGGAGTTTGAGGCATTGGAACGGTACCTGCAGAGGCAGGCACTGGAGAGCCGAGGTCTCAGGCTGAGCTGAAGAAGGGGAAGGTCCCTGAGACAGCCTGGTAAACCGGGATGGCCACTCCCCCAACTCGGGGCTGGGTGGGGCCTGAGACTCACATTTCTTTCTTTTTATTATTTCAATAGGTTTTTGGGGAACAGGTGGCGTTTTGTTACATGAATACATTCTTTAGTGGTGATTTCTGAGATTTTCATGCACCCATCACCTGAGCAGTCTACGCTGCACCCAATGTGTTCAGACTCACCTTTCTTTTGTTTGCTTTTTTTTTTTTTCTTAATAAGTTCTAGGACACATGTGCAGAACGTGCAGGTTTGTTACATAGGTATACATGTGCCATGGTGGTTTGCTGCACCTGTCAACCCGTCATGTAGGTTTTAAGCCCCACATGCATTAGGCATTTGGCCTAATGCTCTCCCTCCCCTTTCCCCCCACTCGTCCAACAGGCCCTGGTGTGTGATGTCCGCCGCCCTGTGTCCAAGTGTTCTCATTGTTCAACTCCCACTTAGGAGTGAGAACATGCAGTGTTTGCTTGCTTATTTTTGAGATGGAGTCTCGCTCTGTCCAGGCTGGAGTGCAGTGGTGTGATCTGGGCTCACTGCAACCTCCACCTCCTGGGTTCAAACGAGTCTCCTGCCTCAGCCTCCCAAGTAGATGGGATTACAGGTGCCCGCCACCACGCCCAGCTAATTTTTGTATTTTTAGTAGAGATGAGGTTTCACCATGTTGGCCAGGCACGTCTCGAACTCCTGACCTCAGGCGATCCTCCTGCCTCTGCCTTCCAAAGTGCTGGGATTACAGGTGTGAGCCACTGCGCCTGGCTGAGACTCACATTTCTAACAAGCTCTCAAGGGTGCTGACATAGCTGGTCCAGGGAGCACCCTCTGAATGTGAGGCTGTGATTTGACACTGTGCCCCCAGAGCGGGCTCCAGCAAGAACAGGACCAGGGAAGAGGCCAAGACACCTGAACAGCATTCTCAGGTGACTGAGCCTTTGGAGGCAGGAGTGGTGGCAGGGAGGGAGACATTTGAGCCTCAAGGAAGCTGCCAGAGAACACAGGACTCTCAGAAGACAGAATGCTTAAAAACTCCCCTAAATAGGCTGGGCACAGTGGCTCACACCTGTAATCCTAGCACTTTGGGAGGCTAAGGCGAGAGGATACCTTGAGCCCAGGAGTTTGAGACCAGCCTATACAACATAGTGAGACCCTGTCTGTGCAAAAACAAATGTTTTTTAATTAGCCAGGTGTGGTGGTGCAAGCTTGTAGTCCCAACTACTCGGGAAGCTGAGGTGGGAGGATCACTTGAGCCTGGGAAGTCAAGGTTGCAGTGAGCCATGATCTCATCACTGCACTCCAGCCTAGGCAACAGAGACAGACCCTATCTAAAAAAAAAAAAAAAAAATTTAAAAAAAATTTTAAAAAAACCTCCTGTAGATCACGAGGTCAGGAGTTCGAGACCAGTGTGGCCAAAACGGTGAAACCCCATCTCTACTAAAAATAGAAAAATTAGCTGGGCATGGTGGCACACGCCTGTAGTCCCAGCTACTCAGGAGGCTGAGGCAGGAGAATCGCTTGAACCCGGGAGGCGGCGATTGCAGTATGCTGAGATCACGCCACCTCACTCCAGCCTGGACAACAGAGACTCCATCTCAAAAAACAACAATAACAAAAAACCCTCCTGCAAATAATGGTGCATCCCATCCCTGTCTTACAAGCCATGAAAAGTTTCATGAGCCAAGAAAGACTATTAAATATTTCCAGGAGAAAAAGCAAGAAAGGCTTTTCTGCGCCCAAGCCCCAAATCGCCCGATTGTCTCCCCACGCTGTACTATTGGTCACTTCTGGTTTCTTGTCCTAACCTCCCTTGCAACACAGGCTTCCTGCTTGACCCACGCGAGTAGACTTGCACGTGGGAGAACCGTTCCCCTCTCATTTGTGATTTTGAAAGGGTGAAGTTTTTCAGTTTTAGTGCCAGATTAAAGCCACCCAAAACCACTGAATCAGAAGATGGAAACGGCAGATTAGCCAGCGGAGATTTTCCAAAATAAGTAAAATGAGAGAATCATTTTTTTAAAACTTTAAGAACTTTTTAAAAATGAATTCCTGGGCCAGGCGCAGTGGCTCATGCCTGTAATCCCAGCACTTTGAGAGGCTGAGGCAGGTGGATCATGGATCATGAGGTCAAGAGATCAAGATCATCCTGGCCAACATTGTGAAACCCCGTCTCTACTAAACATACAAAACTTAGCCAGGTGTAGTGGCGGGCACCTGTAGTCCCAGCTACTCGGGAGGCTGAGGCAGGAGGATCACTTGAACCCTGGAGGTGGAGGTTGCAGGGAGCTGAGACTGCACCGCTGCACTCCAGCCTGACGACAGAGCGAGACTCCGTCTCAAAAAAAAAAAACAAAAAAAAAAATGAATTCCCTGTATGTTAAGTGACATTTAAGATGATCCAAGGCACTTGCTTTTCCTGGTCCATTCTAATCAATTTTTGTTTTGTTTTTGTTTTTTTGAGGTGAAGTCTCGCTCTGTTACCCAGGCTGGAGTGCTATGATGTGATCTTGGCTCGCTGCAAGCTCTGCCTCCTGGGTTCAAGCGATTCTCCTGCCTCAGCCTCCCTGAGTAGTTGAGACTACAGGTGCCTGCTACCACACCTGGCTAATTTTTGTATTTTGGTAGAGACGGGGTTTCACCCTGTTGGCCAGGCTCAAGTGATCCACCTGCTTCTGCGGTTCAAAGTGCTGGGAATGCAGGTGTGAGCCACCACACCCAACCCGTTCTAATCTTTATTAGCTTGTGGATTAATTCTTTATTATGATTAATTCATCCAGGTAATACACAGATGCCCTTCCCCTGCCATATGGGATGAAAGTCCCCGTCATAACCCTCCACAAATGTTTGCTTAGCTGGTCTTCACAGCCTGTGCCATAAAACCAGCGAAGCCTTCTGGCTGTCACTGTAGAAACCGGGCACAGCCCCTTGATCAAATTCTATAATCTTGGTTTATTTAACTTGTCCCTGCCTGTTCCGTTGTCCCTGGGTGAAAGGTCACCATTCACAACCATTCTATTCAAACTGCCTGTTTTGTCATTGGAATTTGTTGCCAACATTTAATGTACCATCTTTCTTTGATTCTGAGATGTACATTCTTTTTCACATTCCAACTCCTCTGAAATCAGACCACTTCTAATAAGCGATGTAATTAGAAAGCATGGTGTTACTGATAAATTGGCCATGTTTATTCTTTTCTGAGCGCTACACAAAATAATGGTGCCCTTCACAATCAACTGTGTCTTCGCTCTGATGAAATATGGTCTCCCTGTGTGATCCTGGTTGAATGGATTCTCACCAAGTGTTCTGCCTATCAGCCAACCCAAGTGGAGTGTTCCCTGTTGACTAACAATGTGTTCCTTGCCAGCGCAGGCCTAAGCATTGTTATACCCACTTCTGCATGCAGCAACGATTTACTGTATACCTCCTTGCTCTGCTGGATTTTCTAATGCAGAGGATAAAAGCAGCCACCTGGCCAGGCTTGGTGCCTCATGCATATAATCCCAGCACTTGGGAATGCTGAGGTGGGAGGATCACTTGAGTCCAGAAGTTCAAGACCAGCCTGGGTAGCACAGTGAAACCTTGTCTGTACAAATAATTTTTTAAATTAGGAAGTAAAAAATAGTGGTGCATGCCTGTGTCCCAGCTACCAGGGAGGCGGAGGCTGGAGGATTGCTTGAGTCCAGGCGGTCAAGGCTGTAGTGAGTCTTGATGGCAACACTGCACTCCAGCCTGGGCAACAGAACAAGAACCCATCTCAAAAAAACAAAAAACAGGCGAAGCACAGTGGCTCATGCCTGCAATCCCACCTCTTTGGGAGGCCGAGGCAAGTGGATCACTTGAGGTCAGGAGTTCAAGACCAGCCTGGCCAACATGGTGAAACCCCTTCTCTACTAAAAATTCAAAAATTAGCCAGGTGTGGTGGCACATGCCTGTAATTCCAGATATATGGGAGGCTAAGGCAGGAGAATTGCTTGAAGCTGGGGGGTGAACGTTGCAGTGAGCTGAGATTGCACCACCACACTCCAGCCTGGGCGACAGAGTGAGACTCCATCTCAAACAAACCCAGCCACCCTTGTGTGAGATATAGCCAGAAAATATGTTTTGTTTGAACTGTATTTTTTTCATTGGAATTTGTTGCCAATATCTAAAAATTGGGAGTTTGCATGAAAAAGATCCTGGGTTTCCAGCTTCTCTTGGGGAGCGTGGGAGGCCCGGCAGCACTGTGCATTGCTGTCGTCCCTGGTGATTTGGTGGTGGCTCTTCTTTTAGAGGAGGGCCTGAGCTCTGGGATTGCCCCGTGGTCTCGTTCACGCTGGCCGATTTCACGTATTTCCTGGGCAGCCTGGACCCGGGGCCTGGACCGGGGGTGTCTTCAGGGGCTTCTGCAGGGTTCCTGGCCGTGGCTGTGGGTGGGCTGCAGGTGTGGCGAGAGACAGTGGCTCCCTTCTCCCAGGACGTTTCTGGTATCTCAGATAACAGAAATTCCACATCACTTCTAGTCCTCTAAATAGTCTCTTTCTAGAAATTGTACAGACTGGTTCCATGCAATGACAGCACTTGGAGCTCCATTTAAGTCATATCCTCCCCACCCCTCAGCCTGGCCTCGGGTGGAAGCTTGATAGGGAGGATCTGGTCAGCTTCCGTCATCTGCTCAAAATCTCTCCTCCCCTCCCCATCGCCAGCCAAAGCCTGCCCGCCCTCCATTCCTTCCTTCCTTCCTTCCTTCCTTCCTTCCTTCTTTCTTTCCTTCCTTCCTTCTTTCCTTCCTTCTTTCCTTCCTTCTTTCCTTTTTTCTTTCTTTCTTTCTTTCTTTCTTTCTTTTTCTTTCTTTCTTTCCTTCCTTCCTTCCTTCCTTCCTTCCTTCCTTCCTTCCTTCCTTCCTTCTTTCCTTCCTTCTTTCCTTCTTTCCTTCCTTCTTTCCTTCCTTCTTTCCTTCTTTCCTTCTTCTTTCCTTCTTTCTTTCCTTCTTCTTTCCTTCTTTCTTTCCTTCTTTCCTTCTTTCTTTCTTTTCTTTTCTTTTCTTTCTTTCTTGACGGAATTTCACTCTCATCACCCAGGCTGGAGTGCAGTGGTACGATCTCAGCTCACCACCACCTCCGCCTCCCGGGTTCAAGCAATTCTCCTGCCTCAGCCTCCTAAGTAGCTGAGATTACAGGCATGTGCCACCACGCCCGGCTAATTTTGTATTTTTAGTAGAGACGGGATTTTTCCATATTGGTCAGGCTGGTCTCGAACTCCTGACCTCAGGTGATCTGGCCGCCTTGGCCTCCCAAAGTGCTGGGATTACAGGCGTGAGCCACCACACCCAGCCTTTTTCTTTCTTAAACAGCTTTATTGAGACATAATTCACATATCATATAATTCATCCATTTAAAGCATATAATTTAATGGTTTTTAGTGTATTCACAGATATATACAGCCATCACCACAGTCCATTTTAGAACATTTTTTTTAATATTTTATTTTATTTGAGACAGGGTCTTACTCTGTTATGTAGGCCATAGCACAGTGACGTGATCACGGCCCACTGTAGCCTCAGCCTTGACCTCCCAGGCTCAAGCGATCCTCCCACCTCAGCGTCCTGAGTAGCTGGGATTATAGGTACACACTGCCACATCCAGCTAATTTTATATATATATAAATATTAAATAAATAAATATATATATATATATATATATATATTTTTTTTTTTTTTGTAGAAATAAAAAAATGTTGCCCAGGCTGGTCTCGAACTCTTGAGCTCAAATGATCTGCCAGTGTGATCCTCCCGAGGTGCTGGTATTATAGGTTTGAGTTACTGTGCCTGGCCTTAGAAGATTTTCTTTTTTCTTTTGAGATGGAGTCTCACTCTGTTGCCAGGCTGGAGTGCAATGGCACAGTCTCGACTCACTGCAACCTCCGCCTCCCAGGTTCAAGTGACTGGCCGGTCTCAGCCTCCTGAGTAGCTGGGATTACAGGTGTGAGCCACCACACCTGGCTAATTCTCATATCTTTGGTAGAGACGGGGTTTCACCATGTTGGCCAGGTTGGTCTCAAACTCCTGACCTCAGGTGATCTGCCTGCCTGGGCCTCCCAAAGTGCTGGGATTACAGGTGTGAGCCATCACTCCCGGCCTAGAACATTTGCTTATTGCCTCAAAAAGAAACGCTGTGCCCTTTAGCTATCACTCTACATTCCCACCTGGGCCCACATCCCAGCCCTAAGCAGTCGCTCATCTTTCTTGCTGTGTAGGTTTCCCTATTCTGAACATCCCTTATGAGTGGACTCACGCACTGAGTGGCCTTCTGTGTCTGGCTTCTACTCAGCAGCACGTTTTCCGGGCTCATCCATGTGGTGGCGTGTGCCGGTGCCTCATTCGTTTCTATGGCTGAAGGGTATTCTGCTGCATAGATAGACCACATTTGACTCATCCATTTGTTCACTGATGGACGTATGGGTTGTCATGGTTTCTTCATGATTATTTTTACATTTTTTAAAGGAAAACTTCAAGCATGTACCAAAGCAGAGAGGATGATAAAGTGAACACCTATGTAGCCACTACCCAGCTTCAACAGTGGCCCACTTGCAAACACTCTTGCCCTATCTGCAGCCCACCCCTGGCCATGTCAAACTGGACACCAGGCACCAGGCATCACACCTTTCCACCACGTCAGGAGTGTGGGATGTGTGGCCATTCGGCCCTGATGTTGTGGAGTCTCAGCCAAAAGGGGCAGAAGGAGCCCCCTCCACACATCCTCTCACCTGTTGACACACCCAGGGAAGGGGCATCCGTGTGCTGTACCCCCAGTCTCATTGCCAAGACAGCATCTCACTGGCTCAGCTTGGGCCACACGCTCCCCTCAAATCCAGTCAACCTGGTTATGGGGGAGTGGGGTCGCACCATACGGGGAGAGTTGGAGGGGTAAGAAAGAAGTGAGCAGATACCCTGAAACAGATCCACACAGTAGGCAAGGGCATCGCTGTGGCTCTTCACCTCCCCTGACCTGGGCTTCCTTGTCTGGCTTCCTCACAGGAAGTGTCTACACCACTACGCTCATGAAAAGTGAAATTCAAGGGACCCATGAGGGCCCTTGGAACCGAAAACTCTTACTCCCACTTATTGTCTGATTCTGGGAGTTCCTTTCATGGGACCCAAAGCCTTTTCTAATAAATGAGAATAATGTAAATACAAGATACTTTTAAAGAGGCAAAACAGCTGACAGACTAATTCACACTAAGGTGCAGATGACTGACAGGCTAGGTCGCTTCCCAAGAGCAGGGTCTGCAGGGGAGAACTTAGGACAACGGGTGCTGAAGAAGGAGGCAGGTGCACCTTAGGATTGGGAATGGAGAATAGAACCAGGACACTGGGGACACCTAAGACAAGCTTCACCAGCCAAAGCATTGCCAGCCCCAGCTGAGAGTCACACACGCCTTAAGGAGGGGACTCATCTGCCCTTTCGCTCCAGCCTGGCTGTGGCGGCCATTCCCGAGGGTCTGCCCATCGTCGTCATGGTAACGCTGGTCCTGGGAGTGCTGCGGATGGCCAAGAAGCGGGTCATCGTGAAAAAGTTACCCATCGTGGAGACGTTAGGTGAGGGACTCCAGCCGGTGGAATTCTCACTTGTGGAATTGAATGGGGGCTTGGCTGTCGGGGCAATCCAGCCTGGGGGTTTCACAAGCCTGAGGGTGGCGACTTTTCTAGAAACTGATGTTTGTTGTGCCAGGTTGCTGCAGTGTTCTCTGTTCTGATAAGACGGGTACTCTGACTGCCAACGAAATGACAGTGACCCAGCTTGTAACGTCAGATGGGTTTCATGCCGAGGTGAGTCCCAGAGGAATTTACAAGCCTTAAAGATGCACCCAGCCAGGCTGTCTCCTTTCTAGATAAAGCACACAATGTCTTCTAGAACACAATAAGGAAGAAAGAAATTGAGGTCATCTTACAATCTTGCTAACATGACTGATTTTATTTTTAATCATCCTATACTTCCTTTCAAAAGACGACCAATTGAAGGTAGCCTCCTTTTTCAGTTACTTATTAATTGTAAGCACATTACAAAATTTAACAGCTAGCAAAAAATTTCCGTACCTTCCATGATAAACTAACCATGATTAGTCCATTTGTGGTTTTTTTGTTTGTTTTTGAGAGACAGAGTCTCGCTCTGTCACCCAGGCTGGAGTGCAGTGGCTTGATCTTGGCTCACTGCAACCTTCACTTCTCGGGTTCAAGTGACTCTCCTGCCTCAGTTTCCCAAGTAACTGGGACTACAGGCACGCCCCACCAAGCCCAGCTAATTTTTGTATTTTCTAGCAGAGATGGGGTTTCACTATATGTTGGCCAGGCTGGTCTCATACTCCCGATCTCAGGTGATCCACCCGCCTTGGCCTCCCAGAGTGCTGGGATTATACATGCCCAGACTGTTTTGTTTTTTAAGACAGGGTCTTGCTGTGTTGCCCAGGTTGCAGTGCAGTGGTGCAATCGTGGTTCACTGCAGCCTCTAACTTCTGGGCTCAAGGGGTCCTCCCACCTCAGCCTCCCAAGTCCGCTCGTGTTTTTCAGTGTCTTCTGTGTGCTTGGCGCAATTGGAAGCTCCCTGAAGGTGCAATTTTTTATCCTGATATTTTTTCTACAAAACTGGTCAAAGCAAGGGGTGAACAAATGATTGCCCATGGGCCAGTGCTTGTTTGAAAATAAAGTTTTCTTGGTGTACTGCCACACCCATTTGTGTACATGTTGCCAGTGGCTGCTTTCTTGCCTCAGTGTGCCACAACGGCAGAGCTGAGTAGCCACGACAAACTTGGAAATAGGCTGCAAAGGCTAACACGTTTGCCCGCCCCTGTTCTTAGAATATAAGCACGCTTCTATGCTAGTTCTTAGTTTTCTTAACCATCACTTGTACTGGCTGCAGTGTCCCACTGAGTAAACTTGCTGCAGTTTACTAATGCCTGGCACTGTGTCCATCAGTGACGTATCCGATTCATCAGTAATCTTGCAGAGAACATCTTCATACTGAAAGCCCTGTCCACGTTTAGGATTATGTCCTTGGAATGAATCCCCAGGACAGGGATTGTGGGCCAACCGGGGGAGCATGTTTTTGACTCTTGGTGACACCCTTTCTTCTGCCTCGCCCTGCAGGTCAGCGGAGTTGGGTATGACGGTCGAGGGACTGTGTGTCTTCTACCATCCAAGGAAGTCATTAAGGAATTTTCCAATGTCTCAGTAGGAAAGTTAGTGGAAGTAGGTGTCAAAAGCACCACGGGGGAAATAGGCATTTACACTGGGGCTTCTGGGGCTTCTCTCTGAAAAGGGAAATAGCCATTGGACTTACTGGTTCTTGACAATGACTGGACCACCCAGGGGTGAGGCTGTCACAGCACTGAAAAAATGGCCCCAAAACTGATGGAGACATCAGAGGTAAGAGGAGAGCTAGGCTGGGCACAGTGGCTCATGCCTGTTATCCCAGCACTTTGGGAGGCCAAGACAGAATCACTTGAGGCCAGGAGTTTGAGACCAGCCTGGGCAACATAGTGAGACGCTGTTTGTATTATTTTTTTAAAACAATACTTAAAAAGAAGAGCTAGAAGCCTCTATTCTAATCACTGCCCATGGGAAGGCTCTAAGGAGACTCCTGCACAGAGAGGTGCCTGATGAATGGTAAAAAGTGAGCCTGTGATGAATTTCTCCTATTGCTATGAGCGAGCATGTGATAAATTTCCCCTATTACTTAGTGAGCCTGTGATAATGTTCCCCTGTTGCTGTGATGAGTCCTGCAATCCAAGTTGTACTCACCGTTTCACAGGGGCTCACTCCTCCCCACATAGCACCCTTCTTCGTCTGTACGGTTCAGTGAGCGCCACTTGCAGAGGACCTGCCTTCAGGGGCCACTTCACTATCACAGCGAACGCTGTCTCGGTTTTGCAGATTAAAAAACAAAAATATGGCCAGGCGTGGTGGCTCATGCCTGTTACCCCAGCACTTTGGAAGGCCAAGGCATGTGAATCACCTGAGGTCAGGAGTTCAAGACCAGCCTGGCCAACATGATGAAACCCCATCTCTACTAAAAAATATAAAAATTAGCCAAGCATGGTGGCGGACACCTGTAGTCCCAGCTACTCAGGAGCCTGAGACAGGAGAATTGCCTTGAACCAGGGAGGCAGAGGTTGCAGTGAGCTGAGGTCATGCCACTGCACTCCAGCCTGGTGACAGAGTGAGACTCTGTCTCGAATGAATGAATGAATGATGAAATAAAAATATGCAAAACTAGCAAGTAACAATAAAAAAGAAAAGAAATGGGCAGAGAAGTAATGTGAGTGTCCAGGCTCACCATGCCGGAAAGGAAGGGTGCCGGGAATCCCGCTCTTTCTGCTTGTCTCTTGTTCATTTTTTAAATATTTATTTTTAAATTGACACAGAAGTCATCTACCATGAATTCAGCCCATTAAAGTGCACAATTCAGTGGTTTCATTATGCTCATAAGTTGTGCAACCATCACCACTGTCTAGAACACTTTGTCACCCCAAGTGGAAACGCCATCATCCCCATTACGGGTCACTCCCCGTCACCTGCCTCATCATCGCCCATCCACCTGCCTCCCTGCTGGGTTCCCTCATGGTAGCTTTGTGGGAACCAACATTCAGCACAGCCAAGAAATAGTCACGGTGTTCCTTTTAAAAAGCCAGGACGCTGAGCTGTTTTAAAGAGCAAGTCTCGTCCCTACAGCCCTAGCTGTAAAACTGGGAAAAGCCCACAGTGTCTAACTTTTTCATGAGCCCAGTACTAACTACAGACGTCGGGATAATCCCCTTTTAGGCGGGCTGTGTCGCCAACAACGCGGTCATCAGAAAGAACGCCGTGATGGGACAGCCCACCGAGGGTGCCCTGATGGCCCTGGCAATGAAGGTAGGATGTCCTGGGGTGTCTGTGTGGGGAATTCTTCCACTCGGGGCTGGATTCGTTGGTAGAAAGCCAGTTCCTGTCTGAGCTAACAGGACTAGGGATGTTAGGTAATCATGGAAGAAAATGGCCCAACCTGGCTGTGGGCCATCTGTTGGTGGTAGAGGAGGTGAGCTCTGAGATTCCACGGGACTTCAGAAAGTTCTGCAGGTCTCTAATCCCTCCTCCAACGATTTCAAAAGAGTCCTAAGAGCTCCCTGTGGTTCAGGCCCTGGTCAGGTGTTGGGGCGACAGACAGTGGAACAAGACTCCCTGTGCGTCCAACATGACCCTGTGCTCACCGAGGCACCATTGGGAGGGGCTGGTTCCTGGGAATGCATTCCAGTGACTCTGGGGCTCAGTGTTACATCCTGGGCCCTGTGGCTGTGCAGGGTTACCCCAGGTCATTCTGTGCCCAGCATCATGTACCAAGTGGCTGCTTGCAGTGTGGAGGGGATGGATGGGGGCTGATGGGGGTCTGCTGCGCTCTGTGCACAAGTTAGCAGAAGGAAAGGCAGAAAAACATGGGCTGGGAATGCAGGTGACAGGAAAGCAAGAAGAGAGGACAAAGGACATGGGAAAGGAGGGGCTGGAAGAGATTAAGAGGAGGGAGCAAAGGAAGGAGGAAGATGGCCCCAGTCAGCTCCCACGTCTGTTTCCATGACCCCTTGGCCTGGATCCCTCCTCTTCAGCCAGAGCCGGGGCTCCCCTGAACACTGCGGGAGCTCCTCTCCCCCGCCTGCCCCGTGCTTTCTGCGGTGTGACTTGTCTCTGACTTGGGTCTGATCAGACCCCTCTCCATCAAGGTCAAGGGAAAAGCCTGACTCAGGGTGCTCATCTGCCAGCACTGACCCCTCGCTGCCACCCAGCCTGGCCCCTCGCTGCCACCCAGCCTGGCCCCTGCACTCACCCCCCTTCCTGCTTCCTCCTGGACTTTGACTGCTCCTGCCTGTCCTCACTGGCGAGCACCGACTTTCTCTTCAAGTTCACTCCAGTTTCCATCCCAGCAGACACCTCTTCTCACCCCGGGCTCACTTCACTGCTTTCTGTTATCAACTTACCTGTCCCTCCCTCCAGTGCAAGACTCCGACCTCCCACACGGCTGCCTTCCCGAAGCTGGTGCTGGGTGCGGGGGAGGTGGTTGCCCTCTCATAAGCCCCTGTGACAGTAGATCAGTCGTTTTTCCCCAGTGTAAGAGCATTGGGAAGTCATTACAGGCTGAGTGCAGTGACTCAAATCCCAGCAGTTTAAGAGGCTAAGGTGGGAGGATCACTCAAGGCCAAGAGTTTGAGACCAGCCTGGGCAACATAGCAAAACCCCATCTCTACAAAAACCATAAAAGTTAGCTGGGCGTGGTGGTGCATGGCTGTGGTCCCAGCTACTCAGGAGGTGAGGTGGGAGGATCCCTTGAGCCCAGGAGTCTGTGGCTGCAGTGAGCTATGATCATACCACTGCACTCCAGTCTAGATGGCAGAGTGAGATCCTGCCTCAAAAAACAAAAAGGCTGGGCGTGGCGGCTCACACCTGTAATCGCAACACTGGGAGGCCGAGGTGGACGGATCACCTGAGGTTAGGAGTTTGAGACCAGCCTGGCCAACATGGCGAAACCCCATCTCTACTAAAAATATAAAAATTAAGTGGGCATGGTGGTGCACACCTGTAATCCCAGCTACTCGGGAGGCTGAAGCAGGAGAACTGCTTGAACCTGGGAGGTGGAGGTTGTAGTGAGCCGAGATCACACCATTGCACTCCAGCCTGGGCGACAGAGCAAGACTCCGTCTCAGAAAAGCAAACAGAAATCATGACATCATATGATTTTCCTTCCATTCACAGAAGATGATAATCCTCTCTGCAGCGCCTGTAATAGTGAACGGAGCTCATTTCCCGTTTTAAAATAGCGCTGAGTCTGCTCCATTCAACAACTCCTCGCTGCCCAGAAGGGAAGGTGCCAGCCTGACTGTCTGGCAGGAATGACACCCACGTGTCACCCTGCTCCCGCCACCAGCCGCCCCTGCAGCCTAGAGAGGAGAGAGGTTCCAGAGCCTAGAAGCTGGGAGATTTTCTTAATGTGTCATGATTTTCCTCTTTCCTGGGGCCTGGCTTAAGATTTGAGAATATAGAATAAACACTGGCTGGCGCGTAGGAAGTGCTGCCTGTGTGACAGGCATGGGGCAAGCACTTCGTGGCTCTTACCCGTCTCTCCTACTCTAAACGGCACTGAGGCCAGGCTAGTGGTTCCCAACTTTTCTTCCATTATTGCTCCTGGATTAGGGTCCTGAAATAAAGCACCACTGGCTGGTGATTTAGAGTAACCAAAACACACTGAAACACAGCTCTGTGGGCCAGAAGTTGAAATCAAGGTGTGAGCAGGGCCAGGCTCCATCTCCCAGCTTCCGGGTGTCACCGGCAGCCCCGGGCATTCCTTGACTCGCACACACATCCCTGCCTTGGCATCTCACACCAAGCTCTGCCTCCGTCACGAGATGCTCCCTGCCATGGCTCCGTGCAGCGTTTTCCTCCTCCTCTTTTTTTTGTATTTGAGACGGAGTCTTGCTCTGTTGCCCAGGCTGGAGTGCAGTGGCTTGATCTCGGCTTACTGCAATCTCCGCCTCCCGGGTTCAAGCAATTCTCCTGCCTCAGCCTCCCGAGTAGCTGGGACTATAGGCGCCCGTCACCATGCCTGGCTAACTTTTTGTATTTTTAGTAGAGACACGGTTTCACCATGTTAGGATGGTCTTGATCTCCTGACCTCGTGATCCGCCTGCCTTGACCTCCCAAAGTGCTGGGATTACAGGCGTGAGCCCCCGCGCCCGGCCTTCCTCCTCTTAGATCCAGTCATGTGGGCTTAGGGCCAACCCTAATAGCCTCAAATGGATGATATCCACAGAGGCCCTATTCCAAATCAGGTCACATTCAGAGGTGCCGGGGTTAGGGCTTCAACATATCTTTTGTGGGGTACAATTCAACCCCACTAAGGAGAAGTTTTAGGCATTTTTCCCTAATCACCCCACCCCCTCCCCCTGAAATGTAATATTGCAGATAGACTGTGTTGCACGCATATCTGCACTTTCTATGTAAAAGGAGTAGCTTTTTGTGCCCCTGCTGCACCCCATTTTCACCCCCTGCAGGGCAGTGGGATGCATGGGTCATGGCTGGTTTACACTTGGGGAAACTGAGATTCTGAGTTGTCACGTCACTAATCCAAAAGCCATCAAAGAGCAACAAAGGGCCGGGCTGGCGAGGACCCCAGGCTGTGGACGCAGGGCTGGCGAGGACCCCAGGCTGTGGACGCAGGGCTGGCGAGGACCTCCAGGTTTGAGACGTTCAGTGCTCGGCAGAAGGACCCCAGGCTGTGTTTCTAAGCAGATTTCAGATAGAAGCTGTTGCAAAGACCATCGGGTCTACCCTGCAGCCAAGAGAAGAGACTTTTATTTTTCTCTCTAGGTGGGACATTCCATTTTTTCCACACAGAAAAAAATGGCTTTTTTGCTGTGTGCTAAATGCTTGGATTTCTTATCTGCCAGAGGTGGTTTGAACAATGAATAATTTAAATGGACTGAGTTTCGTATAGAGATTGGCTTCAGATGACTCACTAAAAATGTGCATTTTATTATTCCAGATGGACTTAAGTGATATTAAAAATTCATACGTAAGAAAAAAAGAGATTCCATTCAGTTCAGAGCAGAAGTGGATGGCGGTGAAATGCAGTCTGAAGACTGAGGTGAGCCCTTTCAACCTTCAGCCTCTTCTCTCTTTCCGCCCAGGCCCCCACCCAGAAATCACGCAAAATGCGGACTTCAAGGATAATTTCAAAGTTCCTGGCTGCTTCTGTGACATTCCAAATACATGGAAAAACCTAATCACCATCAAACCTTTGAGTCTCTTGGCTCTGCTTCTGGCTTTTTGTTTAAAACAGAAGTTCTCACAGCAGGGTCCCCGGAGTAGCCGCGGTTGTATCACATGAGAATTTATTAGAAATGCAGATCTCAGGTTCCATGCCAGACCTCCTGAGTCAGATGGTCAGGGATGGGACCCCGTAACCTTCGTGTTCTGCAGATTCTGATGCAGGTGCAAATGTTGAGATTTACCAGCCCGTAATCCACTGACTAAAGCCCTGCTGCTGACACCAGTTGCCAACTTGCCAGTCCTCTCTTTGCAGCCCTGTGCTAAGTTGTTTATACTTCTTAGCTCACCTTCCCGTCATACCGGGAAGCAAATGCTTCAGTACGGAAGGCGTGTCTGGGTGGTGCCTCAGCGTGTGCACACACGTTGTTCCTGACTAGAGGAACACATACCAAGCTGTGGCCACCCCGGGTGGACATTGCAGCTGATTTTTTAAATTTTCTTTTCAGACTTGTTGTGACTTTTCAGATTTTCATTAAAAGCTATTTTTTAAAGTTTTTGTTGCCTTCTACCTTTTTCTCCACCCCTCCTTTTCCTTCTCACTCTTTCTAGAATCTACCGTGTCTGCCCCTGCAGATTGCTCAGCTCCCACTCAGGGCTGTGGGCAGTTTGGCCAGCTCATGTCAGGCCCCCTTGTACATTTCAGGGGCTTAGAAGGGATTACGGATTTTCAAAAACCTTTTAGATCTTTAAATCTTTTTCCCTGCAAGGCAATGGTAATATTTCTCATTGAAAAAGTGTAGAAATATGACATAAAAATTTTTTCATTCCACCCGTCTTCCCTCCCTGCCCACCACCCACCCGGCGGTAATTCTGTTTTAAGTCTGGGATGGAGCATTGTAGATTTTAAATATGCAAATGACAACATCTGGATGGTATTTTCAAAACAAGGTCACTGTTTATAGTGTTTGTAATTTACCTTTTCCCCTTAAGATTTTCTTTTAATATTGTGTCTTAGATGCCTGTGTTGGTTAATATAAGCTTGTTATATTAACATATTAATTATATTATAATTATATAAGTTAATATATTCTTATATACATACATATAATACATATGTATTATAATTAATATATTAACTAATAACATATATAATTAATATATTAACTTATAACAGTGTTATATTAACACTGTGCACCCACGTGAGCCAGGTGGGTCCAGTAGCGAGGCTGGGGATACAGCGTGACTTTCACTGACCCAGGGCCTCCCCACATGGAGCTTACAGTCTACATATTTGTCACGACAGAGCTTAACAAAAACACAGGAAAAATGATCAGCTACTCACGTGGGTTCACTATGACAAGCCAAGTGCTGGGGGTGGGTACAAAATAGACTTGGTGATGCCCTAGGGAGGCAACAGTCTAACAGAAATATTCCCAGTTAATCACACCCCAAAGGCATAGTCCAAGCTGGGATGATTCCTCCCATGCATGAAACATACAAGACGCTCTGAGTGACTGTAACAAGGGAACTGAAAAAAGAACAAGGGTGGTACAGGTTGAAGATTGACCTTGTTCTTTCTCTGGATTGTAAAACATTCCATGGATGGGATTCCGGAACTTAGCGAACCTGTCCAGCACCTGTGAACAGCACCAGCCCAGTGTAAATAACTCCGCTGCCAACGTCCCTGTGTGTGTCTTTGTAACCTTGTGCAGAGTGGGGTGATGGTTACTATGAACCAAGGCTTCCAGTGATAGTGGATTTCTTCCCTTTGTCTTTTCTAAGGATCAGGAAGACATTTACTTCATGAAGGGGGCCTTGGAAGAGGTGATCCGCTACTGCACCATGTACAATAACGGAGGCATCCCCCTGCCGCTGACACCCCAGCAGAGGTCATTCTGCCTGCAGGAAGAGAAGAGGATGGGGTCCCTCGGTCTGCGGGGTCAGTGCCTGTGGCCCCAGCCCAGAGCTTTAAGCTTGCATGTAACATTGACTTTTAAGTGCATTCAAGCAGGGTCCCCAGTCAAGGAGGTCACCTGTCCCGAGGAGTCAGGCAGCATGCTGACAGCAATGATGCGTGCTTGGAACCTGATGATCCCATGAAAGGCAGGCCTCCACCTCATCCCAGTTCCTCAGTGACCCCTGTTAATCCCCAGAAGAGGGGGACCCTTCCTTGCTGAGTTTCCTAAGGCAGGTGAATGGGCTGCACCCCAAACATTGATTTTCCCAATAGGTCTTTTTGCTCATTGCCTCTTATCAGGAAAACCTGAAGCTCTTTTCAGTCAAGGAATATATTTTCTCCCTTGGCCATTTTCAAATTTCTGCAGCAGAGCCAGTGCCTTCCCTGATGGGCTGAACGTTAAAACTCACATTTCCCTTGGTGTCATTTGTCACCCTAGCCAGGTACAGAGGAAGCGTTTAGAAGCGCTGCTGGGCGCTGGTGTTCCCCTGGGGGGAGGTGAGAGGCGTTGGGCTGGCCTTAGGCGCTGGCGTTCCCTTGCGGGGAATGAGAGGCGCTGGGCTGGCCTTAGGCACTGGTGTTCCCTTGCGGGGAATGAGAGGTGTTGGGTTGGCCTTATTGGCTCAGGAGCCTTGGTCTTCCCCTTCGGGGAACAGAGTTTGTAGGTTGCTGGCAAGTTTGCTCAGAGGTATACAGAGCGAGACCCTTGTGGCTTTCTGGGGCACGGTGAAGCCAGCGCCGAGCATGTGTCCCCTCTTCCTGAGTGAGGGGAGCATTCCCCAAAGCATGGGCGCTTTGCCTCCCAAATGGTTTGTGTAGCGCTGGGTCTACAATAGGCCCACAGGTAAATACTGTGCCTCAGTTTCCCCATATGCATAAGGAAGGCACGAGAGTAGTGACTTCACTGATTGCTGTAAGGATTGGAAGAGACGGTGGATCCCGTCTTAGCTTGCCCTGGGCCTTGACTCTGTTTCGGTGGCAGAGAAGCCAGGCCCAGCCCCTGCGAGCTGGGTGATCTGAGAGGGGCTGGTGTAAGAAGGTCCTTTTCACCTCACTGACACCAAAGACGGAGCTGTGGCGTCCCTCCTGCACAGTGGAGGGATTGGGAGAAAATCTGGCGCGTGGGTGGCAACTGCTTTCGTCATGGTTGATAGGACCAAGCCCTTCGGTAGCTCCCTGTTCTGGTCACATCGCGCCTCTGCTGACAATGAAATGGCTCACTTAAGAGTGGACATGTGAGTAAGTAAACATCCCACATGGCCCTGGCCTCTAAATCTGCTCCTGGCACTTGGGACCCACCTGTGTGCTGGGCACCATGAAGTGCCTGTGTGAGGCCACGCCCTGAATCCCACCGGGCAGTGGAGCCAGCCCGGGTGACAGCCCGGCCTAGTGCAGCCAGCGCCTTCGCCCGGATGCCTGTTGCGCTGCTGCAGAGCATGAGGACGTGTTCCAGGGGCTTGCTCCAGACTTTGGGGGAGAGTGTAATGAGAACGGGTCAGTGGCAGAGGAACAGTGAGACCTTTTCCTGTGTCCCCCAGTCCACACGCAGGTCCTTTTGTGTTTACAAATGAACTTGTCTTCCACCTGTGGCTGGGAAAGCTACAACCTGGGAACTGGCCTTAGAGAAGGCCTGTGCGTTTTTCCAACCCATGTCTGGCCTGAGAAGAGAAGGGATGTTATTCCTCAGCAGGCGACCGTGAACTGATGCCTGCTGCCTGGCAGGCCTGGGGCAGTGCCCGGGTGACTTAGAGAAGCACCAACCTGCTAGATCCCCTGGAGTGATTGCTGTGAGGATTGGAAGAGTCAGTGAATCCTGTCTTGGGTTCTGAGACCCCCGACCCCACACACATCCAGGGGAAGATGACAAACCCCATGGAGCGGGAAGGAGAGTCGGGGTGAGGGGAGCACGGAGGCAGGAGTGAGGACCTCCAGGGACAGAGGGCTGCTAGGTGGCCACTAGAAGCAGGGGATGCTCCTGCTTCTAGTTTGGTGGGGGGGGGGGGGCATTGGAAAAGGAGAGGAAGAGCAGCAGTGTCATCGGTGCAGGAGGGATGCCAGCCCTGTCTTTGGTGTCAGTGAGGTGAAAAGTCCACCACCCCCTCCGAGATCACCCGGTTGGCAGGAGCTGGGCCTGGCTTCTGTGCCACCAAAAGAGAGTCAAGGCCCAGGGCAAGCTCACAGCAAGAGTCCCCTCAGCTGGGTCGCTCCCCTGTCAATTTTTAACCTCTGTGCAGCTCCCCCACGTCTGCTGGCAATGACAGAATGAGTTAGCACAGAGCAAATGAGGACAAGAATTGTCAGAACTGTCCTATCCTACTCCACCTCACGTGTCCCATTCTGGGCCAGCTCAAACAGGTTTCTGTGGCCACTTTTGTTGGGAAGTGGGGTGGGTCTTATACCATGAGTGGTGTATTAGTCTGTTTTCATGCTGCTGGTAAAGACAGACCTGAGACTGGGTAATTTATAAAGAAAAAGAGGTTGAACAGACTCACAGTTCCACGTGGCTGGGGAGGCCTCGCAATCACGGCGAAGGTGAAAGGCATGCCTTACATGGCAGCCGCCAAGAGAGAATGAGGGCCAAACTGAAGGGGAAACCCCTTGTAAAATCATCAGATCTCATGGGACGAATTCACTGCCACAGAACAGTGTGGGAAACCACCCCCGTCATTCAGTTCTCTCTCACTCGGTCCCTCCCACAACCCGTGGCAATTATGGGAGCTGCAATTCAAGATGAGATTTGGGTGGGGACACAGTCAAACCCTATCAAGCGGACAGCAGTGGTATTTTCTGCTACGCGGCTGTTTCTGGCTCCCCTCTCTGTCTGGTGTGCATCTGCGCAGGCCTGAGAGCTGCTGCAGGCATCTCTGTCCTCCCTTTCAGTCTAGGGACTTGATGCCTGAGCCCTCCGCAGACCGAGGAGGATCTGGGCCATGGTGGGGGCTGGCTGGGGACTAACAAAGGGTTGGGCATGTTGCCTCACACCTGTCATCCCAGCACTTTGGGAGGCTGAGGTGGACGGATCACCTGAGGTCAGGAGTTTGAGACCAGCCTGGCCAACATGGTGAAACCCCATCTCTAGTAAAAATACAAAAATCAGCCGGGCCTGGTGACGCATGCCTGTAATCCCAGCTACTCAGGAGGCTGAGGCAGGAGAATTGTTTGAACCTAGGAGGCGGAGGTTGCAGTGAGCTGAGATTACACCACTGCACTCCAGCCTGGGCAACAAGAACAAAACTCCCTCTAAACAAAATAAAACGAAAAAACAGAAACAACAAAAACAGATGGCCCCTGAGCCCCCAGTGATCCCTCCTTACTCCCCCTCTTTCCTCAGTTCTGGCTCTGGCTTCTGGGCCCGAGCTGGGGCGGCTGACATTTCTGGGTCTCGTTGGCATCATTGACCCCCCGAGAGCTGGCGTGAAGGAAGCAGTTCAGGTTCTCTCCGAGTCTGGCGTGTCCGTGAAGATGATAACGGGAGATGCTCTGGAGACGGCCTTGGCCATAGGTAACCGGGACAGGGTCAGGGGTGAGGACGAAAGGACCCGTCCATCCTTTACAATGGGGGGCTGCAACCAAAGGGAAGCCTCAGCAAACTTGGTCAGGAGTGCTCACACCTAGCCCTATGGACTTAAAAAAGACGCTCAGTATTCGTGGCCAGCATTCCAATTTCTGAGGTGTTTCCTGTTTCTGAAATGTTGGCAGGTTCTGCAAAAGGGGAAAAGTCCTCATGGATACTGAGGACCTACTGTGTGTCAGGGGCTTTTCATCCACTGTCTTCACAGGCAGCATCATGGCCATGCAGAGTTTCAGTCTGCCGTCTGCCTCTAGCTGTGTACCCCTGGCAAGCCATTGAACCACTCTGACCCTCAGTCTTCCTCAGTACGGGGCTAGCAGCCCTCCTGCTCTAGTTATTTTTTTGTTTTTTTTGAGATGGAATCTTGTTCTGTTGCCCAGGCTGGAATGCAGTGGCACAATCTCAGCTCACTGCAGCCTCTGCCTCCTGGGTTCAAGCAATTCTCCTGCCTCAGCCTCCTGAGTAGCTGGGATTACAGGCGCCTGCCACCATGCCCAGCTAATTTTTTGTATTTTAGTAGCGATGGGGTTTCACCATGTTGGCCAGGCTGGTCTTGAACTCCTGACCTCAGGGAATCTGCCTGCCTTGGCCTCTGAAAGTGCTGGGATTACAGGCGTGAGCCACTGCGCCCAGCCCCACTAGTTACTATTATATGGGTTGTCACAGCCTGGGGCTGTGAAAAGGTTCATGGGCTTTGGAATCAGAGCCGTGTCGGGTTCCAGTGTTACTCCTTACCAGCTGTGCATCCTCAGCAAAGTCACTTGTGTTTCCTCACCTTTCAAGTGGGGATAATAAGGCATTTGGTGTAAGTTAATCCTGTGGATAGAACCAAGGCCATGCAGCATAGTAGGTCCTCAGTAAAGGGTCTCCAGCATGGTTTTATTCTCGATATTCCCTGTGGCCGAGGTAGGGCCGGGAGTGAGGGGTGGGGACGGGGGCCTCGGAGCAGACCCTCACAACAGGTTCTCCTGAAGGAAGAAACATCGGCCTGTGCAACGGGCAGCTGAAAGCCATGTCTGGGGAGGAGGTGGACAGCGTGGAGAAGGGCGAACTGGCTGACCGCGTGGGGAAGGTGGGTCCCCAGAGGCAAGGCTGGCGGCGGGGCTGGGTCACAGCTCTGAAATCTGATTCTTCGCCTTCCCTGTCTCCGTGTCCAGGTGTCCGTGTTCTTCAGGACCAGCCCAAAGCACAAGCTCAAAATCATCAAGGTTCGCTGGGTGAGGCGGGCACAGGCTGAGCTGCTGGGGCCGGGCCAGAGACACTGTGGCTCAAGGAGCTCATGCGTCTGTTGGGTGACAGTGCAGGGCCCGGCTGTGGCTTCCTTCTCTAGGTCCGGGGCAGCTGCCCCCAGGGTTACCTTTTCATAGCCAGGGGGAGGGGAAGAGGATGAGCAGGGGCACATGGGCAGCTCCCTTGGAGAGGACGAGGCTCTGAAGTTGCCAGCGTCACTTGCGCTCACAGCCCCTTGGCGAGAACGCAGTCATGGGCCCAGGTTTAGCTGCAGGGGATGCTGGGAAGTGTCATTTCTAGCTGGGTGGACACGAGCCCCACTAAACCTGGGGATCCTTTTAAGGAGGAGGGGAGAACTGGGGGACCCTTGCCACATACACTGAAAACTGGGAACTGTAATTGGATAATGCAAAGGGAAAAACTACAACAGAAGCTGTCTTTTTCGTTTTTTTTTTCTTTGTGGGGGGTCGGGGTGGGGTGGGTTGGAGGCACGGAGTCTCGCTCTGTCACCTATACTGGAGTGCAGTGGCACAATCTCGGCTTGCTTCAACCTCTGCCTCCCAGGGTCAAGCGATTCTCCTGTCTCAGCCTCCCGTGTAGCTGGGATTACGGCCTGCACCACCACACCCGGCTAATTTTTGTATTTTTAGTAGAGACAGGGTTTCGCCATGTTGGCCAGGCTGGTCTCAAACTCCTGACCTCAGGTGATCCACCTACTTTGGCCTCCCAAAGTGCTGGGTGCTTTTTGGCATTATTCCTGTCATTCAGCTCTGTGCCTCTGTTTCCTCATCTGTAAAATGGGGGAACTATTAATGCCGTCAGCTAATTCACAGGGTTGGTAGAGGATTAAACAAAGCCAGGCCCATGAAGCTCTTGGCACACAGCAGGTGCCCAATCAAGAGCTGATGTGATTTTTCTGACCCTGCATATGAAAGAAAGGTAGAAAACGTGCGGGTTTTCTCGCCTGTGCTCTGAAAGTTGGCCCTTGAGCTCTTTTAGTAGACGGGCTTTCTTCTTTCATGTCATTTTTAGCTCTACAGAGTAAATCCCTATGCGAGTTACTCCTCAAAGAAGGTAGTCATACTTACCAGGTACCTCATGGTTTCCAGAGCCACACTGTTGATTACCATATTTTTACTGGGGATGGATCACCTTTATGAGCCTTTCCTGACCTTGCTGGGCACCGTCACATCCGCCATCTCAGTTTGGGCCTCACTACAGCCCTAGGAAGAAGGAACTGTTGCTTCCACTTTGCAGATGGGGAAACTGAGGTCAAGAGGGTCAAGGGCTCACCCAATTCCCACAGTTAATGTGGGTGAAGCTGGGATTCAAACTCCACGTGCCAGACAGAGGTCTCTGGGGCTGGCCACAGGGTGTGTGTGGCCGGGCGTTTCGAGCTGGTCCTCGGGCTGCAGGCCTTCATTGCCTGCTCTTTCCAAAGGCTCTGCAGGAGTCAGGGGCAGTCGTGGCCATGACTGGGGATGGGGTAAACGACGCGGTGGCCCTGAAGTCTGCAGACATCGGGATCACCATGGGGCAGACAGGGACGGACGTCAGTAAAGAGGCCGCCAACATGATCCTGGTGGACGATGACTTCTCAGCCATCATGTAAGCTGCCCTTCTGGTAGATTTTTAGTTGCAAAAATGCCTGGGGCCACCAGCTTCTCCCTGGGACCTGCTACTGTGGAGACAGAGGGGGTCTTGCAGAGTCCCCAGGGAGAGCTGAATCTCGGGGCTGGTCAGTGTGGCAGGTGCCCCCAACCCCAAACACCAAGAGCCTCTCATAGCAGGATCATAGTGTCCATGGCCCCTGGGGCTAGTCACATGCTGCACCCAGGGGAATGTCACGGACATGAAGCAGGGATGGGATTTGCTGCCTGTGGGTGCATTTCATGTGTCCCTGGGAATGCCCGCCGCGCTCAGGCTGGTGGGCAGCAGCTGAATCTGTAGGGAAAACCTGTGGCCAAATACATGGTCGCAGTTGAGTGTCGGGTGAGAAAGGATTACAGTGAGCATCTTCAGTGTGAGGCTCACGTGTCGATAGATACATCTCATGTATTGACAAGAGACCTGGGTGCAAACACCCCCACCGCTCCCCACCGAGGTGCTCTTTAGGTTCTGGGTTTACACAAAACTCTTTGTTCCATTTCACTTTTCTGTATTTTTTTCTTAATACATTTACCTTCCCTCTGGATCTAATTTTAACTAGTTCTAAGACTGTCCTCATAAGCAAATCGTAGTAGTTGGGGGTGAGGGAAAACTTTTTTAAACCTGATATCAAAAAATCCAAATGAACAAATATTGAGGCCAGGTGTGATCGTGCACTTTACAAAGCTGTCTCCACAATTGATTGGCCATAGGAAGCCTTAACACACTTAGTCATAATATCAGCTCTGTAGTTCTTTTGCAAAATTTTTTAGTAAAATCTGGCGCGGCGGGGCGCGGTGCATAGATGATTTTTCTACATGCATGACCCCAGGTCAAGGTTTAAAAGGGCTTCCATGAAGAGCCTTCTAAAGACAGAAGTAGGTGATGTCCTTCAGCCTCCCCCTCCCTCCCTCCTTACTGTCCCCCGGACCTCATTTTTAGGCCTAACTGGTTTTGCTGCGTCTCTCTCTTCTCTTTGGTAAATTGCTGAGATGTACGGAGCACTTCGGGAGTCTGGGCAGGGATGGGATCCCTGGGCTCGGCAGAAGAGTAATTGATGGTCCAATTGGAGGTATCAAGTGTACCTTTGGCACAGAAGGGCGAACATGGCTCAAGGATCAGTTCCCAGTGACCAAGGGGCACCTGTTAGAACACTACCATCTCCTACAAATGTGTCCCCAAGAATGCCAGCAAGGGGAACCAGCAGAGGTCCAAGTACAGCGTCCATCTGGGCAAGTCCCCACTGCCCCTTGCAGCAATCAACGTACTGGCTGAGCCCTCCCGCAGGCCCTCTCTGTGAGTAAACGGCTCTCTTCTCTTGCAGGAATGCGGTGGAGGAAGGCAAGGGGATTTTTTACAACATCAAAAACTTTGTCCGATTCCAACTGAGCACGTAAGTAGAGGCCGGCATTCTGAGTGTCATTAAGGGCCACGCCTGGTGGGTGGCCGCTGACTGGCTGCGTGTGGCCCGCAGGAGCATCTCTGCCCTCAGTCTCATCACTCTGTCCACCGTGTTCAACCTGCCCAGCCCCCTCAACGCCATGCAGATCCTGTGGATCAACATTATCATGGATGGGCCGCCGGCGCAGAGGTAAGGCCAGGCCAGCTGGGAGCCCTGTGTCTCCTTACCCCGCTGCGGGGCTGCCTGGGGCTGCTGGCTGTGCCCTAAGGCTATAGGGATGAACACACACTGCCGCTTTCCATCAGGAGTTCCCAGAAAACTGAAGTGTGTTGCACTGGAGTGAGACTGGGAGTAGAAGGCAGAGGAGAAAGTACCTGGGCCGGCAGGGCTGGGCGAGGATGGAATTTCCCGCTCCCTCTGCCTGGATGCTCTCCCTGGGCGACCTGCTTTGCTCATTCTCATTCTTCATTCCAGTCACTGCCTTCAGGAAGTCTTCCCTGATTGCACTCCCACTCAATCCCCTCACCCTGCTATATTTTTCCCTAGAGATGGAAGATACACACACGCTTTTCCTTATGGGTTTGATTGTGATCTGTCTCCCCTTTAGAACATCAGCTTCGTGGAGGTGGAGTTTGTGTTTTATTCCTGCTGTCTAAAGCACCTTGCTACCCAGTAGGTGCTCAGGAGTCCACCCGCTCCTTAATATCCCCTTCCACAGGCCAGCCAAGTGGTGTGGGGGAAGGAATGTACTTTGGAGTCAGGAGACCCATGTGGCCACGCGTGCGTAACTGTGTGAGCGCAGCGCCGACGTTGCTTCCGCTGGAGCTCAGTGTTGCTGTTATTACCAGTGACAGCTGCCAAGGGAAAGACAATCCTCATTTGTGTCCCCAAAGCCAAGCGTGAGGGTTACCTCTCCTGCCAGCTCTCCCTGGGAGCACGAAGCTAGTCTGAGCTATGTCTGAGCTGCTCCCACTATGCCACCCACTGCTGGTCTAGCCTCAACCCTGCTGTGTGGAATTGGCTGGAGGCAGGTCTCAGCTGATGAGGGGCCCTGCGGAGGGCAGAGCCTGGAGCCTGTTTCTCCAGGCTCAACGTGGGGGGTCGCCTCATGGTGATGGAGATCGCCTGGGTGTATGGAACTGTGTGTGGTTGGCCTCAGTGGGTGGTCTTCCTTCAGCCTGCGGGACAGATGGAGGGGCACAGCTGCCCATGGACTCGGGCTCTGGGGCTTCTGCAAGGCATGAGGAGGGCAGGTGCGATGCCTGGGGGCATTCAGCAAATGCCTGGCCCTGCCCGCTGTGCCTGGGAGGCTTATGCATAGCTGTCTCAAGGGTCCTGTATTTCATTCCTGGTTCATTTCAAAGCGTCTGTGTCTTGTTTGGAGCAGCTTGGGGGTAGAGCCCGTTGACAAAGACACCCTCAGGCAGCCACCGCGGAGTGTGGGGGACACCATCCTCAGCAGAGCCCTCATCCTGAAGATTCTCATGTCCGCAGTTGTCATCATCAGCGGGACCCTCTTTATCTTCTGGAAGGAGGTGAGCGAGGGCCGCCCCCTCTTGTTCTGTAAGAGTTCTCCAAGTCCTGGGGCTGTACAGATGCTGGGGACTGCAGTCCCTGCCCTCCTGCCCCAGCTCTCATCTGGGAGAGGCAAACATGTACACACACAGGACAATGTGGTGCCAGCAGAGGGACGGGGAGCATGAGGCAAAGGGACTGGGTGACCCCTGAAGGAAAGGAGGTCGCCAGGTGTGTGCCTGGGAACTGCAGAGGCTGGCGGGGTGGGGATGACTTTGCCGAGACGGTAGTTGATATGTACTTGAGGCCCCGTACATCAGGTTTCTTCCTATATGGGACAGGATGCCCCCTGTTCCCTTGTCACCAGCAAACAATTTGAAACCTGCTAAAGATCCTCCTGTGTTATGCTCTAGAGGTGACTGTTTGTTTCGGATCTGGGCCTGGGTCAACTTTTCAAGGCCTGTAGGTTCAGGGAGCTCTGGGCCAGGATGGGCAATGACCTAGGTGGGAAATGAGGCAGGTGACCCCTGTGACCACACTGCAGGTCGCACATGTGCAGGAAGGGGGAGGGACCCTAGCCAGGAACCCTGCATCCATTTTTCCTCCTGCTCTCCGTCTGCCCCAAGCAGAACAGCTCTGTTTCCCCTGCGTTCTTACCGGCCTGGGAAGGCCGTGAAGGCCCCTGCGCTTGTCCAGCTTGGGGTGAAAAAGATGGGCCAACCCAGTGGTCCTCAGATTGGGGTCCCAGTAGTGGCGTCAGCACCCCTGCGCCCCTAAGAATTGAGATGCCAGGCCCTGCCTCTGTCTCCACTTTAACACACATGCTCCAGGAGACTCAGCTGCAAGCTCATGGCTTAGCCCTGTGGTGTGGCCACCGAGTGCAGGAGGGTATCCATGGCCTGCTGCCCCAGCCAGGCAGAGGAGCCTCTCCTCAAGTGGTAGGAAGTTGAGGTGAGAACTGCTGGCTGAGCGTGGTGGCTCACCCCTGTAATCCCAGCACTTTGGGAGGCTGAGGCAGGTGGATCACCTGAGGTCAGGAGTTCAAGACCAGCCTGGCCAACACGGTGACACTCCGTCACTACTGAAAATACAAAAATTAGCCAGGCATGGTTGGGTGCCTGTAGTCCCACCTACTCAGGAGGCTATGGTGGGAGAACTACTTGAACCTGGGAGGCAGAAGGTTGCAGTGAGCTGAGATCGCACGACTGCACTCCAGCCTGGGTGACAGAGTGAGATTCCGTCTCAAAAAAAACAACTGCCCAGGAGCTTCTGACCATGGGCTGGTCTCACCTCAGCTCTGGCCATACCCTGCAATGTCACCCACCCCTGAGACCCTGCAGGGCTCAGAGCTGGGCAGGACTCCAGGGTGTCTGTCATAGAGCTGCACTCGGTCACCTCACAGGCTCTCATCGCCTTGGGCATCAGCCATCCTTCAGCCTTGTTTGTAGGAAGTGACGTTCACGCTGTGGGTTTAACTGGAGGCATCGCCTCCCCGGGAGACAGTTACTTCCTGGAGGAGGTGGTGGTTCTTCTGGCTGTGGGTGCCCCGCCCCCATCCTCGTGGTGGCAGCAAACCAGCATGTGCTGGAGAGACCCTGGTGTGGCACCCACTGACCTCACACCTGGAGGAAGCTGTGACCCATTCCTATTACTGAGCTTATAAGTGGCCCCCTGCCGTGCCCCAGGAGCCGTGAGGCAGGCCTGTGCCCTTTGGTTCAGGATGAATGATGTCTCGTCCCGCCTAACCTCTCGCCCGTGCGCTTGCCTTCCAGATGCCTGAAGACAGAGCGAGCACTCCCCGCACCACGACGATGACCTTCACTTGTTTTGTGTTTTTTGATCTCTTCAACGCCTTGACCTGCCGCTCTCAGGTGAGACCAGGGCTGACCCTCCTTGCTGCAGAGCTGTGGCGTGTTCTCGACAGCAATGCCCCAGCCCTGCCCACACCATTGAGCAGCTCTGGCTCAGCGTGGGCAGCCAGAGCTCTCCTGCCTGCACCTGGGCTATGGACAGCACACAATCCCCCATGTCACTTTCTCCCCACAGACCAAGCTGATATTTGAGATCGGCTTTCTCAGGAACCGCATGTTCCTCTACTCCATCCTTGGGTCCATCCTGGGGCAGCTGGCGGTCATTTACATCCCCCTGCTGCAGAGGGTCTTCCAGACGGAGAATCTGGGAGTGCTCGGTGAGTGGCGGGGACGGGAACGACAGGTGACCTCAGACCAGGGCCGTGGGGGGCGTGGCAGCTGCCAGGCGGGGAGCTGCAGCCCAGGAGGGGCGAGCGCGGGAAAGCGGAACTCACCAGGGGCCGGCTCTCTCTTCAGGGCCTTTCTGTCCTCACAGGAAGGGACTCTAATGTGGGTGATGTGAGGAGGCACAGAGGACACACAGAAACCTCCAGGAAGAGGCCCCTTGCTCAGGAATAGGGACTGGGGTCCAAGGGGCATCGGCATCACAGGCGTCAGGCTAGAGGCTCAGAGCACATGGAGGGAGCTGTGCAAGGCCTGGACTCAGCCTGGGATTGGGGAGCCTGGACTTGACCCTGGGGCCAGTAGTGTGACTTAGCGATCTGGTCACCTGAAGACAGGGAGCTGGTCTGTCTTCTGGTTTTGGCTGGAAGGGACATGATTCAGTCACCATGGCTTTCCAAGGACACACACCGTGGTGTGGGGCCCAGGGAACTCCTAGACATCCTCAGCCAAGTGAACGTGTCACCCTTCTCTGAAGCTGCGGTGATGGCAGGTGTGGGGGCAGGGTTGGGAGGAAGAGGGAGCCAGGGGCAAATCATCGACCCCACCCTTCTCCTCACGGTGCTGACAGTCACCCCCACCACGGAGTAGAGGACGAGGGAGGCTGGTGAGGCAGCCTTCATGGGCCCCCCCTCGCTGGCAGGGCTCAGAGTGGGTCGTGGCTCAGATCTGGAGGGGCATGGAATTATCCATCAGGCCTGAGGCTGCAGTGACAACGGTCCTATGTGCTCCAGGCAAGACTGGGATGGTGAATTCTGCCCTGTCCTCCAAAAAGCAGTGTGGGTCACCAGCAGTGCCCTGCAGGAACAGACAACAGAAAGCCCCAAAACAATGTGCTCACTGGAGGCTTCTACCTGCTGGGAAGGCCGTCTTCCCACGGCTGAACGGGTTGTGCTTGGCAGCCCGTATGTTGGGAGTCATGGCAACAGGACGCCAGGGATCATTCCTCACTACAGCATATGATGGGAGCAGAGGAAGACGCTGGGAATTCATCCCAGGGAATGTGTCAGGGTGCACTGGACAGGGAGCCCAGACTGGTCACTCAGGACATTTGCAAGCACCAGCGTGCTGGAACAGGTGCTGTCGGGAAAGGAAACCCATTCCCCTTCCAGCTCGAGTCCGTAACATGCCCCCAGCTGCCTGCCAGACCACCCTGTGCTCTGGAGCTGCCTGGAGCTGCCTTGACAGATGGGCAGGGCCTTCTGGAACTGTAGCATTTTGGATCCAGGGTTGGGAAGATCTCCCTGCCTTGGGGGTAATGAAAAGGGCTGGTCCTCTGCACCTCTCACTTTATCAGAAGGACGTTCAGGGAAGGAGCTTCCTGCCGGGGCACAGAGCTGCGTGGTGTGCTCTCTGACCCTTTTCTGTTTTCCCCTTTGGCAGATTTGCTGTTTTTAACTGGACTGGCCTCATCTGTCTTCATGTTGTCAGAGCTCCTCAAACTATACGAAAAACACTGTTGCGGCACCCAGAGAGTCCAGACGCACCATGCAGATGTGTAGTGGCCCTCACTCTGCGGCACCTTCCCTAATCATCTCCATCTGGATGTGCCTGTGGCCCCTGCGGTGTCTCCTCTTCAGGGGAGACTTTTAGGACGGACGCCGCAGCCTTCTGTCAGTGACTCAGTTTTTCCTCCTGGGAACGCTGCAGGCATCTCGTGGGCTCCGGGGACCCAGGTCCACATCCATCCAGCACGCCCACTGGCTCTGGGACAGACAGGGAGGGGCCTGTCCAGAAACATCACACTATTTATTAAATCACAATGATTTTTATATATGTATCTGTGCCACAGCTTGCAGTGACGCAGGCCACTCGTGCCAGATACATGGGGCTTCTGAGAGGTAGTGGGTAGGATGGTCACACTCCGCCCATTGTCTTCCTGGAGGCCCCACCTCCTCATCATAAAATGAGGGCTTTTTAAATAAAGCGCTATACCAGGGGCTATTATTCTTTTGATGCATTTACCTAGGGTTTTTCATACAAGGGGCCAGGTTGGAAACCCACAGCTGTGTGTTAATGGCCACGTGGGGTGAGCAGCCATCCATCATGAATGGCCTATGGGAAGGCTTTTAGAGATAAAGAGCAGGGCTGGGCACGGTGGCTCACACCTGTAATCCCAGCACTTTGCAAGGCCAAGGCAGGCGGATCACTTGAGGCCAGCCTGGCCAACATGGCAAAACCCTGTCTCTACTAAAAATTAAAAAAAAAAAAAAAAAAAAAAAAAAGCAGCCAGGCCTGATGATGCACACCTGTTCATCCCAGCTACTCGGGAGGCTGAGGCACGAGCATGGCTCGAGTCCTAGAGGCAGAGATTGTACCACTGCACTGCAGCATGGGCAATAAAGCAAGATTCTCTCTCAAGAAGTGACCCTTCTCTCCGGAATCGGGAGCAGCAGTGTCTCCTGCTGCCTGCAGACGAGCTGGATTTCCCACTGCCCCACAGACTTCCAAAAACGGATCTGCTCTTCCACGTGGCAGAGGAGAGAGGGCTCCATGCTGTTCTTCTGCCTGAAGCCATGCTAGAACCACTAACGAGAACCAGAAGGGGAACTCCGTCCCCATCTCTCAGGAAATGAGGCCAGAGCTAGAACCCCCCAGTTGCTAGTCAGGCCTCACTAGAGAAAACAGAACCAAGAGGATGGAGAGAGATGCAGAGATTTGTTTCAAGGAACTGGTTCATAGGATTTGTGGGGCTGGCAAGTCTAACATCTTGAGGGCAGGCCCGCATCCTGGAGACCCAGGGAAGAGCTGGGGACGCAGGCTGGAGGCAGAATTTCCTCCTCCTCAAGGGAGTTCAGCCTTTTCCTCTTGTAGTCCTCAACTGATTGGACGAGGCCCACTCACATTACGAAGGATAATCTGTTTTACTTCAAGTCTGCGGACTTACATGTTAGTTACACAGTGCCATCTAGACCAGCGTTTGATGAAAATCAACGTGGCCTGGCCAAGTTGTCAGATAAAAGTAACCAATGTACCCAGCCACAGTAGCTATGAAAAGGGCTACCAGGGGTGGTAACAGCTGGGTCGGACCAAGATAAGGAAGGTATGAGTGGACCCCTGCCTGGGTTCCAGGCAGAGTCCAAAGTCCTCCATGGTAGGATTCAAAGTCTGGGAAGAAGCCCTTCTCCGACCCAACCTGTGACACCAGGGCCACAGGAAGAGATGCAGAGACGGCCATTCCTAGTGAGACGCAGACATAGGGCTGGCTGGAGAAGAAACCTTTTGAGCAGTGGGGCTGTCTTTCCAGAAGCTGCCAACCCATGGAACCACTAAGAGGTCAAGGCTGAATTGTGCCATTTCCACAGTCTGCTAAGGGGTGCTTCCCCCTGAGGCAGGGATACTTCCTGCTCTACTTTTCAGGATCCTTTGGCACGTTGCTGGCCCAAGAAACTTACTTCCCATTTAAAAATAAGTAATCAAAAAACCAGGTTCGACTGATATTCGCAATAACAACAAAAATTACTCTTAACTCTTGCTTATACCATATAAAACTTTAGGGATAAAATTGTAATAAGACACAAAATGCTAACAATAAAATATAAATTAGACTACATTAAAACTAAGACCTTCTTTTCATTAAGGACACAGTAGACTTGAACACCACCATTAAGCAACTTAGCTTGATTTACATTTGTAGAACACCCATCCACGAGTAGCACAGAAACAGCAAAATAAAGAGCAGAAATCAAACGCAAAAGCAAAAATAGAGGAAAATCAATCAAAACCTAGTTCTTTGAAAAGATCAATAAAACTATCAGTCTTGCAAGAAGCTTATCAAAAAAGGGAAGATAAATTACCAATGTCAGGAGTGAAAAAGTGTATCACAAACCCTTCAAGATATTCCAACAATAATAAGAAATAATACTATGTATATCTTTATGTACCTAAATTCAACAAATTGGATGAAATAAACCAATTCCTTGAAAACCAAAAACTACTAAAACTCACTGAAGATTAAATAGACGAGCTGAAGTTGAAACGCTTCCAAAAAAAGGCAGTTTCTGAAGCCAGACGATTTCACTGGTGAATTTTACTAAACTTGTAAAGAAATGTCAATTCTATACACTGTATTCCAAAACTAAAAGGGGACTGAGCACTTCTCATCTTATGAGGCCAACAATCACTCTGATACCAAAACTAGAGAAAAATGCTAGAGACTAACATCCCTTATGAATAGATGCATGAAAATCCTCAACAAAATATGAGTAAATCAGATCTAGCCAGGTACAAAGAATGTAAGACACCATGACGAGATGGGGTTAATTGAGGAATGGAATTCAAACATTCAAAAGTTCAACATTCAAAAACCAGTATAACTCACTACATTAATAGTCTGAAGAAGGAAAAACACATGGTTATATCAATTAATGCAGAAAAGGCATTTGATAAAATTCAATCTCCATTTGTAATAAAAACTCTCAAACTAGCAATTGAAGGAAACTTCTTCAACCTGATAAAGAACAGGTACAAAAAACCTACAGCTAACATCATACTTAATGATGAAAAACTCAATTCTTTCCCCACAGGATAAGGGTGACCAGCCTCACCACTCCTATTCAGCATAGTATTAGAAGTCCTAGCCAGTGTAATATGGCAAGAAAGGTTAAAAGGCATTAGAAAAGAGCCTGAAAAGGAGAAAATCACAGATAACATAATTGTCTATACAGAAAATTCCAACACATCTTTTTAAAAAAGAAAAACCCTCCTAGAATTAACGAGTTTAGTAAAGCCACAGGATGCAAGGTTAACACACAAAAATGTATTTCTATACATTAGCAATGAACAATTGGAAACGGAAATTAAAAATTGAATACTGTTTGCCTGTCTCAAAAAAAAGTATCAATTCTCCCCAGATGGTTTTATTAGGTTTAACACAATTACTATTAAAATCCCAGGATTTTTTTTTTTTTTTTAACACAGATAAACTTGTTCTAACAAGCTTGGTACAATATTGTTATCAGCAGACCTATTTGAATGTCACTGGTTCTTACATAGTACCTGATGTTAGGCAAACCTGAGTTTAAGGGCACAGTGCTCCAAATGACTGGCCAAGTCTGCCCAGGTCTTCTGATACTGACTGCAGGTTCAGGAGTTTCCCACAACCATCTTCAGGTGGGATAATTCGTTGATGAGGCCCACAGAGCTCATTGACACCTGTCTTGCTCACAGCCATGTCTATTACCAGGAAAATATACAGATTAGAACAGCCCCAGGGCTGCAACTGCAGAGACTGGTCACCCTCTCCCTCTGAGCTCAACAGTTTCCGAGTCCTGTGAGGCTTTCTAGCAAATCACTGGGTCTGAGGGTGGTTTCCTGCCCCGCCACAACACAAGTTCTATGCAACTGTATGACACATCAATTCATGTAACCACTGCTACAATGAGAAGGCAAAATTGTTCCATCGCCCCTGAAAAACTCCCTCTTACTACGTTTTTATAGTAACACCCTCCTAATCCCAGCAACCTCTAATCCCTTCTTCATCACTATAATGTTGTTCCTTCAATAACGTTACATAAATGGAATCATGGTATAGAACCTTTTAAGACTGGCTTTTGTCACTAAGCGTAATACCTGTAGGTCTCTTCAAGTTGTTCTGTGTGTTTTTACATAGCTGACTAGTATTCCACTGCATGGAAGGACCACAGTTTATTTATCCACTCACTCATGGAGTGACAGAAACTCCTGTACAATTTTTGCAAGTTCTATACGAATCTAAAATTATTTCAAAATAAAGTGTATAAGAAGATAAGACATACTCACAAACACAGAGCAAAAACACACTAGGTAAAGGCAAACAACACACACGACAGAAGCGACAGAGTCTAATCAGACAAGATTAAAAGAAAGGCCAAAAGCATTAAGGGAGACCAAGAAGGAAATTTAACAAGATATAATCACCACTGAAAAATCCATAGGCCAGAGTATACCAACACAACATTCAAAGTTAAAGAGGAAACAGTATGGGAAATTCAGGAAAACGATACAGAAAATTCATTAGGAGATTAACTTACCACATGAAAGGACACGAAACCTCAGAGTGATTCCAAAGAGTAAATCTAATATAGATGACTTCTTGGCTGGGCACGGTGGCTCAGACCTGTAATCCCAGAACTTTGGGAGGCCAAGGCGGTTGGATCGCTTGAGGTATGGAGTTTGAGACCAGCCTGGGCAACATAGCGAAACCCCATCTCTACTAAAAATACAAACATTAGCTGGGCATGGTGGCGGACACCTGTAATCCCAGATACTTAGGAGGCTGAGGCAGGAGAATCGCTTGAACCTGGGAGGGCAGAGGTAGTAGTGAGCTGAGATCGCACCACTGCACTCCAGCCTGGGCAACAAAGCGAGGCTCTGTCTCAAAAAAATAACACAGAAGACATCTCTAATCTCTACGCTATGTAATTAAAGACAAGTCACAGGACTACGGGAAATTCCCTGGCATACCAAAATTTTAAAACTCTTGGGTACAAGAGGAAATCAAAATGAAGGCCACAGAAAATCTAGAAGCTTACGATCAACACACACCTATCAGTATCTATACAATACTGCAAAATAACTCAGGGCCCAAGAAAAAAGTAATAGCTTTATGTATTCATTTACTTCCATCCTTTTTCATTTAGTAAACTCAAAAAACTGAAAAAAATATCTACAGAAGAAAAGCAGGAAGAAATAATATAAAAGCAAAATTAGTAACTGAATCTAGGAGAATGAAAACACAAGAAAAGGAAAAAAAACAGATAACTACAAAAGAGTTTCAATACTTTGGGACCAATATTACATAACGTAATTTGAAGACTTCCAGCAGAGATTTAAAACAATCCAATGGTAGAAGAAATGAATAAGGTTATCAAGAGTTAATCCCATCCTCACCTACATCATCAGAAACAGGAATGCAGACCTGCAATTTGCATTTTAAGAAGCTCTCTAGGCAAATCAGATACACGCTCAAGGGGGAGAACTACTGGATAAAGGAGGTCAGTAAGAGGCTGAGCTTGGTGGCTCATGCCTGGAATCCCAGCACTTTGGGAGGCCGAGGTGGGTGGATTGTTTGAGCTCAGAAGTTTGAGACCAACCTGGGCAACATGGCGAAACCATCTCTAAAAAAACACAAAATTTAGCTGGGAGTGGTGGTGCGCATCTGTAGTCCCAGCAACGCAGGAGGTGGGAGGATTGCTTCACTCTGGAGGCGGAGGTTGCAGTGAGCTGAGGTCATGTCACGGCATTCCAGCCTGGGTAATAGAGCAAGACCCTGTCTCAAAAAAAACAAAAAGGCGGGGGGGTGCACTGTGGCTCACATCTGTAATCCTGGCACTTTGGGAGGTCGAGGCGGGCAGATCACAAGGTCAGGAGATTGAGACCATCCTGGCCAACATGGTGAAACCTCATCTCTACTAAAATACAAAAAATCAGCCAGGCATGGTGGTGCGTGTCTGTAGTCCCAGCCACTCGGGAGGCTGAGGCAGGAGAACTGCTTGAACCCAGGAAGTGGAGATTGCAGTGAGCCGAGATCACGCCACTACACTCCAGCCTGGCTACAGAGCAAGATTCCATCTAAAAATAAAAAATAAAAAAAATTTAAGAAAAAAAACCAGTAAAGTAACTGGGAATAAAAACTACAAAAATCAAGAGCTTCCTATGTTAAAATAGCCATCACTTAGGAAGAAATGTCCACTGACAGGCCCAGAAATGACAATAAAAATTTACCTAAGAAGCTTGATGATCCTGTTCTTGGATAGAAGAATCAACATTAGCCAAATGTCAGCATTAAATACACATTAACATAGGCGGAACCATTTTGAAAGCACTATCCCATTTTTTAGAAGCGGTCACAGTGCAATCAAAGGTCAGAGAAAATAAACAGCCAAGCATTTGCAGAAAAATTCCAAAAAACAGTAGTAATAGAAAAACAGTTCTTAAATATTTTTTATCATAAAACTCCAGCAATTAAAACATGAGAAAGATACCTAAATTCATACAGAAATTCAGTTGATGAGAAAGGATCATTATAAGCCAATGGGGAAAAGACAAACCACTTAATATAAAAGGTATTGGGACTTTATTTTGAGCTAAGATAGGGGTATATGTTTAAATGCCTTTTGAAGCCTGGGCACGGTGGCTCATGCCTGTAATCCCAGCACTTTGGGAGGCCCAGGCGGGCAGATCACCTGAGGTCAGGAGTTCGAGACCAGCCTGGCCAACATGGTGAAACCCCACCTCTACCAAAAATACAAAAATTAGCCAGGTGTGGTGGCGCACACCAGTAATCCCAGCTACTCGGGAGGCTGAGGCAGGAGAATCGCTTGAATCCGGGAGGCGGAGGTTGCAGTGAGCTGAGATTGTGCACTACACTCCAGCCTGGGTGACACAGTGAGACTCTATCTCAAAAAATATACTTTTTATATATATACACACACCAAAAAATATACATACACATATATGCCTTTTGAATAAATATTTAAGAGGTAAAAACAGAAACCACAATAGAAGAAAATGATGTTTTTAATACTCGGAGATGGACTGCCTAAACAAACTGCAAATCCAAAGAACCTTAAGCAGAAATGCTGGCAAATATGACAGAAACTGTAAAATTCATGGGCAGAAAAATGCCACAAACGAAGTCAAATAAACTGTAAAAAACTGACCATACATGGGAACTGTTGCTTGGTTCACAAAAAGCAGTTGGCCGGGTGTGGTGGCTTGTGCCTGTAATCCCAGCACTTCCGGAGGCTGAGGCAGGAGGATCACTTGAGTCCGGGTATTCAAGACCAGCCTGAGCAACATATTGAGATCTCATTTCTATTTTACTTTTTAAAAGCACTGTTACAAATCAACAAGAAAAAGACCCACACCCTAGAAAACCAAGAAAAAGATATGATACAGAAAGCTTTTGGAAAAGGAGGCTGTTCACCGTCACTTGTAAGAAAAATGTAAACAGTACAGTTTTGAGCAAGGCACCATATGGGAGCCCAGCCCATGAGAGACTGCACACCAGCCTGGGGTCCAGCAGCACGAGGGCAGAGGCACAGCAAAGTGCGGGCTGCCACCACCAAGGTGCAAGCGGAGTACGTGTTCCCCACTCGCGGGCGTGGGCTGCTGCCACTGAAACTAGCCTCACCCTCCCCAATGGCAAGGTCACAGCACAACCGCTGTTACCTCCCACCCAAGCATTCCACCGGAGGCCTGGGGACTGCACCCTCCCCACCTACTACAGGAAATGCCTGCGTATGCCATTGAGGGACCTCAGAACAAGCCTGCCCAGCCCGGCTTTGCCACACATGCTGATATGGCTTGGCTGTGACCCCACCCAAATCTCATCTTGTACTTCCTATCATCTCCACATGTCATGGGACGGACCCGGTCGGGGGAGGTAATTGAATCATGGGGGAGGTTACCTCCATGCTGTTTTCATGAGAGTGAGTTCTCACAAGATCTGATGGTTTTATAAGGGGCTGTTCTTCTGCTTCGCTCTGCACTTCTCCTTCCTGCCATCATGTGAAGGACAAGTCTGCTTCCCCTCTGCCATGATTGTAAGTTTCCTGAGGCCTCCCCAGCCGTGCAGAACTGTGGGCCAATTAAACGTCTTTCCTTTATAAATTATCCAGGCTCAGGTATGTCTTTATTAGCAGCATATGAGAATGGACTAATACACACACCCTATGCCGGATCACACAGTCTAGACGACTGGGGATGGCCCAGCCGAGGCCACCACTGTTGGTACCTAAGCACTCCTCCCAGGCTGCTGAGGTTGGGTTCACCCACCCTGCCACTACCTGCACTAGTTGGCATCTACCTGCACATGCCACCTGTGGGTCTGGGGACTGGCCCACACAGCTCATCACAGCCACCACCACTACCAGCATACACTACTGGGGACCCAGAGGGTCAGGCTGCCATTGCCACTGCCACTGCCATCTCCCATGCCACACTGGCTGCCCAGGGGCCCAAGAGCCCACCCACCCTGCCCACTGCTGCCATTTAGCATCCAAGCAAGCCATCCTCAACAAAACCCTAGCAAACTGAATCCAACAGCACATTAAAAAAAAAAAAGGCCAGGTGTGGTGGCTCATGCCTGCAATCCCAGCACTTTAGGAGGCCGAGGCAGGTGGATCACTTGAAGCCTGGAGTTCAAGACCAGCCTGGCCAACATGGTGAAACCCTGTCTCCACTAAAAATGCAGAAATTAGCCAGATGTGGTGGTGGGTGCCTGTAATCCCCACTACTTGGGAGGCTGAGGCCTGAGAATCGCTTGAAGATAGTGGGCAGAGGTTGCAGTGAGCCAAGATCGTGCCACTGCACTCCAGTCTGAGCAACAGAGCAATATTCCATCTCAAAAAGCAAAACAAAACAAAAATAATACACCATAATAAAGTGAGATTTATCCCAGTTATGCAAGGATGGTTCAATATACAGAAATCAATAAATGTGATACATCACATTAATAGAATGAAGGACAAAAACCATATGATCAGATATAATCAATTAGTAAATTGATGCAGAAAAAGCATTTGATAAAATATGACATTCCTTCCTGAAAAAAACTGTCAACAAACTAGACAGAAGGGACATACCTCAACATAATCAAGACCATATATGACAAACCCACAGCTAACATCATCCTGAATGGGGAAAAGCTGAAAGTCTTTCCTCTAAGAACTGCAACAAACAATGATGCCCACTTTTACCACTCCTATTCAACATAATGTTGGAAGTCCTGGCCAGAGCAATCGGGCAAGACAAAGAAATAAAAAGCACCCCAACTGGCAAAGAGGAACTCAAATCACCCCTTTTTGCTGATGATATGATCCTATATCTAGAAAGACTCCATCAAAAAACTATTAGATCTCATACATTCAGTAAAGTCACAGGATACAAAATCAACATACAAAACTCAGTAGTGTTTCTACATACCAATAATGGAATATCTGAGAAAGAATTCAAGACAACCACCCCATTGACAATTACTATTAAAAAAAAAAAAAAAAAAAAACCTCGGAATAAATTTAACCAAGAGGTAAAAGATCTATACAAGGAAAACTACAAAGCACTAATGAAAGACACTGAAGAAGACACAAACAAATGGAAAGCATCCCATGCTTGTGCATCAGAACTACTATCATTAAAATGACCATACTGCCCAAAGCCATCTACAGATGCAATGCCATCCCTATCAAAATATGTCATTTTTCAAAAAATTAAAAACAAATCCTAAAGGTCATATGGAACCAAAAGAGAGCCTGAGTAGCCTAAGCAATCCTGAGCAAAAAGAACAAGGTTGCAGACATCACACCACCTCACTTCAAAATCTATTACAAGGCTACAGTAACCAAAACAGCATGGTATTGGCAAAAAAAAAAAAAAAAAAAAAAAAGACACATGGACCAATGGAACAGAATAGAGAAACCAGAAATAAGTCTACATATCTACAGTCAATTTATGTTCAGCAAAGTTGCCAAAAACATACACTGGGTTAAGGACAGTCTCTTCAATAAATGGTGCTGGGAAAATTGGAGATCCATACACAGAAGAATGAAACTGGACGCCTACCTCTCACCATCTACAAAAACCAGCTGAAGATGGATTAAAGATTTAAATGTAAGACCCAAAACTATGAAACTACTAGAAAAAAAAGACAGGGAAAACACTTCAGGAACCCAACAATTTAAAAATAAGTAATCCCATTAAAAAGTAGACAAAGGACATGAATAGACATTTCTCAAAAGAAGACATGCAATGGCCAACAGCTATATGAAAAAAAAAAAAAAGAGCTCAACACCACTAAGTATCATCCAATCCAGCAATCCCGCTACTGAGTATTTACTCAAAGAAAAAGAAGTCAGTGTGTCAAAGGGATACCTGCATGCCCACATTTACTGCAGCACTATTCTCAACAGCAAAGATGTAGACACAACCTAAATGTCCACCAATGGATGAACAGATAAAGAAACTATGGTATATACCATCTCTTGCCAGTCAGCATGGCAATTATTAAAATGTCAAGAAACAACAGATGGTCACGAGGTTGTAGAAAAACAGGAACGCCTTTCCACTGTTGGTGGGAATGTAAATTAGTTCAACCATTGTGGAAGACAGTATGGCGATTCCTCAGAGATCTAGAATCAGAAATACCACTTGACCCAGCAATCCCATTACTAGGTACATACCCAAAGGAATATAAATCATTCTGTTACAAAGATACATGCATGCATATGTTCACTGCAGCACTATTCACAACAGCAAAGACATGGTATCAACCCAAATGCCCATCAATGATAGACTGGATAAAAAAAATGTGGTACATATATACCATGGAATACTATGTAGCCATCAAAAAGAATGAGATCATGTCCTTTGCAGGAACATAGATGGAGCTGGGAGCCATTATCCTCAGCAAACTGGCACAGGAACAGAAAACCAAACACTGCATGTTCTCACTTATAAGTGGAAGCTGAACAATGAGAACACATGGACACAGGGAGGGGGAAAACATAGACTGGGGCCTGTTGGTGGCACGGTGGGGGGAGGGAGAGCATTAGGAAAACTAGCTAATGCATACTGGGCTTAATACCTAGGTGATGGGTTGACAAGTTCAGCAAACCACCATGGCACACGTTTACCTATGCAACACACCTGCACATCCTGCACATGTACCCCGGAACGTAAAATAATTTAAAAAGAAAAGAAAGAAAATGGGGTGTATGTATACACAAGGGAATACTATTTGGCCATGAAGAGTGAACTCATGTCATTTGCAGCAACATGGATGGAACTGGAGGTCATTATGTTCAGTGAAAAAGCCAGACACAAAGACAAATTCTGCATATTCTCACTAATGTGTCACCTAAAAAAAAAAAAAAAGAGAAGAAAGAAAAAAAAAAGGTGGCTCTCATGGAGGTAGAGAAAAGAACGATAGATACTAGAGGATGGGAAGGATGTATGGGTGGGAGGGAGCAAGAGATGTTGGCTAGTGGGTGCAGGGAGCCGAAGGCCCGTGGGACGTAACCAACTCAGCATTCCACTGGAGGCTACATGATCAAACAGCAAACTGTTTATCATGAACGCAGGATGTGAGCAAACTCACCACTGCTCCTGCCGACACAAGGTTTGCTGGAGGCCATCACCCCCTGGCACTGAGGTCATCTACTGCGACATCTAGAGCCTGTTGTTCAAGGAATGCAGTCTTGCAAGCCTACTCCAGACTGAGCAGCTGACCCCTTCCTTCCACCCTCCTTCTATCTCTTTTGCCTAATAAATATGGAGGGCTGTGCAAAGCTCAGGGCCCTTGTCCACTAGAGGCAAGGTGCCCCCTGACCCCTTCTTCCAAATATACTCTTTTGTCTCGTCTTTTATTCCCGTGTTTGCCCCCTTTGTTCAGTTCCCCTAGGTGCATGAGGGTTACTTAGTTGCACCCCAAACAGCAACAGAATCGGGTGCCCCACAAGTGGGTACAAACATACAGTTAGAAGAGTTAAGTTCTCACATTCCATAGTAGCACTGGGTGACCGTAGTCAGCAACAATGCACTGTGTATTTCACAGTAGATACAAGGGAAGACTTGAAATGCTTGCAATGTGGAAAGGATACTCAAGATGATGGACACCCCGAAATACCCTCACTTGATCATTACACAGTCTATGCATGTAACGAATACATGTACCCCATAAGTATGTAAATATTATGTATCAACAAAATATAGTTTTCGTCTATCAGGTTTAAAAAAACATATTTTAATATAGTGTTGCTGAAAACATGGCAAACAGGCACTCCGGCATATTAAGAGTATAAATTGAGCTCAAGAGGTTTAATTCATCCATATCTAAATAAAAGGCATATACCTCTCAATCCAACAATTCCAATTCTAAGAGTTTATCCCACAGACAGGATCACACCAAGACACACATAAACGACATTCATGACAATGATTAGCTGCAAACAAAACGTTCCCCAGCTGGGGACGGTGGAATGCTAGGCCCGAGAGCATCCATACGGTGGGACATCATGCTGTGCATAAAGACGAGAGGGAGGCAGGTGGGTGGATACGGACCTCCCTTTAAAAAAGAAAGCAAAGGATGCATCAGCGTGTAAAACACAGTGACGCTCAGGTGTGCACCAAGTCACAGGGAGGAGACCTGAGTGATTTTTGCATCAGCGCCTTTGCCTGTCAGGAGGGAAAATAGCTGGACAAGAGGCAGGAAGATGACTGACTTTAAGTTGTATCCTTTTTTTTCTAAACCAGGTACACAATTTTTTTTAAGATAGGGTCTTGCTGTGTTGCCCAGGCTGGAGTACAGTGGCACAATCACAGCTCATAGCAGCCTCAACCTCCCAGGCTTAAATGATCCTCACACCTCAGCCTCCCAAGTAGCTGGGACCACAGGCATGTGTCACCACGCCTACTTAATTTTTGTATTTTTTTTGTAGAGACAGGTTTTTGCCATGTTGCCCAGGCTGGTCTTGAACTCCTGGGCTCAAGTTATCTGCCTGCTTCAGCCTCCCAAAGTGCTGGGATTACAGGCGTGAGCCACCACACCCAGCTTTTTTTTTTTTTTTGAAACGGAGTTTCACTCTTGTTGCCCAGGCTAGAGTGCAATGGCACGATCTCGACTCACCGCAGCCTCTGCCTCCCTGGTTCAAACAATTCTACTGCCTCAGCCTCCTGAGTAGCTGAGATTACAGGCATGCACCACCATGCCCAGTTAATTTTGTATTTTTAGTAGAGATGGGGTTTCTCCATGTTGGTCAGGCTGGTGTCGAACTTCTGACCTCAGGTGATCCACCTGCCTCGGCCTCCCAAAGTGCTGGGATTACAGGCGTGAGCCACCATGACCAGCCCCAGCCTTTTTAATTAAAAAATATGGTGGGGAAAAAATAATAGCTTACAAATGTGGCAATCATTTATAGTAGTTTGAACCGTGGACAATTTTTTTTTTTAACCTCTTCCTTCTAGCACTTTCTAGGGCCCTGATAAGTCATTTGTAGGGAGACTTCTAGTCCTTAGAACCTGAATTCTCATTCTGGTTTCACAAAGGAACAAACTATTCATTTGTACAAACTAGGATTAAAAGTTTCTCAGAGCCAGGTAAGGCATTGTCAAGTCCACTGGCCCCAGCCCTGCACACACCCTAAAAAGGCTGAGTGCCCAGAGGCAGAACCATGCACCAAGAGAAGCCCATGGAGAGAGCTCCATCCCCCGGCTTCCAAGCCCGGGCCAGTGCGCTTTCTCTAAGTGCACCACCTGGAGGCAGGTCCACTTGTGACCTGCACTCTCCTTAGAACAAGCTCAGGGTAGAAAGCATGTGAGTGGACAAAGTCCTAACCTTTGCGGCAGCCTAGGCAGAAGCAGCAATGAAGGATCATCAAGGCACAGACACTGACGGACCTTTATTTTAATTTTTTTTTTTAACTGAGGCATCATGGCAATTTAATAGTGAGGTATTTCGTTGCATTTTTATAAAAAACATTCCAAAACAAAGTGATAATAGGGACCTAAATTCCTTGGACTCATGGTAGAGATGTTTGAGCATCCTAATATTCTACATCTGCCAACATGTCAGTTCGGAAGATTACAATGTTCCCCACAAGCCATTAAAAACTGGCCAAGGACAATCAGTCATGACTAAGTCCTTGTGTGCATCACGCTCCTGCTCCTCCACACACTGTCTGAGCGTGCACTTTTCTTTTGAAGGCTAATTTACAAGGCATTCTGCCTGAGTCGGGGTATTGCTAAGTGGAAGGTTCGATGAACCTCCTAGTAGAAAATGCAGGGCCTACAAAATGCGAACAGCTAGATTTACTATGGCTTATAATCAAGGCAAACTATATAATAAGAGGTTGTATTTTCATCAGATCTGCAACAGGTCAAAGCTTACGGCAAAAGACAAAAGGCAGAGGTATGTATCTTAGAGACAAGTTCACAGTGCCTTTAAAGTGGAGAATTCTCGTAGCCAACTGGTGACTCACCATGTGTTGTTATCCAGACGTGGGCAGATGGCAGCTCTGCTGACCCAACAACCCACCTACATGATATTCAGCATTTTGGGATCACCGGACCTTGTTTAAAGCGAGTTTACACTGCTGAATTTTCCATCATCCCCCTTGCGAGCAGCCCTGGGCAAATGGCTATACCAACAACTGTTGACTCAGGCGCCAGTCCCCGGAGGTCTAGGACCCAGGCCAGCACCGAGGCCTAGACAGCTGGGACTCAGGCGCCGGTCCCCGGAGGTCTAGGACCCAGGCCAGCACCGAGGCCTAGACAGCTGGGACTCAGGCGCCGGTTCCCAGAGATCTAGAACCCAGGCCAGCACCGAGGCCTAGACAGCTGTGACTCAGGCGCCGGTTCCCAGAGGTCTAGGACCCAGGCCAGCACCGAGGCCTAGACAGCTGTGACTCAGGCGCCAGTCCCCGGAGGTCTAGGACCCAGGCCAGCACCGAGGCCTAGACAGCTGAGCTCAGGCTAGTTCCCAGGAGTCTACGACCGAGGCCAGCACTGAGGCCTAGACAGCTGTGACTCAGGCACCAGTCCCCGGAGGTCTAGGACCCAGGCCAGCACCGAGGCCTAGACAGGTGTGACTCAGGCTGGTTCCCAGGGTCTAGAACCCGGAAGGCACCCGAGGCCTCCACAGCTGGGACTCAGGTGCTGGTTCCCAGAAAGGTCTCGGTGACCGAGGCCAACACACCCGAGGCCTAGACAGCAGCTGTGACTCAGGCACCAGTCCCGGAGGTCTAGGACCCAGGCCAGCACTGAGGCCCTGGGCAGCTGTGACTCGGGCACCAGTCCCGGAGGTCTAGGACCCGGAGGCAGCACCGAGGCCCTGGGCAGGTGGCCAGTGACTCAGGCTGGTTCCCAGGGTCTAGGAGCCAGGCCAGCACCCGAGGCCCTGGGCAGGCCGGCTGGGTGCTGGTTCCCAGGAGTCTCGACCGAGGCCAACACGAGCCCTAGACAGCTGTGACTCTCAGGCACCAGTCCCAGGGTCCTAGCCCAGGCCAGCACCCGAGGCCTAGACAGCTGGGACTGCGGTTCCCCAGATCTAGAACTCAGGCCAGCACGAGGCCTAGACAGCTGTGACTCAGCTGGTTCCCAGAGGTCCTGACCCGAGGCCGGCACTGAGGCCTGGGCAACTGGCTGTGACTCAGGCACCAGTCCCGGAGGTCTAGGACCCAGGCCAGCACGAGGCCCTGGAGCAGGTGTGACTCAGGCTGGTTCCCAGAGGTGCAGGACCCAGGCCAGCACCGAGGCCCTGGGCAGCTGGGACTCAGGTGCGGTTCCCAGAGATCTAGAACCCAGGCCAGCACCCGAGGCTGGGCTTGGCTGACTCAGCTGGTTCCCCAGGGAGTCTGACCGAGGCCAACACTAGAGGCCCACAGACAGCTGTGACTCAGGCACCAGTCCCGGAGTCTAAGTTGGAAGGCCAGCACGAGGCCCTGGAGCAAGGTGTGACTGGCTGGCTGTGATTTCCCAGGGTCCTAGGACCCAGGCCAGCACAGGCCTGGAGCAGCTGGGACTCAGGTGCGGTTCCCAGGAGTCTGAACTCCAGGCCAGCACCGAGGCCCTGGGCAACTGGGACTCAGGTGCGGTTCTAGAGATCTAGGAACTCAGGCCAGCACTGGGGGCCCTAGACATTGGAGGCCAGCACCGAGGCCTAGACAGGTGTGACTCAGGCGCTGGTTCCCAGAGGTCTAGAACCCAGGCCAGTCACTCACCACTGATTTATGGAATGGACCATGTATCTATTTATCAACCAAGCTCCCAAACTTAGGCTGCCCAGTGTCCCTACCTTGAAGTTAGCAAGAGAACCACAGCTTTGCTTCTCTGTAGACAGATCTCCCAACTTTCCCATCTATTCATGACACACATTCATTTAAAAACAGCTGAGAGAGCTGGGTGTGGAACCTTAATTACAAACACCTTCTGAGGACTCACGCCACCACAGGACCATGTTACCTCAGTCTCCTGCCTCCATTTCCCCATTTTATCCAGTTCATGCTTTTAAATACGAACTCCCATGCCACTGAAAGCTGTTCCCAGAAAGCGTCGAGATTCATCCAGATGCCTCTGGTCCCTTACCCATCAGAACAGACCATCAGGTCCCACCTTCTAACAGGATGGCCTGAGTGAGGCCATGTGAACCTCAGCGGGAGGAAGCCCCTCCTCAATAGAGAAGTTGCACCCCCAACAAACGCTAATGCCAGTGGAATTCCCTAATGCCAGCGGGGGTCTGAAAGGTCTCAGCTGCTTAGGATTTCATTGGTAAAAAAGAACAAAGTGTAAGATTGAGTTACTAATTTGACACTTAAGATTTCTCGGAGAGATCCTGAGAGTGACCCTGTAGGGCAAAAAATAAAACTTAAAAAACGTCTATTTCTGGGAGATCCACCCATCAGTCAGGACATGGCTTCAGAGGGCGTCTTGTTGGCACATCTGGGACTACCTGGCTGTGACCCGTGTGGCACTCTATTACAGTTAAACCATGGGGGAGGGAAGAGGGGCTGCAGGCGGTGCCCTCTACCCAGAGGAACCCAGGAAGGCTCAGGCGGCTCCTCATTCATCGTCTGGGATTTCCCGGAGCCCTTCGCTGTGGCGCGACCGCCCACTGATCTCCAGCAGGGCCTGGGCTTCAGGGTCCGCGTCCAGGATGCTCTTGTTGCCCTTGGCCTTGAGAATAGAAGAGAAGAAAGGGTGGGTATGTTCCATGATGGCCAACAACAGGCAGCGGCTTCCTGCTAGTTTTCCAGCCTTCTCGGGTGGAATCGACTCTGGTTCCCCCTAAGGCCCCTCCCACTCTGGGATTCAATGGCTGGGTGGGTAGGAGGTATTACAGGAGGTTCAGGGGTCAATAGCAAATCAGGTGCAGAACCAGGGAAGAAGGAACCCCAGACCTTCCTCTTGTAGGTGGGCAGAGAGAATGAAGGGCCACCTGGGCTCGCACTTGAGGACCACCCCCCCGCTTCCCAGGGCTGCTCTACTAAACCGCCCACAAATCTCAGACAAGACTTCCAGCCATGCATCTCCTGGCATCCAAACCAGCATCAGCTGCCAGGATCAAATTTGTGAGAAACTATCTGCAGACAGAAGAGTAAAGGGGGTAATGGTAAGAAAATGGAGAAAGGCCCCCAGGCTCAAGAGGCCACCCTGGGAGGCAGAGGATGGCTCCACTCACCAACTGCTCCTCTGAAGGGTCTCCAACCGCCCACACCTCCATCTTATCAAACTGGAAGTTCTCGTGGGCTGACAGCTGCGGGCTGTTGTACGTGGTGCACGTGGGCTTAGCTCTGCTGTGTCCTTTCCCAAAATCAACATCCACCCAAAGCCCAAAGTAATTGTGCTGCCCCCCCATCCCCTGCAAAGGAAGCCAGGACAGAGAACAGCATCAGCAACTCCTCAGGACCTGCGGACATCAAATACCCCGAGCCAGCCTCTCACCTTAAGTACCAGCCTGAGACAGGGCGGGTGAGTGTGAATGCATGCCATCATCTATGTTTTCCTTAACTGCGAAATGTATCAATTGCTGCCATTTAAGCATCCCATGCCAAGTGACTAGAACAGTCATCTATGTCTCCAGACACCCACCCACGGCTCTTTCTCAGGAGGATTTGCTTGCTGAAAGCACAAGTGACGTCAGAGAATTAAAAATGTTAAATATATATATAGAAATAGACCTCCAGGGCCCAGGGTCCCACCCAGTTAAGATAAGGGGAGAAGGGAACACAGAAGCTGATACTGCAAACCCCCCATGTTGGGGCACCAGTGCCCCTGCTTCTGGGCAGCGATCCTCACCCCGAGACAGACTGGGAAACTCAGCTCTGAGTGTGTGACTTACAGGATGCAGAGGCAGACCCAGAGGCGGACGCGAACCCCTGTGCCTTCCACCCCCAGTCACATGGCTGGGCTCTGAGCTGTTCAACCTCGCCCTGCCGAGAACCTCCTCTGGTCCCTGGTAGGCCTGGAACACCTGGCACGCCCTAGTTCTGACCTTGGGCAACAAGAGACCCGATCACACTGTCCAGAGTTGACACTCGGAGCCGCTCTGTCCCTCAGGGCCAATGACGAGCGATGACCGGGGCCTGCCAGGTGCTCCCTGTGAGGCTGGCACCCTCTCTCCTGCCGCCACCAGATCGCCCTTTCCAGAAGATGCCAGGTGTTCTAGGTGGCCCAGCCACACCCCTCCCTCTCTCCAGGGCATCAGTGTGGTAAGCCTGGGAAGGACACTGGCCCCTCTAGTGGACCAGCCTTCTCTGCCCTCAGCTCTGCAGACACAGGACTGGATTTTCCCAGTAAGAGCTTTCTGTCAAGTAGCAGAGGAAAGAAATCGGCAGGGGAGCTGGCAGGAGTAAGTTGAGCTTCAGCGTGGATGCTGCCCCAGCTCCTGCCCTCAGGACCCATGCCCACCTGCTCCCTGTACCTGGCCTAGGCCTCCCCTACTTCCCTGTGCTTCCTGTGCCACGTCACCAAGCTGAAGCGAGGGCTGGACAGGAGCCATGGTCACCCCAACTGGGGCCCCACATGCTGTCTCATGAGCTGCCGGCCGTCCATTCCCCTCAGTCCAGCACTCCCAAGTATGAGGCAGGCCAGTGACGTGCAGGGACGGGTCTGGCGCTAACACTACCCCTAGCCTCAAAGGCCACAAACCAATCATCTGAGGGCCAGAAAAAGGGGCCAAGTGCGCCATCTGCACACAAACCACGGAGAAGCCCCAGCAGAGGCCACATCCTTCTCTAAGGGAAATCCTGGCCCAGCTGTCACTACCCCCAGCACCGGCCCTGGAGGCAGAAGGAACTGGACATGGCGTGTGTGAGGAGATGAATGCCACGCGCCCTGCCCTGATCTGTGGAGCTGAGCCTCGGGGTTGATGCCTTCACGGGGGGACATCACCAAGGCGAGACCCCCACGCTCCGCCCAGGCTCACCAGTCCATTCGGGATCGTCTGCTGTCCGTGGTTCAGGTACATGTAGTGGTCATTGTAGCCTGTGTGTGTGTACACGGCCATGCTGGGACAGATGGAGAACAGGAAGCATCTGTCATCCCCTGAAAGTGGCCAGAGAACAAAACAAACAGGGTCAGTGTCTGAGCCGGTCCCAGAGGGCCAGAAATGCCAGTAAGCTGTGGCTCAGGAAGCAGCACAGCCAAAACCCCTCACCCATAACCAGGTGTCGGCAGACCGGGGGTTGGGACAAGCTGCTGGGGACCCAGGTGGATGAGCTGGGGGTGCAGGGATTAGAGGGACACCTAATAAGGAATGGGACATCTTTTAGCTCTGGCCGGGGGAGCAGAGATCACAACTCTGCCCACTGTCTGCAGTCGGTCCAGGCTGGCCAAGCACATCCAAGCCAGAAAGAACAGGCTTCCTTTAGCTTATGAGCAAGGAGCAGGCGGTCAGTCCGCAGAGACCAAGGCCTCCAGCACAGCCTACCCGAGCAGGCAAGTGACGCTGCATGGTGCTGAGCCTGGCCTGAAAGAACATACCATGCAGAGAGAGAAAACCTGCGGGTGCAGAGCTGCCCCCCGGGGCACAGCCTGGGAAAGGTGGTCATCCACCCTCACCCACAGGCATGGGGTGGGCACACAGGCCATGAGAAGAAAGGTACCAGTCAAAACTCTGGAAACTATGGGTCCCCAGTCTCAGAGACTCCTTCCCTCCATAAGCACCTCAGCACTGGGGAGAGGGCCGTAGGCCAGGCCTCATCCTCAGAGCTCCCAGCGAGGGGCGCTTCCCACCATGTTCTGAGGACTTGGCCGAAAGGGCTGCCCGCCTGGACACCAGCATACACAAGTGTCACAACAAGCCGGAAGGCTGCTCATAGGAATTTGGGGTTGGGCTAGTCATCGGGGGGAAAGAAGTCACAGGAAGAAAATTGGGGGCACCATGGTAGAATGTAGATAAGAAGGAGGCACCAAGACCAGGAGGCTGGAAGAGGATGATGGCCCTGAGCAAGCAAACAGGGCCCAGTCTGTAGTGTGGGCTGACACCACCCAAGGCCTCCAATCTAGAAAGATCCCCGGGGGGCCTCTGTCACCCTGGAGGCTTCTGGGAGGCAGCTTCCAAGGTCAAGAGGGAGGCCCTGAAACAGAGTCCCCCATGGAGAAGGGATCCCATGAGGACAAGGTGTGGGACAGGTAGGCAACAGTGGGGCTTGAGAGCGTCAGGCGGAGGAAGGAAGGTAGCTAGGCTAGAAAGTTCCACCGGAACCAGCTAAGAGAAGGACTTTACTCTGGGCTACAGACTGAGGCTTGCTTCACTGGGGTTTCAGCAGCCTCAGAGGCTTGAGGGCAGGTTTAGACGCCGCCATGAATAGCTCAGTCACACCCGACTGTATTGGCCCCACCCGACCCTCCCGCGCTGGACTTCAGGTACACGGCCGTTTGCTTTGCAATCCTGAGCCTGTCGTACTGCGGAGCAAGGTGGCGGGGCCACAGAGCTCAGGCTTTGGCTGCGTGGGCCCAGATGCCAGTCCACCCCCAAGGGCCGTTCTCCATGGGGAGGGCCAGGTGGGGGAAGCATCACTTCCCAGGATACAGGGCAAGGACCTGAGGAGTTATGATTACCTGAAAAAAAAAGTCATGCCAACAGCAAGGGCTCCTTATCTCATTCTCATGAAACAATACTCAAGCATGCCGCCACCACCTGGCGCCCGGCCGCTGAGGAGCTGCCTGCCCACGCAGCATGGTTTCATGTACTTCTGAGGAACTGAGGCCCAGAAAATTAATCAGTCACCTTGCCCAGGGACAGAGCTAGGACTCAAAATCCTGTGTTCAATCCAAAGCCTTGGGTCTTTTCAACTACTGCACAGAAAACACAAGCAAAAGAGGCTCTAAGTATAATCAATTCTTCTTTCCTCAAATAAAACTAAGAAAACAGTCCTTTAAAAAGGTTGACGAAGCCACATCGCCCCACAGTGAAAGATCCTCCATACTCAAAGAAGGGGCCACCTTCCTCAGCATTTGCCTTCATTGTTTGCCCCACAGCTATTAAATCCCTTAAAGTCTCAGATATTAGAGGTCATTATCTCCAGGACAAGAGGACAGCACGCTCTCTGAACTTGACCCAAAGTCCATGGATTTGTACTCTACATGGGGCGAGGCTGCCCTCTGCTGTTATTTCCTGAGTACGGACACGTACTGCAACAGAATGAACTCGGGTTTGAAAACGTGGCCACTGCATTTTTCCCGCATGCTTCAGGAAGATTAAGTCTGCTTGTTAATAAAACATGAAGAGCCGGCAGAGTCCATCTGAAATGAACATTAAGGGCTCTGGAGGTAGCAGCAGCTTTAACCTGATCATGATGCTCAGGGTCTTTTCACATCCTCAAGCCGAGCCTTCAGCTGTGTAGTGAGAGGCAGAGCAATGTGTAACTTCCCCGGAGCCTGAGGCTGGGCTGGTGCCCCATGCCTGTGACACGGAGGCAGGGAAAGGTAGGTGTGCAGAGGACAGTGGCCATGGCAAGGCTGAGGCTGCTGTCTCTAGAAAGGCCCACCAGCAGGGCTGGCACCTGGAAACTTTGATTTGGGGAGAATTCCTACCATTCCCAGAATTAAGATAAAGATCTAGAACATCCTGAAACCTAGATATAAATCAAACCCTAGAAACAATGCGATCTAGGAGATAGAGGTGCCCAACCCTCAACCTGGGACCCCTGCTACCTGTCCCAGCCAGATGCCACCTAGCCTCTGCTGAAAGTTCTCCTGCAGGGGCAACTCCACCCGGACACAGTTCCCGGCCTCCAGACCCTCTGCCTGGTGGAGAGATGACCATTCCAGAGGTGCGGGGTGAGATACAGGATGTACGGGGGAGTGACGAAGGCAAACCCTGGGGATGGTGGCCCACTCTCGAGTACAGAGGACAGCCCACTGATGGGCGATGCATCTGTCAACGTTTCAAAAACCTATTTATTTATTTAGTTAGTTAGTTATTTATTTAGAGATGGAGTCTCACTCTGTCGGCCGGGCTGGAGTGCAGTGGTGTGATCTCGGCTCACTGCAACTCTGCCTCCCAAGTTCAAGCAATTCTCAAGCCTCAGCCTCCCATGTAGCTGGGATTACAGGCGTGCACCACCATGCCAATTTTTGTACTTTTAGTAGAGACGTGGTTTCACCACGTTGGCCGGGCTGGTCTCGAATGCCTAACCTCAAGTGGCCCACCTGCCTCGGACTCCCAAAGTGCTGTGATTACAGGCTTGAGCCACTGCGCCTGGCCTTATTATTTTATTTTTTTAAAGAGACGAGGTCTCACTATGTTGCCCATGCTGGTCTCAAACTCCTGGGCTCAAGTGATCCTCCCACCTCAGCCCCCCAAAATGCTGGGATTCCAGGTGTGAGCCACTGCGCCTGGCCTGTGTTTTAAATAATTTTAAAGGACCGTTTTCATCAGAATATTCTTCCTTAAGGGAAAGAGGAGAATTTACTTAGAGCCTTTCATCCAGCACATTCAAGGTCATGCAGAAAGCTTCCAAATTCCAACAAGCAAACACACATGGTGGTGGGGGCAGGGGCAGGAAGGCCCAGGGAAGGAAAACATCCGATCTGAACCAATCAGCATCTCCTGGTCTCCTCCGAGGGATCTGTGGCTTGACTTCTCCCATGCCCTGTAGAGCCAGCACCGTGTAATAACCGGGCCTGTGTCCTCACCTGAAAACTGGGGGTCACACAGTCTGTCCTAAAGAACTGTGATGTGATAAACACCACTGAGTAGCATCACATTTTCCTATCGCCCCAACTGCGTCTAGAGAAACACTTGGAGAAGATGGGAGAGCCGAATTTAGCACTCCCACCCTCTCCCTTTCTCCAGAGCTCTTTGCCTGGGCTGTGCCACTCCTCAAGGTTCAGGTTACCAAGTCTTACCTTGAAACTGAGGCTTCACCTCCCAGGAGCAAGAGGCAAACCCACCAAACACATGCTTGTCATGGTCCTCAAGGACAGCCACACAGGGCCCCCGGTGAGTGATGTGGCCGCAGAGCTGGGAGAAGCTGTGTCCGTGGAGCTCAGATGAAAAGAGCAGGCGCCAGCAGTGCCGCTGCTCCCGAGGCAGGTGGGCGTTGATGTACATGACAGAGAGAATGTCCAGGATGCTCTCAAAACCCCTGCCCTGGTCCACTTGACGCTCGGGGACCAGGGTAGTCAGATCCAGGGATGAGCACAGGACGAGAAAGCCCTTGTGAATGACCACACTCAGGAATATGGCCACGTGGGGGACCCTGAACACCCAGTCCTCGATCATGGCTCGGTCACAGTCACAGTCCAGCCACTGGGGCCCCAGAAACCTCTTGCCATCTAGGGGAAGGGGACAGTGAGCATTAGCGGGGCTGTTATGTCACCGTATAGGTACTATCTAAACCCACACTGAGTACGGGAGCCATGAGCCACGTAGCAATTACTGAGCACACAAAACAGGGCTCGTGTGAACTGAGAGGTGCCGGAAGTGTAAAAGGCACACCTGATTTCAAATACTTGGTATGAAAAAAATGTAAGTTATCTCAATTTTTAAATATTCATTACATTTCAAAATTGTATTTAGGACATAATTATTAGAATCAGTTTCCCCTGTTTCTCTTTACCCTTTTAACATGGTCCCTAGAAAAGTGAAAATTTCACATGGGGCTTGCTTTGTCTGTTGGCCAACACTGATCTCAACAATCCGACTTCAACATTTTTGTCTCCTCTCCAAGCAGCATTTCAGAGCCCGTCGAGATGGCGGTGCCCTGGCAATGGGGCTGGAATAGATGCCTGAGCTACACCTGGAGCCGCTCATCAGAGGGTGTCTGTCCTGCCAAGGTCACTGGAAGGGCATTGTTGCCAGCCAGTCAAGGGGCTGGTAGGGCGCTTCCTGGGACTCCTGTAGTTTATCTGGGAAGAGCGGGTTTCATTCACCACTAATCAGGCTTAATCATACAGCACTTGGAGTCCTATTTTCCATCCCTCACCCACTAAGAGTGGAGGTGACAGGGTAAGAGCGTGGGAGCACACACCTGGGACTCCAAAGCTGGTTTCAAACTCAAGCACAGGAACAGCATGACCATGCCAAGATCTGCACCTCTGTGCCTCAGTTTCCTCAGGTGGAAAATGGAGGTAAGGCCAGAACCTGCCCTGCTTGGTTATTACAAGGACCAGAGGAGCTTTTACATTTTAAGCTCTTGCTGACACAAAGGCTCCATTCACAGCGATTATAATTTCCAGCCTAGTGAAAATTTGAATCTAAGCTGAAATAACATTTTGTCTCAGGCCCATTTTATTAAGCAGAAAATGTAAAACTACTTCCCAACTTCTGATATTTCGAAATTCCTATCGTTTCCATTTATTTTTCACACAGTTTCATTTCTCATTACTTATATATTACTTGAAACCTTAAGGATAATTTTAATCGTCTGAATTAACTTTCTCTACTTCAATGACAAACGTTAATTTTTATTTTCATGATTCTTTTAAAATATACTAATTCTAGAGGGGTGCAGTGGTTCACGCCTGTAATTCCAGCACTTTGGGAGGCTGAGGTGGGTGGATCACCTAAGGTCAGGAGTTGGAGACCCGCCTGACCAACATGGTGAAACCCCCGTCTCTACTAAAATACAAAAAAAAAAAAAAAATTAGTCAGGCGTAGTGGCGGGCGCCTGTAATCTCAGCTACTCGAGACGCTGAGGCAGGAGAATCGCTTGAAACCAGGAAGCGGAGGTTGTAGTGAGCCAAGATCGCTCCACTGGACTCCAGCCTGGGCAACAAGAGTGAGACTCCGTCTCAAAAAACAAAACTACTAATTGTAGACAGATGAACAGTTTATCCATAAGACAAATTACTGATACTTTTAAAATTCTTTCCAAGTTCCAAATACCTCATCTGAATTAATTTCTGAAATATAACCTATTTTCTAGCTGTACTTTAAAATCTCGCTTTAAAACAAAAGAGCAACATATTTATGAAGCAAGTCTGCCTTGCAATGTGATTTGCCATAAGATTTTTTTTTAATCCCAAGTAAATTTAAATATATACTCCTTCTAACCCAACAGCAGAATACACATTCTTCTCACGTGTGCTTTAACCACTACCCTGAAGTGATCATATAATAGGCCATAAATGATGTATCAACGAATTTTAAAGGATTGAAATCATACAAAGTATGTTCTCTAAACATAATGAAATGAAATTAAAACTCAATAGTAGAAGGCAATTTGAGGCATTCATAGGCATGGAGAAATGAAATAACATACCTTTACATAGTCAATAGGCCAAAGGAAAAATTCCTAAGCGACATTAGAAAATATTGAGATCAATGAAAATAAAAACATAACCTTTCAAAACTGATGGCATGCAGCTAAGGCGCTGCTGAAAGGGAAATTTGCAACTGTAAATGCTGATATGAAAAAGAAGATCTCAAATCAATAATCTAATATTCTACCTTAAGAAACTAGAAAGAGAAGACCAAACAAATTTAAAGCAAACAAAAGGAAGAAAATAAAAGCTTGGGGAAAATAAAGCAGAAACTAGAAAGACAACAGAAAATTAATGAAACTAAAAGCTGGTTCTTCAAAAAGAACCTACAAAAATGTGAAAAACCTTTAGCTAGACTGACTAAGGACAAACGGACAAGACACAAATGCTTCATATCAGTAATGGAAGTGGGGACATCACTGTTGCTTTTGGGAAAATAAGGAGGATTATTTAAAAATATGCCAACAAACTAGAAACCCAGGGGAAGGTTCGAGGGCTCACGCTTTCTGGTTTCAAAGCTTTACTACACAGCTACAGTCACGGAGACAGCGGGTACCGCTCTACAGCAAAAGACCTAAATCACCGAGTCCACGCACACTTGCCTTGCAGCTTCATCTCAGAGAGCAGCTGAGCAGCCAGCACCTGCACCCGGGGGGCGGGCCCTGGGGCTTCCTTCCCAGTCCAGCCTCTCAGCTCCTGTCGGTGGCTTAGCACGTGCACCACAGAACCAACCAGATCCTCTGTAAACTTTAAGATCACAATTTTACCATTAAAAACAGTTCCACCGTAACCTGAGACCTCCGTCATGTCCACATGGAGAATGGCAATTTTCTTTAATGCCAACTATGATGGGCCATAATGTGTGGAAAGGTCACGCAATGTATGTAGTTACTCATTTTTCTAATGATACACTTGGCTGGCCTAGAAGTTTTCCCAAAGCCTTCGTCCAGGACTTCTGACCTCAGCCCAACAGTATTGGGGTTTAGGGCTCCCCGAGGATGGACAGCTCCACAATGCCGACTGTCTTCATTGCTCAAACCAACAGGATGATTTGCTGAGGCCCAGGAGCTCCCCGCTCCAGAAAATCCCTGATCTCCCCAAATTTGGTTGAGATCTAAGGTTTATTGTGCTGAGTTTTACTTGCTCCCAAAAAGGAAGGCAAGTCTTCCTGTTTCCGCAGCGACAGAGGGCAGGCAACTACCTTCTGGAGTTGCTGCTCGCTTCCAACAGAGAAGGCGAGTTTGAGGTTTTCCTGCTTCTAAGATGGCAGAGGGCAGTCTGCAGCCTGGGCCCCATCCCTAGGAAAGTAGCTGAATTGGGGTTTTGTCTTAAACATTCTCCTGACGACTAAAACTTAAGATTAACAACCAACTGGTCTTCATTTCTCCTTACCATGAGCGCACTCAGTAATTGTAGAAAGCGTGTGAGCGCGTGTTTGTTTTGCTGAATTGTTTTTATTTATGGTTTCTGTTTTGTTGTTTCAGTCTGTTTCCCATTTGGTTTGATCAACTCTACCTGACTTGGTCAAATCCAAATTATGGGGAAACAAGGTCTCTGAACTGGCTAAATTCCCACAGCTGGGGAAAAAAAGAAGAAAACAAGGCCACCAAAAGGAAAAAAAGATTTTGACTGCCTGAGGGGCTTTATTTCCATAACCTTTGCCAGCCAGGCCCAAACTGAAAGACCCAGGGCAGCCGCCCCGCACTCTCGCTCAGTAGCTAAGTTTCTGTCTTTTTTTTTTTTTTAACCTCAACAGCCTGACTTTGGTTCCTACATCAAATCCTTTCTGGTCTGATATTTCTGTTACTTTTGAAATAGCAGTCATTTTTGTCCCAGGTAAAACATGGTAGTAAGAGATTTAAAGTGATTTTTAAAAAGAGCTCAATGGTTAAAGTCAGCTTAATTAAAAGCTAATATCCGAGATATATGTGTGTGTGTGTGTTTATGTGTGTGTGTGTTTATATTTAAAGGGACAAAATGCTTTTTTGTCTCTCCTAGGGTCTTGTTTTTTGAGAAAAAAAAGATTTCTTTCCCTCAGTCGACTGAATTGTCTTCTCCATTTGCTTCCGCACATGTCTGCTTCCTCTTGCCACCCCTTGCTGTATGAAGGACCTAAAATAATGTCTAACAGTCTGGGATTCCTTAAAGAAAACAGAGAAGGTGCCACACTCATTTCTGAGAGAAATGTGAGTTTCTTTATTGAACCCCAAAGGTATAAACAGACCAGTTCCTCTCAGCTCTTAAGCTCCTTGCTTTTCTACTGTTACCTGATTTTCTTTTGTCTAAAAAAGTTATTACTACACAGCTACTCTTTAATGAAACCAAAAGTTGGTTCATTGAAAAGATCAACAAAAATCTGAAGAACCTTTAGCTAGACTAACAGAAAAAAGGGAAACAGCTCAAATTACTCAAATCGAAATGGAAGTGGGGGCTGGGCGTGGTGGCGCATGCCTGTCATCCCTCCACTTTGGGAGGCCGAGGCGAGTGGATCACTTCAGGTCAGGAGTTCGAGACCAGCCTGGCCAACGTGGTAAAACCCTGTCTCTACTAAAAATATAAAAATTAACTTGGGGAGGCCAAGGAGGGTGGATCACTTCAGGTCAGGAGGTCGTGACCAGCCTGGCCAACATAATGAGACCCCATATCTACTAAAAATGCAAAAAGTAGCCAGGCATGGTGGCACACACCTGTAATCCCACCTACGTGGGATGCTGAGGCAGGAGAATCACTTGAGCCTGGGAGGTGGAAGTTGCAGTGAGCTGAGATCGTGCCACTGCATTCCAGCCTAGGCAACAGAGCGAGACCCTGTCTTTAAAAATATAAAATAGGGCAGGGCACGGTGGCTCACACCTGGTATCCCAGCACTTTGGGAGGCCGAGGTGGGTGGATCGCCTGAGGTTGGGAGTTCAAGACCAGCCTGACCAACATGCAGAAGCCCCATTTCTACTAAAAACACAAAATTAGCTGGATGTGGTGGCACATGCCTGTGATCCCAGCTACTTGGGAGGCTGAGGCAGGAGAATCACTTGAACCCAGAAGGCAGAGGTTGCCGTGAGCCAAGATCACACCACTGCACTCCAGCCTGGGCAACAAGAGTGAAACTCCATCTCAAAATAAATAAAATAAAATAAAAATAAGTAATCAAATAAAATATATACAAAAATTAGCCAGGTGTGGTGGTGGGAGCCTGTAATCCCAGCTGCTCAGGAGACTGAGGCAGGAGGAATCTCTTGAACCTAGGAGGCAGAAGTTGCAGTGAGCCAAGATTGTGCCACTGCACTCCAGTCTGGGTGACAGAGCAAGACTGTGTCTCAAAACACACACAAACACACAGAAAGAAAAAAAGAAAAAGAAAAGAAATAAAAGTGGGGGCCGGGCACAGTGGCTCACGCCAGTAATCCTAGCACTTTGGGAGGCCAAGGCAGGCGAACTGCCTGAGCTCAGGAGTTTGAAACCAGCCTGGCCAACATGGTGAAACCCCATCTCTACTAAAAACACAAAAATAGCTGTGCATGGTGGCACACGCCTGTGGTCGCAGCTACGTGGGAGGCTGAGGAAGGAGAATCTCTTGAACCTAGGAGGCGACAATTACAGCGAGTTCAAATCACACCACTGCACTCCAGCCTGGGCAACAGAGCAAGACCCCGTCGCCCAGACAACAACAAAAAAAGATGATTTCTGGAAAAAAAACTTTTTGTGATCAAATTGGCTGTAATTAAAAGGAAATTATTTATAAGTCTTTCTAGAAATTAGGCTTAGATATTAAAAATACACTATCACACTAAATAATTTGTTAAAACAAGATTCTTTTAAGATACTGATTAATAAAATCACAAGACGTTTTAATTTTTTTAACCCAAAAGTTGAACTTTTACCGCATCTTGCCGTTTTCTCTTTGAGAAGACCTGAGATAATAACTCCCTCCTTCAACTTTTTCGTCAGCTCCTGAACTTTTTTCCCCTCAAGTTCTAACTGCTGTTGTGGCCTGATGCCAAAAATGTTTTCCTCTTAAAAATCCAAAAGAAATGTTTTCTTCTAATGTAACATTTTGTGCTCTTGACCTTTTAAAATATGTCTAAATTGTTCTATGAAACTGAAAACCTTTATGACCCAGGACACACTCTTTCTATGTCTGATTAATTCAAGTACCATTTTCATTCGTTTTGCAGGTTACCTAGACTGCCTCCCTATAGGGCAAAGCAATCACACCACAGCAGGCTTTTGTTTTTGTTTTGTGCCTTTAGGTAACTGGTCTAACACACATTTTTTGTTTGTTTGTTTTTGAGATGGAGTCTCACTCTGTCGCCCAGGCTGGAGTACAGTGGTGCTACCTCAGCTCACTGCAACCTCCGCCTCCCAGGTTCAAACGATTCTCCTGCCTCAGCCTCCTGAGTAGCTGGGACTACAGGCATGTGCCACCACACCCAGCTAATTCTTATAATTTTTAGTAGAGACGGAGTTTCACCATATTGGCCAGGCTGGTCTCAAATTCCTGACCTTGTGATCCGCCCACCTTGGCCTCCCAAAGTGCTGGGATTATAGGCACGAGCCACCACCCCTGGCCAGATTTTATGAGTGTGTATGTGTGTGTCTCTGTGTGTGTGTGTGTATGTGTGTTTTTGAGACGAGTCTCGCTCTGTCGCCCGGGCTGGAGTGCGGTGGCGCGATCTCCGCCCACTGCAAGCTCCGCCTCCGGGTTCCCGCCATTCTCCTGCCTCAGTCTCCCGAGTAGCTGGGACTACAGGCGCCCGCCACCACGCCCGGCTAGTTTTTTTTTTTTTTTGTATTTTTAGTAGAGACGGGGTTTCACCGTGTTAGCCAGGCTGGTCTTGATCTCCTGACCTCGTGATCTGCCCGCCTCGGCCTCCCAAAGTGCTGGGATTACAGGCGTGAGCCACTGCGCCCGGCCCAGATTTTACGTTTTATTGAAATATTTCCCATCCCATTATTAAGTTATTTGCTTAGAAAACAGATTTAAATGGCTGGGCACAGTGGCTCATGCCTGTAATCCCAGCACTTTGGGAGGCCGAGGCAGGGGGGGTTCACGAGGTCAGGAGATCGAGACCATCCTGGCTAACATGGTGAAACCTCATCTCTACTAAAAGTACAAAAAATTAGCCGGGTGTGGTGGCGGGCACCTGTAGTCCCAGTCACTCGGGAGAATGAGGCGGGAGAATGAGGCAGGAGAATGGCGTGAACCGGGCAGGCGGAGCTTGCAGAGAGCCAAGATCGCACCACCGCACTCCAGCCTGGGCGACGGAGCGAGACTCTGTCTCAGAAAAAAAAGAAAATTGATTTAAATTTTTTAAATTAAGGTTAGCATATCCATGTAACATTTTGTATTGCTTTTAAAGTCCTTCTACTGTTAAGTCACAGGGCTGTGATTCCTAGGGCTAAAAGAAACTTGAATCCTGCTAAATCTTCAACAGCGAAAACAATTAAAGCCTCATCTTCACATCCAGGAAAAGATGACAATCAAACTGTGTTCACAAGACACAGGGCCAGAAATTAAAAATATTTAACCTCTGTATGCCCAGGAACTATTGTGGAAGAGGTGGATGTGTGAGATTGTAAGGGCTGATTTTGAGAGAGAAAATTAGTTCAGAGGTTCTCTGTAAATTAAACATTAATATCAAACAGACACTGATCCGACACCAGCATCTGGGTCCTTGTGTCAGATTAACAAGGTTTTCTTGGAGCATAATCCACTTTTTAATTTAAAGAATTATAAAAGGTTATAAAAGGGTTTATACAAATTGTATCTTATGGTCAAAATGATTAAAATTTAATAGATTTGTTTATAAGACTTGACAGAGATTTAAGTGGCCTCGTACTGTCTTTATTAGGGCTTATTGTTTGAGAAATTAAATCTCCTCTCTCAAAAAAAAAAGGTTTTTAGCCTTTTTTTTCAAAACCTTTGAGTTAGCACTTTGACTAAATGACTTATTTTACAATGACCTGTGATCTTATTTTGTGATATCAAGTGTTTTATTTTATTTATTTTTTGGAGACAGAGTCTCACTCTGTCACCCAGGCTGTAGTACAGTGGCACAATCTTGGCTCATTGCAACCTCCACCTCTTGAGTTCAAGCAATTCTCCTGCCTCAGCCTCCTGAGTAGCTGGGACTACAGATGCGTGCCACCATGCCCAGCTAATTTTTGTATTTTTAGTAGAGACGGGGTTTCACCATGTTAGCCAGGCTGGTCTTGAACTCTTGACCTCAGATAATCCACCTGCCTCGGCCTCCAAAAGTGCTGGGATTACAGGCATGAGTCACTGCGCCCGGCCTATATCAAGTGTTTTAAACTTCTGATATTTGACAAACTTTCCAGAATCAAATTCAAAATTCAGTCCTTTTGACCTCGATTATTGTTTTGATGTTAGATCCCTTGAGCTCCAAGGGAGACATATTGGGCTTACTTGGTATAATACAATCTTACAGGAAGCACTGTCAAATATGAAATGGTGTTTAATCATCTTTAGACCATATTTATGTAAGTGTGTTATTAGTATATGTTCCAAAATTGTATGAGATTCCTGTGATTCTGATGTGTCTTAGTATATGTTATCAATAGTAACTGCTATTATGTAAAGTTGTTGTGTGCCACAGAAGTACCCAAATTTCCTTGTCAATTGTGTCTTTAACCATGGCTGTCCTAAGACTTTTGACATCCACAATTGTTGTTTTACTTTGATCCTTTTATAGGGAAGTTTATAATCAGCTATAGAACTCTGAAGAGTACTCTTAAATATCAGTTCTGATAACTTTAGAAATTGTGCTGTTGGAATAGAAAGGAAAACTTCTAGGACTCATAGGAGGCTGATGTATTCCTGAGGATTGCTGATCCAATATCAAGCAAGCAAGAAGTTAATTGCATGGGCTGAACTAACAGAAGACTGAAATATCTTTTACGACATTTTGTTTACAATATTAGGTGTTTTTTTCAGTCAAGAAAACTTTCTCTTTTAAGCTATTTACAGTTTTTAACAATCAAAGTATACTCTAGTGAGCAAAATTTAAAACATAATCCCTTTCTACCTAATTTCTCCAAAATTTGGAAACTATTTGTGAGTATTCTTAATTTATGGCAATATAATTATTTGCATACATTCAATAAGAATCTATTTTCTTTTACAACAGGACATAATTGGAGACACTGGTTATTTCACGAAGGCTTTGACTGGAACAGCATTTTCAGATTACCTTGAGAAAATAAAGCTGACCTATAGAGCTGATAAAAGCCACTGGACAAACTGGCCTCACACTTTGTCCTTTCCAGGGTCCTGACCTGTGGTAAGTAAAGGATGTCACTTTCTGACAGACCTAAATACTCCAAGTTTTCTTGGAACCTCAAAGAGAGAGGAATTCACCCAAGTCACATGGGTATCTATAGGTACAGATGCATTATTGGCTAGGCTTGGGGCTTTTAGAAAGGTCTAATCTAAAAAAAAAGAAATAAAAAAATAAAAATGTCTAATCTCAGATTCCTTAAGAAAAAGTTCTAGCAAAGATAATTTAAATAGAGAGAGTAAGTGCCTATATGGCAAATCATTACTCTTGCTGTATGTTATGCAAATAATCAAGCTAAGTATAAGACTAAAACTTGTTTTATAAACAAGTTGGTCCTACTATGATTTTGTCTTTAATATACGTGGGGAACTGGAGAAAAATGTTTCAAAATAAACCATAGTACACCTGTTATTAGATTCTAGCCTTGTCCAGTGTTTTTCAATTTTTATTATTTTCTACAATTTGGAACGAATCCTAAAATTTTTTCCTGGCTACAAGTCTTTAAAATAATGTTTCAACCTTTTTCCTTCTTTCTTTTCCCTTTTTCCCCCATTTTTCTGATTTGAAAGATTTTTGAAAGACAAAGGAGGGAAAAAATAAAAGCTCAGGACTCCAATTCACTCTGCCAAAGGGAAAAATTAAGCTAAAAGCTGAGTCATGCAAGAAACTCTCTTTCCTTTTGTTCCTAAGCAGACAAAAAGGTTTAGGCCGGGCGCGGTGGCTCAAGCCTGTAATCCCAGCACTTTGGGAGGCCGAGACGGGCGGATCACGAGGTCAGGAGATCGAGACCATCCTGGCTAACACGGTGAAACCCCGTCTCTACTAAAAAATACAAAAAACTAGCTGGGCGAGGTGGCGGGCGCCTGTAGTCCCAGCTACTCGGGAGGCTGAGGCAGGAGAATGGCGTAAACCCAGGAGGCGGAGCTTGCAGTGAGCTGAGATCCGGCCACTGCACTCCAGCCTGGGCGGCAGAGCGAGACTCTGTCTCAAAAAAAAAAAAAAAAAAAAAGGTTTAAAGTCTCCACAGGTGGCCAACGTGGTGGCGCACACCTGTAATTCCACCACTTTGGGAGGCCGAAGCCGGCAGACCACCTAAGCTCAGGAGTTTGAGACCAACCTGGCCAACATGGTGAAACCTCATCTCTACTAAAAATGCAAAAATCAGCCAGGCATGGTGGTGTGCGCCTGTAGTCCCAGCTACTAAGGAGGCTGAGGCAGGAGAATCACTTGAACCTGAGAGGCGGAAGTTGCAGTGAGCTGAGATCACACCACTCAACTCCGGCCTGGGTGACAGATCAAGACTCCATTTCAAAAAATAAATAAAATCAAATCTCCACAGGTAGTGACTATGCTCACCTGATCGTATGTAAAGTGCTGATTTACTGAATGCAAGACAAACACACATTGACTATTCCCCTCACTGCTCCCTTCCTCTTACAAAATGTGGATTCAGTAATGGGACCAGACCCTCCCCTCTTTCCCCTACAGCCTGCTTTTCCCCTTTAAGTCCTGAAACCCTCAAAATCATCTTTGGAGAAAGGCACAGGTCTCTCTCCCAGGTATGCCCTTAACCCGGGCAAAATACACTTCAATTAATTGAGACCCATCTCAGATACTTTTTGGTTTACTCCTCTGTCTGCCATGTCACTGGCCTCCATCTCCCACTGATGGTCACCAAGACTGCTGAGGAGGCTGCAAAGGGCCTCACGGCCTCACTACCTTTTGGACTTCTCTGGCCTTCACGGGACCTTCTGTGGCAGAAATCATTTTCATAATCATGAGACTCTTCTCCTCGGAGTTTCCTTTCAACAGGTGGGACATGGATGCTGTGAACTGCTCCTGGGACACATTCTCACTGGGTCCCTTCGCCTTCCCTGTCAGGTCGACCCTCCGCATGCCATCGTACAGCCTGGTGACCATCTCCAGGGGAACAGCTTCCCCGACATGGTTCTGCCGGGGACAAGCAGAGAAAATGGTTAGACAGTGCACGAGTTGAACTTGGTAACTAGGAGTTATTAAATTATTTTAGGCAGAGAGGAAAAGGGATGCTTGGGAAGTTTTCATTTTTTAAAGCATCTCTGGAAAAAGTTTCTTGTAAAGCCCCAGCTCTTAGAGCCAGGCTGGCAACCTTTGATATGCAAATGCAGTCCATTAGAAACTGGGTCCACCCAACATGGTAATTCCCACGGCCTTCCTGCCCTTTCCCCACATGTTCCTGGCAACATGGCCACCTCCACATATCCCCATGTGTGTAGAACATCCAGGGCGCCCTGCATTTACACATTAAAAGGCTAGGGTGGAAGGGCCAGCTTTTTCATGGGCTACGTGAATGACATACCTGGTCAAACCAATCCCCAGACCTATGCAAATCAGACATCACCTCCTTCAACCTCTGAGTATATACCTGGCTGGTGTCCACCGCGCTTGAGGACCTCTTCTTTTGGCTCTGGAGCCGCCCCTCCCTCTGTCTCTGTACAGGGGAGCCTCTTCCTTCTGCCTTCTCCTTCCTTCTTGCCTATTAAACTCTCTGCTCCTTAAAGCCACTCCACGTGTGTCCATGTCATTTTATCTAAACTGGCATGAGGACCAAGAACCTTGGTGTTCTTCCACTCACTGGGAGCCGTATCGGTAGTATCACAGGAAAATAGGTAGTCGGCCAAGACCAGCCTTGGCCACTTCACAATGCTGCTGTCAGCTACCAAATACTCCTGCATCACCAGGATGCAGGATGTTCTCTCACCTAAGGGCCTCACACCACCTAAGCATCCTGGGTGTGGCTCACCTTGGCCATCAGACCCTCCCACAATCTGCTACCATCCTGCCTCCAAACCCTCCTGTCTCGTCATTCCTGCCTCTGGCCACCATCTGAGCTTCACTCTGCTTTGAAAATCATCTTCATTCTAGATTCTAGCAGCTGCCATTTGCATGTCGGAATTTATTAACACGTGTAACATATGTCTGTATACAGCTAATTTGGTCTCTGTATTAGGGGTTTCCAAATATACCAGCTTTTACTTCCTGTCCATGTTCCTTGGGCTCAATATGCATTTTTCATTCATTTTTATTTCAATTTTAAATTTAGGGTTTTTTTGTTTTGTTTTGTTTTGTTTTGAGACAGGGTCTCCCTCTGTCACCCAGGATGGAGTGTGGTGGCTCAATCACAGCTCACTGGAGCCTCTACCTCCGAGGCTCAATTGATCCGCCTACCTCAGCCTCCTGAATGGCTGAGACTACAGGCACATGCCACCACGCTCACTAATTTTTGTATTTTTTGTAGAGATGGGGTCTTGCAGTATTGCCCAGGCTGGTCCCAAACTCCTGGGCTCAAGTGATACTCCTGCCTTGGCCTCCCAAAGTGCTGGGATTTCAGGCATGAGCTACCGTACCCAGCAAATTTAATTCTTAATGCCTGGACGATAACATTCTAATGAAATATTGTTTTCCTTTTTGGCTCTTGCATCAAATCTGCTTTGGTCCTGGATTTACAACTAAATGGAGAGAGCGAGCAAATCACAAGCCAATCACATCCTGCACAGCAGGGTCTGCGAGCTGGACTCTCCTGTAACAACCAGCTGGGTGGACACTGCTTATTCCAGGATCAATATTCTGCAGCTCTTCGAAGGCAGGCCTCTGCCCTCGCCACTCAAAAAGAGCACTCCTATTTCTGTCAGTGTCTGCAAAGTTCTACTGGAAAAGCTACCTCTCATCCTTTCCTCAAGGAAACTTCATTCCATCACCAAGGTCTTCTGATCAACTCTTAACTGTATGTATCTGAACATTAACACCCACTCTACAGTGCAGTCTGAAATGGGCCTGGTTGATTCTGCTTGTCCCCACAGGCCTCCCGGGGCGCTTCTCATCTAGTGGCGCTGCACACACGCATGCACACACATGCACAACACATGCACACACATGCACAACACATGCACACACAACCACACAGCTGTGACCTAGATAACCTCCCTGGCCAGTTTCCTCATCTGCTCCCACGCTGCACATTCTAGAAGAGGAAGGAGGCTGCTAGGATGGCTGCCTGGACTCGCAGGAAGATGAGCTGACGGTATCTCCTTGTCAGCGTGGGCAAAAACATGGGCAGATGGGCAGTTTTAACTCCCCGCAAGACGAGCCTTGAATCTAAAATGTCATGATTTCGTTAGGAATATCATAAAATTCCTAGCCATCGAACACATACACATTCTAGAGGCACAGGTGCACCTGACATGTCATGGTTCCCGGACCAACGAGTCCACGAGGGCAGACCCGTCACCCAGTCTGCCTCCCCGTCTCTGGGAGGGCAGTTAGGAGGCACATGGCTCAAGAGACACAGGAGGTAGGCTATCTCCCTGATGTTCATCTCAAGTTAGAAATGTCCCCAAAACATCGCGTCAATCATTCATCATCTACTCCAGGTTCTTTTCTTTAGCACCGATAAGAGACTATTGATTTCCAAAAGCGGAGGGATGCGTTTAGACACTGCCTATGGCTATTTTCACACAGTAACAGCAGAGCAGAGGAGCTGCAACAGAGACCACATAGCTCACAAAGCCAAAACTTACTGGCCCTTTACAGAAAAGGAACTTTTTAGTGTTGCCATCCGTCGCATTACAAAAACAAGAAAGCAGATTCTGGCCTGAGGGCCACAGTCTGCAGACCCCTGCTCCCAACTAAACACGAACCACTGGTTGTTACTCTTGCCTGTAGTGCCTTCAGAGAAAAGGATTTGGAGGAGACATTCGGACTGTTTTTATCCGATGACAGAGCATCAAACAATCGATCAATCTCTGCCTGTTCCTCAGGAAGAAACCGTGAACAAAAGCTCTGCCCCACATGGCTTCCGCTGTTCCCCATCTGTTCTGGTATCTGGCAGAATTCTCTGCAGAAGGAAAAGACACAACGTTAGAAAAATCAAAATTTAATGATCACAGAAAATAAATGTTGATAATGACATGGTCAAGTTAATATATATTGATTTAGCCACGAAATGCAGCCAAAACACATCAGAGCTACATAATATTGGTTTTGGGTTCTGTTTTTGTTTTGTGTTGCTGAGGTGGGATCTCACTCTGCTGACAAGGCTGGAGTGTAGTGGTGCCATTACAGCTCCCTGCAGCCTCAACCGCCTGGGCTCAGGCAATCCTCCCCACTCAGCCTCCTGAATAGCTAGGACTACAGGACCACACCATGACGCCTGGCTAATTTTTTTTTTGTCTTCTGTAGAGATGGGGTCTTGTTACGTTGCCCAGGCTGGTCTCTAGCTTCTGGCCTTAAGTGATTCTCCTGCCTCAGCCTCCCAGTGTTGGGATTAGAGACATGAACCACCATGCCTGGCTAATATTGTTTCAAGGTGGCAGAAATTAATAGCTGATACAAATAAAGCTGGAAAAACCCATCCTGATGCCCATGACCTACTGAAACACATCCGTAATTGTCAAAAAGTCTGGGTTTGAGAACATACTGCCCAAGTTAATATAATCAGAGGCAGAACAAAAAATCTGTATTTTAATCAATCTAAATATTCATTCTTTAAAACCAGAGTTGGAAAAGATATATCAAAGGCTGAACAATCACACGTATTTGATTAACTCACCTTGAGAATACTGCTACACACTAGTTGGGAAGTTTTTCCTTTGTGATCCTGGCTCTGCCTCCTCTTAGCTGTCTAGTCTTGGGCAAGTTACTAAAACGCTCTCTGCTTCAGTTTCCCCAGTTGTAAGCAGGAGAAGTCACAGCCCAGCCTCAGAAGATTGCCATGATTATCAACCAAGTCAACCAAAGCAAAGGGCCGAGACCTCCCCGGCACTGAGCGTGCCTGTATGATCCTAGCCCACGAGCCTCATGCGTCTGAGGCGCTGGAGGAGCATTAACAGAGACTGGCACCGACATCAGGTGACCTGGGGCCTTGTTCACTGTCACAAACCTCATTAAAGGAGTAAGTCAAGCACCAGTACATCGGGGGATTCAAACAAAAAAGCATGGTTAGAAATGACAACAAAATCTCTCAAGAGGTAAAAGGTGCTGTGACTTAATTCCTGGCCCTGGACTTTTTCCCAGAAACCCAGTGTCAATGAGACTGCTGGAGAGACAACCACCTTCTCCCGCACAGGCACCTTGACAAACAAAGTCACTGCAACAGTAAATTATCCCCCAAGGTATTTAGCCAAAGGGGGAAAGGCCATGCTACTAGGGTGGGGCATGAGTCATGGTCCGCACCAACACCTGAAATTCAAACCCTCAAGGGATAACAGGGTACAGTCAAGATCTTTTTCTTTTCATTGATATGACATTCACATAACATAAAATTAACTGTTGTAAAGTGTACAGTGGTATTTAGCACATTCACAATATGGTGCAACCCTCACAGTTCAAAAACATTTCCATCACCCTCAGAGGAAACCCTGTGCATGAGCAATTCCCTCTCATTCCTCCCTCCCACATGCCCTGGTCATCACCCATCTACTTTCTGTCCCAGTGCATTTCTGTATTCTGGGTGTTCCATAAATTAGAAATTATATGGCCGGGCGCGGTGGCTCACACCTGTAATCCTAGCACTTTGGGAGGCCAAGGCAAGAGAATCACTCGAGCCCAGGAGTTTAAGACCAGCCTGAGCAACATAGCAAGACCTCACCTCTACTAAAAATGTAAAAATTAGCCAGGCACAGTGGCATGTGCTTACAGTCCCAGCTGCTCTAAAGGCTGAGGTGGGAGGATCGCGTGAGCACAGGAGGCCAAGGCTGTAGTGAGCTATGATCGTGCCACTGCACTCCAGCCTGGGTAAAAGGGCAAGACCCCATCTCTAAAAAAATAATAAATGGAATTATATGATATGTGGCCCTTTATGATTGTCTCCTTTCATTTAGCATCACGTTTTTGAGGCCCACCTACGTTGTGGCGTGGGTCAGCATTCCACTTTTTATGGCTGATGAGTATTTCGTTGTATGGACGGACCACATTTTGCCTGTCAATCATGAGCTGATAGACGCCGGGGCTGTTTCCACCTTCTGGCTATTATGAATAGTGCTGCAATGAACATCTGAGTACCTCAGTCCCTCTGTTCCAATTTTCAGTGTCGACACCTAGAGGTGGACTTGCTGGGTCACTTGGTAATTCTATGTTTAACATTGTGAGGGGCCGCCAGAGTGCTCCCCACTTTATATTCCCATCAGCAAACATGAGCTTCCAGTCTCACCACACCCCCACTAAAGCGAGTTATTTCTCCGCCTTTTATATGACAGCCATCCTTGCAGCGCATGGGCGTTCGACAGGCCTCACTGCGCACGTGCCCCCTGCACAGGAAGTCTCCAGTGGGGGGCTCCTTGGAAGGGGATGGAGGTGCACTTTGCAGAGACAGGCTGGAAACAGGGGCTTACCCGACCCTGTTTGGGGCTCTCATCCATGCCCCATCTGATCTCACCGCTTCTACTGCTCAACTTTCGCAGCAGGAGGAGAGCCCAGAAGGAAAACCTCCAGCCGGGAAGCAACGTCCAGCGGCAAAGGGCTGTCCCCAGCTCCAAGACAGAGGGCCTGCGCCGGCTGACCCAGCTCCCAGACAGAGGGGCCACGCCGGCTGACCCAGCTCCCAGACAGAGGGCCTGCGCCGGCTGACCCAGCTCCGAGACAGAGGGGCTGCACCGGCTGACCCAACTCCCAGACAGAGGGCCTGCGCCGGCTGACCCAGCTCCCAGACAGAGGGGCCGCGCTGGCTGAGTCTGGGCGCTGCAAGGACACAGCCCAAGCAGCCAAAACAAAGCAGACCCACCCTCTGCTTCAACTCTAAGAGGCTGCAAGGTGGGCCACACCACCTCCTGAAGTCAGGAGTTCCAAACGAGGTTGGCCAACGACGTGAAATCCCGTCTCCACTAAAAATACAAAAAATTAGCCAGGCGTGGTGCTGTGCACCTGTAATCCCAGCTACTTGGAAGGCTGAGGCAGGAGAATTGGTTGAACCCAGGTGGCGGAAGATGCAGTGAGCCGAGATCACGCCACTGCACACCAGCCTGGGCGGCGAGTGAGACTCGTCTCAAAAAAAAAGAGAGAGAGGAAACAGAGACAAGGGCATGGGGACGGATGTGGCCTGGGGATATAACAAGAAGAGTCAAGAGTGGAAAAGGTCCCAAAGGTCATATTCCAGCTGGGTCTTCAGAGACTCACAGGTGGCTCACCAGGAAGTGGGAACAGCATGCAAGGGGCACAGGCAAGAGCATGGGGAGATGAGGGAGGAACTCGGGGCACGTGGGGGAGGGCAGCAGAGGGTTGCAGCGGAAGGGGGCCCTGGCCTGACTCCACACCCAGCCCCTCACTTCCATCCCACTGCAACTCCCCCTTTCCGCCAGAAACAGGCTCCCCCACTGTGGTCGGAGAACAGTAGCAGGGTGCAGCCTGGCCAGCCCCCACCGTCCCCAGACGGCCGGGAGAAAGGTGCAGGGCTGGGCAAGTGCCAACAGGCAGGACGGGAGCCCAGAAATGCACAGAAGCGGTGCAAACCAGGGCAGGCCCAGGAGATGACAGGAAAGGCTTGGACACAGAGCCAGGCTGGCAACGCCAGTTTTTCAAGCAGGAGAGAGGAGGGTGTGTGAGAGCCCCCCAGTAGGAACCCCAGGGCTGGTGCCAGTGAGGTGGGAAGGTGGGCAGCCCCTAAGAACACAGCGCTGTCCCTGGCACTGCCATTCTTAGTGCCTGCAGAGTGCTGGTGAAGGGACACATCTCAGAATGGCTCAAGGACAGCCTGTCTCCTTTGAGAGCCCTGTGCCAGGCAAGATAAAGAAATGGCAATGGTTGGCCGGTCACAGTGGCTCACGCCTGTAATCCCAGCACTTTGGGAGGCCGAGGCGGGCAGATTACCTGGGGTCGGGAGTTTGAGATCAGTCTGACCAACATGGAGAAACCCCATCTCTACTAAAAATACAAAATTAGCCAGGTGTGGTGGCACATGCCTATAATTCCAGCTACTCAGGAGGCTGAGGCAGGAGAATCGCTTGAACCCGGGAGGCAGAGTTTGCAGCGAGTCGAGATCGTGCCATTGCACACCAGCCTGGACAACTGCATCTCAAAAAAAAAAGAAAAGAAAAGAAAAAAGAAAAAAAGAAATGGCAATGATACAAAGTGTTCCACAGTTCATGCATTCTCGCGCCTCAATCTCTTTCATCAGGCCAGACATCTAATTAATTTGGAGGAGGACATGAAGGCCTTTAATGCATTCTCTCTCTAAATCCAAGTTCCTGAGCTTTCAGTCCCTGGCAAGTTTTCTTGGTGTCATGGGACTTTCAGAGTACACCTTGGTACATGGGGTGGCCTCTTCCCTGCCAAGTTGTGTATAACACAACCCTACATTGGCCACGAGACTTCTGTGGGTTCCCTTGTATCAAGTTCTCCTAAAGGACAAGGCACGCCGGGCGCAGTGGCTCACGTGTAATCCCAGCACTTTGGGAAGCCAAGGTGGGTGGATCACCTGAGGCTGGGAGTTCGAGACTAGCCTGACCAACATGGAGAAACCCCATCTCTACTAAAAATACAAAATTAGCCGGGTGTGGTGGTGCATGCCTGTAATCCCAGCTACTTGGGAGGCTGAGGCAGGAGAATCACTTGAACCCGGGGGCGGAGGTTGTGGGGAGCTGAGATCATGCCATTGCACTGCAGCCTGGGCAACAAGAGTGAAACACTGTCTCAAAAGGAAAAAAAAAGGACAATGCACACTGATGCTGAGAGCGCACGTCAAGGTTGCTTATACCAGTGGAGCTCAACTGGGGGCAGTTTTGTCCCCCAGGGGACATTTGGCAATGACTGGAAAAGCATGTGGTTGTCACAACTGGGGAGGGGAGTGCCGCTGGCATCTAGCAGGCAGAGGCCAGGTATGCTGCTAAAAATCCTACAGTGCACAGGATGGCCTCACAACAAGGAAGTGTCCGTGTCAGACATCAGTAGGGATAAAGGTAAGAAAACCTGGCTTCTGAGGATGTGGGGCAGTGGAACAAAATGGAAGCCAGGTGCAGTGGCTCAAGCCTATAATCCCAGAACTTTGGGAGGATCATTTGAGGCCAGGAATTTGAGACCAGCCTGGGCAACACAGTGAGACTTCGTCTCTGCCAAAAATACAAAACTTAGCCAGGTGTGGTGGCGTGTGCCTGTAGTGTCAGCTATTCAGGAGGCTGAGGTGGGAAGATCCTTGAACCCGGAGGCAGAGGTTGCAGTGAGCCAAGATGACAACACTGCACTCCAGCCTAAGTGACAGAGAGAGACCCTGTCTCAAAAAAATAAAAACAAAAGTCTCAGCAGCCCATAATAATAAGTGACAAAGATTTTTTGTTTGACCAGACCTTAGTCAGGCTCCTAGGCCCATCTGTGTCCTTCTGTGTAACATCTGGCTTTAGCAAAAAAAAAAAAAACCACCCATCCTTGATATTTGATCACCATTATCTGTTCACTTGCAATCTAACCAGGTTTAAAGCTTAGGTCAGGGATATCCAATCTTTCAGCTTCCCTGGGGCACACTGGAAGAACTGTCTTGGGCCACACATAAAACCCACTAACACTAATGATAACTGATAAGCTCATGTATCCACATATATGGCAAAAAAAATCTCATGTTTTAAGAAAGCTTATGAATTTGAGATGGGTGTCATTCAAAGCTGTCTTGGGCCACATACGGCCCACAGGTTGGACGAGCTCGCTCTAGGCGATGTCCGATCACCCCGGCCTGCCTTCAGTAAGAATCTGTTAGGTCAGCTTACCCAGAATCCACCTTACCGCCCTGATGTTTCCTTAGTCATTTTCCATCCACCGATCCCGACCCTGCTCCCTGGTTTCCCACTTGCCCATGCTATACTCAGAGCTGAGCCCAATCTCTCTCCTTCACTACAAAATCCCATTGCTGTGGTCCCTACACCCATTGCAATGGTCTCGAATAATTAATGTGCTTTTAATAAGCATCATTAAGTAATTTATTTAACATAAGATTGAGAAGATTAAATACGGTAACCCAGGGCATTTGATCTGCTTACTGGAGGTCAGAGACAGAATAATGGGCCCAAGACAACAGAGAATGGCTCCTTGAGTTCTTGTCTTGGAACAAGAGAAACTGCCCCGCTCGGAAGGAACAGAAGGTTGCTGTGCCTCCGTGATGGAGGGGTGGACAAGGGCCGATTGTCTGCAGGATGGCCCCCATGGTTCCCTCTAGTATCCTAGGAGTGGCTCAGTCACCTCCTGCTCACAGCTTCTCCAACAGGCTGTTACATGGCTGCTTCCCACCCTGCCTCCCAAGCCCCAACTCTCTACTCCAAGGGCCCCGCATCTCTAGAGCCACACAAGGGGCCCTCTGTACCCCTACAAGCTGGGGAGATTCCAACTGCCTCATCAGGACAGGCTTCAAAGTCCTGCCTGTGTCTCAGAGCCCAGAGGCTCTTGTGCAAAGGGGCAGCTCGAGTCTGGGCAAGGAGTTCCAGTGGGCCAGAAGGCGACTTGTACTGCGCAGGCCACCTACAAGACCTGGGAACAGTTATTAGCTCACCGTCCTGGAAAAGCCCAGACGGGTGTGGTCAGAATACAAGAAGGAAGACACTCTCCACACACACTTCAGTGTCTGCCCCAGACTGGTCTCCTCTGCGGAGGCACCGCTCCCTTTCCACGTCTACACAGGCTCTGAATCCCCTTCAACACGGCTGGCCTTGACCCTTGGGGAGACACCTCCCCACCCTCTTACCTTGACCACATGAATAGCAGGAGGTGCAGGGTGATTCTGATCCCCCCAGGAGACCCTCCCTCCATCCTTCCCAGCTGTCCCTACCCCTCACCTCCCTGCAGCCTTCACCTCTCCCTCCCCAGACCCGATGGCCTGGAGAGGCGTGGAGGCCAGGGAGGGGCAGGGCCCAGGCCTACTCTGGACCCGCTCGCTGCTCCAGTCCCCACCTCAGCTGGGCCTGTGCCTCTGGGTCAGCTCACCGCGGCCCTCAGCCCAGGTACCTACCCTGCCGGGCTTCCTGGTGCTGTCCTGTCTGGTCCGATCCAGCAGCCCACGGGTTCCTCTCAGGAGCCGCCCCTTCCCCGTTGCCAGGCAACACTGCTGAGGGGCAGTCATTTGCCCCAATCGTGGAAGCAGAGGTGTGGGGCGGAACCCAATGGAGGAGTCAGCCAATGGAGACGCACCTCACAGGGAATGGGCCGAACCTGGTGGGTGCGGCGAGGAGGCGGGGCCGCGGTCTGCGGGAGGAGCCCCTGCAGGCCCTAGAATCCGGTCCAGCTGCGTGCTTACCCAGGCGCCGCCTGGAGAGGGTGGCCGATGACTCAGGCCCGGCAGCGCCTAGGGCCAGCAGTGGTACCTGGGGAGAAGGGGTGTCTGGGCTGGGCGCTGGAGCGGAGCAGCCAGCGTGTGGGAGATCCTGGAGGAGAGGCTGAGCTTGGGGGTGAAGACACCCCGGGGGAGTAGAGTGGCCCACGTGGACACAGCCGAGAGGAGGCGGGACTCTCCCCTGCAGAGGCCTCCACAGTACAGCCTCATGGGCCCCAGGCAACTGCCCCCCCCCCCCCCCGACTCCCCGGCCTGCTGGTCCTGGCCTGGAGCCTTGGGACCGCCTCCGCTCGGGCCTCCCCTCTGCCGGCTGCCCCTGCCTCACTCTTCCCTGGCACCACGTCCTTCCCGGCAGCCATCAGGCGCCAGCTCCACAGCCTGGCTAAACAGACTCCCTCCACCCCACGTGCCCCGCTTCAGCCGGTCCCTCTTCACTCCAAGACGTCTGAACCTGTCACCCTACTTCTTCAGCTCGTTCCTTCCCAAACCCTCCGAAACCTGGTCCTGGGGGCCTGGTCACTACATCCAAGGGGCGCTTTGGGTCCCCGCAGGCAGCATTTGGCGCTTGGTGATCGTGCTCTTAGATCTCTCTCGTGGGCACCCCGGCACCCATTCCTGGCCCTGGCTCGCTCGCTGTCGCTAGTGGTCTTCCCTGGGCCCTTCTGGCCTCTGCTCTGGAGTTTCTCGGCTTCTCTCTACTCTCTCCACCCCACGCATCCTCCCTGGAGACCACCTTCCTGCAGATTCAGCTCCCACATGTCCGCGGTACCGGCTCCCTCCCCTGCACGACCTGCTGGTTTTCCAGCCTGGAAAACTGTGCACTTATCAGGTATCTCGCCCGCCAGCACCGCGCACTTATCAGGTATCTGCACGAGGCTGTTTCACCAGGGCCTCAAAACTCAGCCTCTTTCCTCCAGAACTGAGTTTACCTCCTGCCTCGGTGCATCATCTCCCCTTCTACAGCCTGAGTCAGAGACCCGGAGTCACTGTGGACGCAGCCTCCCCACTCTCTCTCCCCATGTCTGAGTGCTCACATCTGACTTCTAGGATGTACCCTCCATCCGCCCGCTCCCCTCCACGTCCCCAGGACTCCCAGGCTGGAGGGCAGTAATGGCCTCCTTCCTTCCTGCAGCTCATCCCCCACAGTGGGACTATAAAAATCCACCTGGTGAGGCAGGCAGACTGCTTGAGCTCAGGAGTTGGAGACCAGCCTGGGTAACATGACAAAACCCCATCCCTACAAAAAAACTAGCTGGGTGGGGTAGTGCGTACCTGTAGTCCCAGCTACTCAAGAGACTGAGGAGGGAGGATCGCGTGACCCTGGAAGGTTGAGACTGCAGTGAACTGTGACTGTGCCACTGCATTCCAGCCTGGGTGACAGTGAGGCCCTTTTCTTAAAACCGCAACAACAAAAATCCAACTGACCACTCATCAAGCTGGAATAACAGGCTCAGATAAAACCAGCCGAAAAGTTAACAAGGAACCTTGGTTTTCAAGGACACGCTGCAGCAGTTATCGCATGTCACAAATCACCGATTTGCAAGAACTTTGCTATCTGAAATCCTATCAGTAAGAAGCAAACAGCCTGCTCCTCCCTGGAGGGTGTAAATCACTTTGATACGGAAGCAGCTTGGGTTTCCAACCTGGAGGAAGAGCCCCAAACAGTCCACTTCCGGGCTCAGTATTCCATAACTATCATGACCTGGGGGACCCCAAAAAAACAGGAGCCTCTTTGCAGACCAGGCCTGATGCTGCCTGCCTCCCACCTAGCCTTGTTCTGAGCCTGTCAGAAGCCTGCCTCATCTACACCTGTGATCCCAGCACTTTGGGAGGCAAAGGCGGGTGGATTACCTGAGGTCTGGAGTTCAAGACCAGCCTGGCCAACATGGTGAAACCCTGTCTCTACTAAAAATACAAAAATTAGCCAGGCATGGTGACAGGCACCTGTAATCCCAGCACTTCGGGAGGCTGAAGCGGGTGGATTACCTGAGGTCTGGAGTTCTAGACCAGCCTGGTAAAACCAGGTGAAACCCAGTCTCTTCTTAAAGTGCAAAATTAGCTGGGCATGGTGGTGGGTGCCGTAGTCCCAGCTACTCAGGAGGCTGAGGCAGGAGAATCACTCGAACCTGGAGGTGGAGGTTGTAGTGAGCTGAGATGGCACCACTGCACTCCAGCCTGGGCAACACGACAAGACTCAGTCTCAAAAAAAAAAAAAAAAAAAAAGGGCTGCCTCATCTAAACCTCACCTGAGCTCCACCCTTCTACAAGATCCTAGGAACACTCTCTTTACCTGTGTCCCTTGAGCTGCCCAGGTTCCCTGGGGCCACAGATGAACAGGCCTGACTGTCAGACTACGGGCTCCATGCTGGTGGTGTCAGGCTAGTTGGGCTGGCACAACTGTAAGACCACCGGGCAGCATTTGTCTCTACGGTTTGCAAATACCTACTGCACACCTACTACGTGCCAAGCGCTATGCCAGGCAGTGGTGACCCAGCACCAACAGCCTCTGACCTCCGCATGCTCCACCTCTAGCACTCAGTCCCCACTTGCCGAAGAAGTGGGGCATGACGGGTACATTGAGGGGAGAGGGATGGTTAGGGAGCAGGTGGCTGTGGATTAGATAAGGAAAAAAAATAAGGACATTGGAAGGGTTGAGGGTGAGGGTACCAGCAAAGCAAGAGGTGGGATTTAAAGATACAAACAGGAACCTCTAGGCTTGAAAATAACTCCGGGGCCATCTGAATATTTTCCTTTCTTGCGTCAAGGGTCTGCTGCCTTTCCAAGCCTTTTCATCAGAATCCAGCACCACCCTCCCAACACCACAGGAAGGGAGGCATTTTTCCCGTCATGAAAACAGTGGGCTTCAGAGAAGTGGCTTTTCCAGGGACACACAGCTAGAGTGCGGGGACTCAGGGCCCCAAGTCTGAGTTGGGGGCTCTTCCCGGTGCGGCACACTCGCTGCTGTGGAAGTAACTTGGTTTGATCAATCTGCGGCCATTTCTATGGAGTGGGAGGATGGAGCCTCTGGTTTTCAAAGACCTCATGGGGTCAGCCCTCAGTGGGCACTGTACTTGCAGGTGGAACCCAAGATGCCCCAGGGAAGAACTCACTTCAGTAATGAGAGTACGTACGGGCTGTCCTCCAGCCCATAGGTGCCAGTTGACAGGGACTCCATGAAGCCACTACACTGTAAGGTGATGGTGGCACAGGGCTTCATAGCTGCTGTGAGGAAGTGGTGGGGAAGAGTCTTTACCCTCTGCCTCCTCCCTCTCCCCCTCCAATAGGTGGCCGGCCTGGACCACCCCTGGCCTCCCACCTCCACGGCTGCCTCCCTCGCTGCCTGCTGCTCTCCAACTCAGTCACTAGAGTGACAGAAAATCACATTACCCCACTTCTGAAAGCCCTTCAAAGGCTTCTTGCCATGGTTCACAAGGTCTTGCCTAACTTCTAATCTCACCTGCCACCCGATTTCTAATCTCACTGGTGGGGGCAGGGGTGATCTCCCCGGCCCTTCTGCCAGCACTCAAGAGAAGCCTTTCTTTCTCACTCCTCCCTGGGTGGGGCACCGCCAGATTGTAGCCCGGCCCTACCCTTCTCACCTTCCAGGTTTGGGCTCACCACGAGCTCTGCCGGGAGGCCTGCCTCCACCACACTCAGGCCTCCCTGTCTGTCTGCTTCCTGCTTGCGCTTCCGTGATCGGCTTTTGTGGCCCTTGCTGCTCTCTGCCATTGTTTTATTTTGCTGTGTTTTTTCCTCTTCTCCCCCCCCCACACTCCTAGAATGCAGGCTCCTAGTAAATACACCTGCCAGCTTTGCCTTAATACAGAGCCAAGTGCCTGGCACCCGGTGGGTGCCAATAAATATCTGTTGCAAGAAGGAAAGGATAGGGTGGCCGCTTGCAGTGATGTCATTTTGACTCCAGCCTGATTATGCAACAGCAGCGCCAGCACCTGCCAAGAAGAGCTCCGCACTGAGCGTAGCCGTGCTCAGCCGGTGAATTCCAGCGAACGACTGGAAGGCTGGAGTCTCAGCCGGCCACCCTGATTCAGGGACACAGGATGACAGCACCTGTCGTGTGCCCATCCAGCTGTGCCAGCCTTTGGGGAGCTCCCTGGCTCCAACATCAGCTGATCAGGGCTGGATGGACTGCCTATCTGGGTGTCCTCACCTCCTGCCAACCAAATATCCTTTTTTTTTTTTTTTTTTTGGAGACAGAGTCTCACTCTGTCGCCCAGGCTGGAGTGCAGTGGTGCGATCTCAGCTTGCTGCAACCTACACCTCCCTGGTTCAAGTGATTCTTCTGCCTCAGCCTCCCAATTAGGTGGGATCACAGGCACCCGCCACCACACCCGGCTATTTTTTGTATTTTTAGTAGAGACGGGATTTCACCATATTGGCCAGGCTGGTCTCGAACTCCTGACCTCAGGTGATCTGCCTGCCTCGGCCTCCCAAAGTGCTGGGATTACAGGGGTGAGCCGCCGCGCCTGGCAGGATACCTCTTAGTGTTTAAACTGCAACAAAAATAGAAGGCATTCTGCCTGAGGGCAGCAGGCCTGGCTGGTGACAGTGCACAAGGTAGGGCCCCTCACCAAGAAATTGCTCTGACATCCGAGGCCGATGTCCCAGGAGAAGCAGCCCCACAGACTAACGCATCTAGAGCCAGGGTACCCCCAGCCCTGGATGCCAATGACACAAGAGTAGCCCTGGCTCTTCACCTCGGTTTCTTAGAGTTAGGTGCCTGTCATCTGCAGCCAAGGCGCCTGATGCCCAAGACACATGGGCCTTTAGACATGCAGGACTGGACCCTGTTTCCAGCCTTCACACCCCTGTACTTCCTGCACACATCAACCAGCTGTGCCTTTTTCAGTGCCATCCAAGGCAGTGGCATTTTTGACAGAGCAAGTTTTTTGTAGGCTGAGGCACACCAAGGATGGACTGCAGTGGTAGTCTCTCAGGTGCAGGCACTGGGGGCCCGCAGGAGCAAACAGGAGCCGATGTGCCAACCTAGGCAACATAGTGAGACCCCATCTCTACAAAAAATCAAAAACTTGGCTGGGTGTGGTATGGCACACCCGTAGTCCCAGCTACTCAGGGAGCTGAGGCAGGAGGATTGCTTGACCCTGGGAGGTCGAGGCTGCAGTGAACCGTGATTACACCACTGCACTCCAGCCTGGGCAGGAGAGTGAGATCCTGTAAAAAAGAAAAGAAAAGAAAAAAAAAGAAAAGAGAAAAGAAAAGAAAAGAAAAAAACGAAAAGAAAAGAAAAAAGACGAAACAAAATCCCCCAGAAAACCAAAGAAAACCACAGGAGCAAATGCAGAACGGCGCGGCGCCGTTTGAGAGCTACCGAGGTGGCGCCACCTCGTGGCCAAAGCCTCCAGAAACAGCCTACACTCCAATCTGCCCACCTGCCTGCTTGGAAAGTTACTGTGTTTCTGTTTTTGATGGAGTTTCGCTCTTGTTGCCCAGGCTGGAGCGCAATGGTGCAATCTCGGCTCACTGCAACCTCCACCTCCCAGGTTCAAGCGATTCTCCTGCCTCAGCGTCCCGAGTAGCTGGGATGACAGGCATGCACTACCACACCTGTCTAATCTTTGTATTTTTTAGTGGGGGGGGGGGGGGTTTCACCATGTTGGCCAGGCTGGTCTCGAACTCCTGACCTTAGGTGATCCACTCGCCTTAGCCTCCCAAAGTGCTGGGATTACAGGCATGAGTCACCACACCTGGCTATTCTCAGTTTTTTTTAAGTAAGAGATTTATATTACTTGACATTTTGCATATAAAGTGAGACTGTCTCTTTTAAAAATATACATCATGCTATTTCAACCAGCTGCTGCTCCCTGGGATGTCCATGGGCTGTCCAGCTGTCCCCTGGGCACCAGTTTCTGTTTTTTAATGCTGGCTTTGCGCATTGAACCTTCCTTGGCTCCCAGGGGTCCTGACCAGGCTAGTCCTGCCATCCACAGCAGTGCCTCTGCTAGCGACAGCCCTGCCCAATTTTCCAAGTCCACCTTTGACACCTCCACAGAAGGACTGAGCCACCACCAGACCCCCATTGTGGCTGAGCCTCCACTCTCTCTTCCCCATGCGCTCCTTGCCCTTGACTCCCCATCTCTGGAACTCCAAAGTTTGGGCTGCATGGGCCACCTTCTGGACCAGGCTGTTAGGAGGCCACCACCAAGCAGCAAACACAGGAGCAGCTGTGCCCCCGGAAGGCGCCACCAGCAGCCTCCAGCAGTACTCGATGGGGGAGCAACGATCCGTCTGTGCCGTGACCATGGAGCCGGGCGCCATGCTGGCCTGTCCAGCAGGGGAAGTCAGGTTCATTTTATTGAACTTATTCTCATTTTCAGTTTGAATGGCCACTTGTGGCAGGCAGTTATTGTATTGTGCAGTGCTTGCTGGACCACATGCAACATTTCAAAGTCAAAAATCAAAAATAAATGTACGGCCGGGCGCGGTGGCTCACACCTGTAATCCCAGCACTTTGGGAGGCCGAGGTGGGCGGATCACGAGGTCAGGAGATCGAGACCATTCTGGCTAACACGGTGAAACCCCATCTCTACTAAAAATGCAAAAAATTAGCCAGGCGTGGCGGCGGGCGCCTGTAGTCCCAGCTACTCAGGAGGCTGAGGCAGGAGAGTGACGTGAACCCGGGAGGCGGAGCTTGCAGTGAGCAGAGATCGCGCCACTGCACTCCAGCCTGGGTGCTGAGCGAGACTCTGTCTCAAAAATAAGTAAGTAAATAAATAAATAAATAAATAAATAAATAAATAAATAAATAAATAAATAAATGTATGGCTCACCCACTAGTATGGTTAACGTTTTTATTTTGTTTTTGAGACAGGGTCTTGTTCTATCGCCCAGTCTGCAGTACAGTGGTGCAATCACAGCTCAGCTCACTGCAACCTTGACCTCCCAGGCTCAAGCCATCCTCCCACCTCAGCCTCCTAAGTAGCTGGAGCCACCGGTGCACCCCACCACACCAGATTATTTTTATTTTTTTGTAAAGATGAGGCCTCACGATGTTGCCCAGGCTGGTCTTGAACTCCTGGCCTGAAGCGATCCTCCCACCTTGACCTCCCAGAGTGTTGGGATTACAGGCATCAGCCACCATGCCTGGCCTAAGAAGGCTAAAGTTTTTAAAATAAAAAGTGTTGGAGAGGAAGTAGTTCTCTCCTCCTGCACTGCTGGTGAAATGGTGCCCAAGTTAAACAGAGTTAGCATAGGACCGGCGGTCCCACGCCTGATACACACACCACAAAGCTGAAAACCTGGAAAGCTGAAAACACACTAGTACATGGATGTTCACGCAGCACCGTTCACAAGCCGAAAGCGGAACAAAGATAAAAGTCCATCTGAAGAATGGATAAACAAGATTTGGTACATCCACACAATGGAATATTATTTGGCAATTTAAAAAAAGGAATGAACCACTGACATGTTACAACGTGGATAATCCTTGAAAATCTGATGTTACAGCTGGGTGCAGTGGCTCACGCCTGTAATCCCAGCACTTTGGGAGGCCGAGGCAGGTGAATCACCTGAGGTCAGGAGTTTGAGACCAGTCTGGCCAACATGCTGAAACCCTGTCTCTACTAAAAATACAAAAATTAGTTGGGTGTGGTGGCAGGCGCCTGTAATATTAGCTACTCAAGAGGCTGAGACATAAGAATCGCTTGAACCCAGGAGGCAGAGGTTGCAGTGAGCCAAGATCATGCCACTGCACTCCAGCCTGGGTGACAGAGTGAGACTGTCTCAAAAAAAAAAAAAAAAAAAAAAATCTGATGTTACATGAAAGCAGCCAGACACAAAGGACCACGTATTGTAGCTTTGATGTAAAATGTCCAGAAAAGATAAATTTAGAGAAAGTCGATTGTGGTTGCCAGGGCTGGAGCACAAGGAATGAGTAGTGACTGCTAATAATGGCTCTGGGGTCTCCTTCGGGTGTAATAAAAATATTTTGGAACTAGACAGAGGCAATAGTAGCAGCAATTGTGAACGTATTATCCTCATAGTCATGGAATTATACACCTCAAAATGCTTAATTTTGTGCGATGGGAATTATACTAAGTTTTTTGGGTTTTGTTTGTTTTTGTGTTTTAAGGAAAGTGCACACTCTTTCGAGGCCTCACATAGATGGTGGTGAAAGGGTCAAGGCTGTGGAGACCTGCTAGTTCCATTTCCCCTCAGAGCGAGTGCAGGGTCAGCCTCTCAGGGCTGGGGGGCTTCAGAGGCCCCCCTCAAAGAGCTCCAGCCAATGGCCATGTCACACGTGAGGCAGTTGAGGGGCCAGGGTAGCAGAGCAAGGTCTGTTTCCAGGAACTGACTGCCCTGCCTCCCAGCAGGTCCGAGGTAGGACATCTGGGACAGGTGGCCACAGCAGCCTGTAGACATCGCGGAAGGGGACCCTCTGCAGAGCACCAGGAGCCCAGCAGTGAGGGGCTGCGGGGCCACGGCCCAGGGTGAACCAGGAGGGGGAAAGGCCAGGCACTGCCCAGCTGAGGGCTACAGCGGGTACAGCCTGGCAGCAGAGTCTCAAAGGACACACACACAAGTGACCACAAGCTCAAAGTCAACTTGAAACATGAGCCACAGATCGCCTGAAGCCAGCTTACCCCCGTGGGACGCTGAACAGCCCCCAAAGACGTCCACGCCCTAATCCCCAGAACCTGCGCATATGTTACCTGACACGGCAAGAGGGACTTCGCAGATGTGACTAAGTTAAGGACTTTGAAATGAGGCGATTATCCCGGATTACCCAGGTGGGCCCCAGGCAATCACAGCAATCCTAATGGGGGAAGACAGGAGGCTCAGGGTCAGGAGGAGACGTGATGGAAGCAGGGAAGCAGTAGGAGGGGGAGGCACTGGACAGCGCCACGCTACCGCCCTGAAGATGGAAGAGGGGAGGGAATCTCTTCTAGAGCCTCCAGAGAGGATGCCATGCTGCTGACCCCTTGATTTTAGGCTTCTTACTACAGGACGGTAAGACACATTAATGTCTTCAGCCACTGAGTTTTTGGGTAATTTGTTACAGCACCAATGGGAAGCCAACATCTCACCCCAATGGGCAAGTGAAAACTTTCTGTGCCCTCCCCCTCCTTCCGAGCCAGAAGGGGGTCACAAATCAGGCACTCAGACAACAATAATAAAAATATAGGTAACCAAGTACAGTGGCTCACACCTGTAATTGCAGCACTTTGGGAGGCCGAGGTGAGAGGATTCCAAGGTCAGGAGTTCAAAACCAGCCTGGCCAACATGGTAAAACCCCGTCTCTACTAAAATACAAAAATTAGGCAGGCGTGGTGACACACTCCTGCAATCCCAGCTACTCAGGAGGCTAAAGGAGAATCGCTTAAACCTGGGAGGCAGAGCTTGCAGTGAGCCAAGATCATGCCACTGCACTCCAGCCTGAGTGACAGAGCCAGACTCTGTCTCCAAAAAAAAAAAAAAAAATTAGAGGATGGTGGCCGGGTGCAGTGGCTCACGCCTATAATCCCAGTGCTTTGGGAGGCCAAGGTAGGAGGATTGCTTTAGTCCAGAAGTTCTAGACCAGTCTGGAAAACATATCGAGACCTTGTATCTTAGACAAAAATTCGCCTGGCATGGTGGTGATGAATATTAAATTCATGAATAGCCGGTGGCCCCAGCTACTTGGGAGGCTAAGGTAGGAGGATGACTTGAGGCCAGGAGGTCAAGGCTGCAGTGAGCTATGATTGCACCACTGCACTCCAGCCTGGGCAACAGAGTGAGATCCCGTCAAAAAAAAAAAAATGCCCAGTTAAGTTTGAATTTCACATACTTTTTAGAAGAAAAAGACCCCAATATTGCATGAGACATAATTGTACTAAAAAAGTGTTCATTGTTTACCTGAAATGCAAACGTAGCTGGGCATCCGGATGTGATCTGGCAATCCTCATCAAAAACAGCAGCTACATGGAAGGAGGGTAGCAGGGAAGAGAAAAACCACAGTCCCTGCTGCCCCAGTAGGCTCTTGAGGGCGTAGGGGAAATCTAATGGTAAGTCAACGTCCACATTTTACTACCTAGGACCGAACATTTTAAATTCATGAATAGAGACTGCTTTTGATCTAAAGTGATACCAGGAACTAATTCCCTAAGAATAGACCAAAAAAAAAAAAAAATCACAGGAAAGGTCTGGGCTTTTCATAGCGGGGAAAGAAGGGACAAGAGGGCGGCCCTCTTCCTCCACTCCCACTGAGCAGGTCTGAGGGGCAGCAGGAAACAAGGCTGACGGCATCGTGGCACCCCTCCAGGCTGCCTTGGACGAGTTAAGATGGGATCCGTAAGCTCGGTCCCTAACCCCAGTAAAGATGGAACAGATGCTGGCTGTGACCAGGAGTCCTGACTTTGCCTTGCACCATTTCTCTCCACCGGACTGGGAGCCACTGCCGGGCAGGAAGCGGCCTTTTCCATTTCCCAAGACCAGAATCAATCACAGCGGCTCATCGCATCATCGATCCTCTGCAATTGTTCCTTCCTTTCCAGGGAGGTTGGTCACGGCCAGTGCTTACCTGTGTCCACGAGGTGGCGCTCGCGATCACTGCAAAAACACATTGCTACGGTGGTGGGTTTTAAAACAAGAAATCTTAGAATGGTTTTAGACATAAAGGACTGTTGATAATATGATACGGAGTTCCTGTGCAACCAGCACCCGCTTCCACCGCACCTTAACATCTGACATGACTCTGGTCCATCTGTCACCATGAAGGAGCCGATTCATATATTAGTAAGTCATCTGCATTTTATTCACTCTTCTTCGTGTTTGCCTAATATCCTTTTCTACCCCGGGTCCCACGAGACATTTAGCCATCAGGTGTCCCTGGGCTGCTCCTGGCTCTCACAGTTTCTCAGACTGGTTTTGATGTCCTTGACAATTTGAGGAGTCCTGGTCAGGGATTCAGTCACGTGTCCCCCACTATTGCCATTCGGCTGATGGTCTCCTCATGATTGGACGGAGGTTATGGGTTTGGGAGACAGACCCTGGAGGTGAAGTGGCCCTTCTCGTCACATCCTGTCAAGGGCCAGAATTATCAGTCTGACTCATGGCCGCCGATGCCGCCGCTGAGCACCTGGCTGAGGTGGTGCCTGTCCACCTCTGCTGCTGTGAGGCTGCCCTTCCACTCCCTCTCTATTCTGTACTCTTAGATCATTTTTTTCTGCTTTTGGAAACCATTTCCTAACTGCTTGGCCGGAGCACCGGGTTCAGTTAGGGCAGTGGAGGTAGGGGTGAGAATTGGGGGACAGGGTGCTGATCACATGGTGTGAGAACAAAGTGGAAACCTACAACGGGTGGCAGGGTGAGGGGGGAGGTGTGAAAGGCCCAGCGGTTTTCAAAGCTTAGGGCACAAAATAGTAACTTGGGGTTCTTGCCTCTTCCTACCTCTGAATTACCCAGGTAAAACAAGTCAGGAGCCTTTCAGAGGTGATAGGAAGTGTGATCTGAGAGACCAAAATAGATGCCCCTATATCAGCTAAGATGGACATAAGGTTAAGGAAACAAAGTTACCTATGATTTCGGGGTTCAAGGTTCAGGGCCCAGCTGGCATGGGAAATTAATTTTTTTTTTTTTTTTTTTGAGACAGAGTCTCACTGTCACCCAGGCTGGAGTACAATGGCATGCTCTCGGCTCACTGCAACCTCCGCCTCCCAGGTTCAAGCAATTCTCCCACCTCAAACTCCTGAGTAACTGGGACTACAGGCGCCTGCCACCACACCCAGCTAATTTTTGCATTTGTAGTAGAGACGGGGTTTCACTATGTCGGCCAGGCTGGTCCCAAACTCCTGACCTCGTGATCAGCCCGCCTCCGCCTCCCAAAGTGCAGGGTTTATAGGCATGAGCCACCGCACCTGGCCAAATTTATTTATTTGAGACAGCCTCACTTTGTCACCCAGGCTGGAGTACACTGGCGCAATCTTGGCTCAATGCAACCTCTGCCTCCTGGGCTCAAGCGATTCTCCCACCTCAGCCTCCCGAGTATCTGGGATTACAGGCATGCACCAACATGGCTGGCTAATTTTTATATTTTTTGTACAGACAGGGTTTCATCATGTTGCCCAGGCTAGTCTCGAACTCGTGACCTCAAGTGATCTGCCTGCCTCAGCTTCCCAAAGTGCTGGTATTACAGGCGTGAGCCACTGCACCTGGCCTGGCATGGCAAATTTTAAAATCCCTATGGCTACAAGAAAAAAAACACATTTGCAAAACACCCTAATAACTAGAGCTATCAGGCAAATTATCCAACCGCTACAACTCTGACCGGACGAAGGAATGGACTTACATTCTTTTCCGATAAGTAATTACAGACCTTAAGGCTGTTTTGGCGGCTTACAGAAGCTACCCACAAAGTGTGTGCCCTACAGTTCACCTTTCCATGCAGAGAACCAAGTTCCACCTCTCTTTAATGCTAACCTCACTCCAACGTGAACGTCATGTATGTTACATGTGTTTACCCACTGCCCATGCACTCTGCTCCCTTCATAAATATATATCACTTCCCCCCAGACCTGCTGAATATATGTAACTATTGTGGGCTACAGGCCCTGTGAAGCATAAAACCCAGCCTGTTCCTCCCCTCTTTGAAGAGAGGGTACCTTTGGCACACATTGGAGATCATCTTTTCCAGTTTGCAAACTGATACCCCCGCAAAGCTTTCCTTTCTACCATTTAGCCACCACGGTGGTCTTTCAGACAACAAGAAAAATCCAGGAAAGGGCATCCAAGGAAAAGCAGCGTCCGAAAGGCTGAGGGAGACTGTCACCCTGTCCTCTAAGTGCCACCAGGACACAGAGCCTGAGTGCAGGGACGTCACATCTATGTCCCCTGCACCTGGGCCTGGTCTGGCCCACAGCGGGGGCTCAAGAAACAGCTGCTTAGCCGAGTGTGGTGGCTCACACCTGGAATCCCAGCACTTTGGGAGGCCAAGATGGGAGGATCACTTGAGCCCAGGATTTCAAGACCAGCCTGCACAACACAGGGAGTTCCCTCATCTCTACAAAAAGTCAAAAATTAGCTGGGGCATGGTGGTGCAAGTCTCCAGTCCCAGCTTCTCGGGAGGCTGGGGCAGGAAGATTGCTTGAGCCTAGGATATAGAGGCTAAAGTGAGTTGTGATTGTGTCACCACAGTTTAGCCTGGGTGACAGAGCCAGTGAAAAAAAAAAGAAAAGAAAAAGAAATGGCTACTGAATGAACAAATGGTCAGTTGGTTGCTCCTGCCCCCCTCGATTCCCCCAGGTACAACGGATCCTGCCTCTCCCCTACTTTAAAACCCTTCCATGCCTGCCCACCACCCTAGGCTGACCTCTCACTCAGCCCCCACCATCTGAGCCTGGTCTCTCCCCACGCGCATGGCCCAGCTCGACTCCTTCACCCTGGCCTTTCCATTTTGCCTGGAACACATGTCCTCACGTTCTTCCCTCCCTCACCCTTCAGGTGTCCCCAAGACCCTCCTGCCCACTCTCTACCCGGCTTCCATGGCCCGCAGCCCAGAACTGGGATGAAAATAACGGGGGTGGAGGGAGGTGATGTTCTTTGATGACAGTACAGGCTTCAAGGACAGTGGGGAAGCTCGATCTGAGGGAGGACGGTGTGGGGGAAGACCCTGTGGGTGAGCACAAGGCTAAGGAGGGGTCATGGGGGAGGGTTATGCCCCATCCAAAAGCCCCCCCCAACTTAAATTCTGCAGCTGCTGTCTTGCCACTGCACAGGAACTCCTCACAGCTCCACAGTCACTTTATCTTAGGCACCAGGCACCCTGCAGAGTTAGCTACATCCTGGGCTTCTCACAAAAGTTGCTTTTGCAACAAGAGTTGCTGTGAGTTCAACCCACAGTTCTCACTGCGCTCAGGCTGTGTTTCTGCTTTTGTGGTACACAGGTCTTTTTCTTCTCCTGAGACCATAAAAGGTGAGAAAATCTCCTGGTTGCTGAAGTCCTCTGTGCACACACTCAGCTGGGGAGCCTTTGTGGCTTAGCGGAGCGAGGCTTGCGAGGCCGCCTGCTTACCTGGGTCCCTGCCTCTGCAGGGATCGCCTTATATGGTGAACATGCCCAGTGACAACGCACAGCCAGGGCTGGTGACGGAAGTCCTCAGTTTCGAAAGAGGCTTTGCACGGATCTTTACAGAAGGTCTGGCCCCCAAGCAGGCAGGCAGGCAGGCAGGCAGGCAGGCAGGCAGGCAGCCACCTCTCCAGAAGGCACCAGGCATCGAGGGCAACCAGGGACTCGGTGCCCAGGCCAAATGCAGAGAGGTCGTTCTGCTTCCTGCCCAGCAGTTCAAAGGAGAAGAGATGGCCAGGACTGGACTGTTTCAGGGAGATTAACAGAGGGAGGCAGCAGGTTTCTAACATTAGGCAGAACCAGATGAAGCTGCCGTTTGGGATTGTAAATATGATTAATACCAGTAGATGTGGGCCAGGCCCACGCTAAGTGCTGAACACGCAGCATCCCACTTAACCCTGGCAGCCACCACTCTGCGACAGGCACTGCCATTCTTCCCACTTAACAGATACACAAACTGAGGCTCAAAGCAGGGCAGTAGCTTATCTACCAGGCAACCAGTCCGTGGGAGAGACAGTGCAGGCCTCCAGCAATCCCAGCTCAAGAACGCTGTGCTGGGGGCATGGAGCGAGGGACATGGCTGTCTGACGCTACTTGAATGTCTCAGGTCCAAACCTAGATGTGCCATAAGCGTGAAAGACACAGCAGTGTTCAAAAACTTGGTTGTTTTTTCTTTTTTAATTTTAAAATCTCGAATTTCAAATTACTATTTTATGGCCAAGAGCAGTGACTCAAGCCTATCATCCCAGCACTTTGAGAGGCTGAGGCGGGCAGATCACCCGAGGTCAGGAGTTCGAGGCCAGCCTGGCCAACATGGCAAAACCCTGTCTCTACTAAAACTACAAAAATTGGCCGAGAGTGGTTGTGGGCACCTGTGGTCCCAGCTACTCTGGAGGCTGAGGCAGGGAGAATCGCTTGAGGCCGAGAGGTCGAGGTTGCAGTGAGCTGAGATCGTAGCACTGCACTCCAGCCTGAGCAACAGAGTGAGACTCCATCTCAAAAAAAAAAAAAAAAACTATTTAGAAATAATTATAAGTGCAACAGAAAGTTGCAAAGACAGTGCACAGAGGTCCCATATACCCTTCACCAAGTTTCCCTGTGGTTCTATCTCACCTAATCCAAACTGGGAAATAGACGCTGGTACAATGTGTGTGTCCGATTCTGTCCTCTCCCCACGAGGGTCGTAGAGCCGTGTGACCATCACTACAGAACACAACTCTCCCATCTATATTGAAGATACAGAGATGTTCCATCACCACGTTGATCTCTTCCTTGTTACCCCAAAATAATTGTGAAATAGAAATTCCATGTAGAAATGGTATTTTGGCCATATTAGGTTCAAAGCGTATTCATATTATTTCTCTCTTTAAAACGTGAATTCAAAAAACTTAGAATCGCACAGGGCTTGCATTCTACCTCCATTGTCTGTATTTGGATGTTGGACAGCACTGGCTCCACGGTTCAGACCGCAGCTCAGCGGCTTTGGCTGGCTTGATCAACCTCCCTGAGCTAGGCTCCTTGGGAGTAGGCCAGACCTGTAAGATTCAGTGTTCAGCACACTTGAGTGCCTATAACATGCTGGGCATCATGTAAGGGCAGGGGACCCAGGAGGCAGCAAGAGAGACCGTGTCCTTCAGAGGGAGAGATGCCCCATAAAGCGTCACACATGGGCTGGCAGTGAGAAGGGTCAGTCCACCAGCCCCACCAGGCAGAATGGGGACCCAGAAGGGGTTAAATAAAAACATCTAGGAAGAGGACTTAAGAACATGCCACAGACTCACCCACGCACGGTAGGGAAAAGAAACACATGTACTGTCAGCAAATAAACAGCAGAAACAAAGAATTTTTTTTTTTTTTTGAGATGGAGTCTCACTCTGTCCCCCAGGCTAGATTGCAGTGGCGTGATCTCGGCTCACTGCAGCCTTCACCTCCCAGGTTCAAGTGATTCTCCTGCCTCAGCCTCCCAAGTAGCTGAGATTACCAGTGTCCACCACCACACCCAGATAATTTTTGTAATTTTAGTAGAGACTGGGTTTCATCATGTTGGCCAAGCTCGTCTCCAACTCCTGACCTCAGGTGATCTGCCCACCTCGGCCTCCCAAAGTGCTGGGATTATAGGCATGAGCCACAGCACCCGGCCAGAATATTGCTTAGAAACCTAAATTGTCCCTGTTGCCCCAGAGCAGGTAAACCACACTGGGGGATCCCAGAATCCCAGCCCTTCCCAGGTGCCTCCCAGTACCCAGAGCGCAACAGGAAGAAGCGACTGTGGTTGAAAACTAATAAAAATGCTGCTACACGCAGCCCCTTAGAGAACTCGACAACCGGCTGGGAACTGATATCAAGCCCCAAGCGACCCATCTCCCAGGGCCTGTCCCAGAAGTACTCAGCCGCAGGTGCTGGAGAGCTTTTCCAAAGAGATCATGAAAAATGTCTAATATGTGGAAAACGAGACTAAAAAACAAGCCCTGTTATACCCACCACCCAGATGCGGCCACTGTTAACATTTTGCCATTTCCTACTGTTCACTGGAATGTTCAAAGTCAGTCAATTCTGACATTTGAGCTTTCAACATATTTGACGCATTTAAAAAAAAAATGATGCCTTTTTACTAACCACAGAACTGTCATTGCATCTAACAAAATTAACAATCTTTCATCATAGAAGCTGAGAGTCAATTGCTGGACTCTGGTTGGCAATGCAGAGTCTCCAGCTTCACCCCAGACCTCCTGAATCAGAATCCGAACTTTCACAAGGTCCGAGTCCTTCACATATTCATGACGGCTGGAGGAGCAAACTATTTTTTTTGAGACAGGGTCTCACACTGTCACTGAGGCTGGAGTATGTGGTGCAATCACAGCTCACTGCAGCCTCCACTTCCTGGGCTCAAGTGATCCTGTCACCTCAGCCTCTCGAGTAGCTGGGACTACAGGCATGTGCCACCACGCCTCCATTTTTTTCTTTTTTTTAATTTTATAGGGTCTTACCAAGTTGCCCAGGCTGGCCTCGAACTCCTGGACTCAAGCAATCCACCCATCTCAGCCTCCCAAAGTGCTGGGATTACAGGTGTTAGGTGCTCCGCCCAGCCCAGAAGCAAACCTTATATTCAGTCTCATTGGATTAAATTCTGTCCTTCCACAAAATTCATGTGTTAAAGTCTTTCTCCCAGTGCCCCAGGATGTGATGCTATGACTTATTTGAAAATAGTGTCATTGCAGATGGAATTAGTTAAGGTGAGGTCACACCAGGGTACTGGGCCTATGATCTAGTGACTGTTTTTTGTTTTTTTTTTTTTTTTATTAGATGGAGTCTCACTTTGTTGCCCAGGCTGGAGTGCAGTGGGGAGATCTCCGCTCACTGCAGCCTCCTCCTCCCAGGTTCAAGCGATTCTCCTGCCTTAGCCTCCGAAGCAGCTGGGATTACAGGCATGCATCACCACGCCCAGCTAATTTGTTTTCTGTTTTGTTTTTAATAGAGATGGGGTTTCGCCATGTTGGCCAGGCTAGTCTTTAACTCCTGACCTCAGGTGATCCACCCGCCCTGGCCTCCTAAAGTACTGGGATTACAGGCATGAGACCCTATGCATGGCCTTTTTTTTTTTTTTAATTGGACAGAGACAGACATGCAGAGGGAAGGTGTTGTGAAAAGTCACACAGGAAGACAGGGTCCACAGGCCTCAAGAGGCACCAGCCCTGGTGACACCTTGACTTTGGGCTTGTGGCATCCAGAGCTGTGAGGAAGTCGATTTCTGGTGATTTTAACCCCCTGCCTGCAGTTTGCGGTACAGTAGACCTAGGAGACGAATCCACAGTCACTATCCGAAGTTCACCTGTGGTTTTCTTAAAAATACCCATGACCGAGCCCACGCTAACGATTCCGATGTTCCAGGTCTGGGTGGGGCTCAGGCGTGGGTGCTTTTAAAAATGAGACTATACTGCAGGCAAGGCCAGCCTGGAGTCAGGAGCCGCTCTCCTGGTTAACCACGAAACAGCAGCCGGGTAGTACAGGGTGCCTGAGGGTACTCACTGAAGCTTACCTGAAAAGGTGAGGATGATCCTGGACGGCAGATGCATCTGGATGCATGTTCTGAGCTAGGGAATCTGGGTTGGACAACCCCGAGATCCATTCCTTGCCTATGAGATACATCTGAGCCTCAGTCCCCTCTCCCCCACCCCTACCCCAGCCTGGCCCGTGGAACACGAGCTGTACAGGGGATTGAGGCCCTGAGTTTTCGGTTAAATGCAGGTTGCCAGGTGGAGGCCCTTAGCGGGAGGCGGTTAAATGAAAATGCTGTGTAAATTCCAAGATGTTTGCAGACAGCTGTGGCTCCCCTGTCCACAGCCCCCAGTAAAGCCCGTGTCTCGTTTACTGTCTCGGAGTCTCTTCGTTGGCCTCTTGAACCTGACGCCTTCCCTATTGAGATTAATAGGGGTTTCAGCACAAAGGATGGACCCTCCTCTGCCGCCTGCCGTTTTGTGGGGAAAGGGTAGTAAGTTATTTGGAGAGAGGAATACCCCATACCAGGGCTGGAATCTGGCAGCTCTGGTCCTCGGGGTGGGTTTATTGACCCGCAGCAGCCCCTTACGAACTTACTCAACTGCAAAAATCCTCACACCGCACACACAGCTCTTGAGTCAGAGATTCCTGGAGCGGGCTGCCGTCCGCAGTTTAAGAAGCCCTCCTGGGGGCTCCGGTGCAGGCTTAAGAGTGAGAACCCAGAGGAGAAGAAGTGCAGGCCCCATGCTGTGTGCACTCAGGCAGCCCACGGGGATTTCAGTGCAATCAGCCCTCTCTAGAACAAGGTGTAAAGAAACGAAATCCCCCAACCACAGCCCCTGACCTGGGAGTTTCCTTCATCATCCGCGAACACAGTAACATTTTCAAAAAGCCCCGAAGACTTAAGAAAAACGAAACTTCCTCTCCACCTCCTCCAGACCTGCTCCCAGGAGGCGACCGCCACAGAAGCTTCCCATGGATTTTCCCAGAGTTCTAGGGGTGTATATTCACATCCACTATAGCCTTTAAGCATGGACACACTGGAAGCAGATGACTGTCTTACACCTTGACTTTTTTCTCATTTCACAATATATTAGGAGCTCACGCCAATCTGTTTTCCTAACCTGCCACTGTCTAAGTCAACAATAATTTATCGAGCCAGTCCTCACTGACGGGCACTTCGGTTGCTCCCTTAGGTTGCTCCCTGTCTTTTGCTTTTATGCACAACACTTGCTTAACATCCTAGAACACACATCTTCCTACATACAGATGGCTAAATATTGTCTCCAGACCTGTGGGTTTCATAGGCAAGTTAAAACATCAAGAGACTAATCCAAAGCTGTCTTATTTTACCAACTAAAGACATTTAAAATACCCTTTATTGTTGCCTGTTTCACAAAGTCATTTTAACCTAAACCTTAGAAAAGACAGATTAAAAAAAAAAAAAAAAATCGCTTTCTCACGTGACCAGGGATCTGCAGTTCTTCAACACAGTTCTTCAAAGGAAACGGGGAGACGAGATGAGAAGCGAGCCTGAGGCCCCCACCGGCTGCAGCTGCTCCCCTCCCACCTCCCAAGGGCACCATTCTGTAAGAGGAGCTCCTACTGCCTCCCTCCATCCTCTCTGCAATTATACCGCCCTGATTTCCCAGGCTTTTCTAATTTAGAGTGAGTGAGCCCATTCTCATTAGGTGCTTGGAGAAGGTAGTTCCATCCAGGTGCCTAATGAGACCAGCAGGCCACTGGACAGCTGTTGCGCTTTCAAAGAAATCCGTTAGCAGGTGCCCATCAAGCAAATAAACTTCTTGGCTCTCTGAAATGTCAATTGCTTTGCAATTCCAAGGCAAAGTGGTTCCTATTACCTAGGTGTTACCATGGCTGGAAAACAGGATGGAGCTGCCCAGGTCAGGACTTGCCCCCACTCCCTGACAGGTGCCATGGGTTTCATCTCTTGAGGGTTTGTGGAGCGGTACCCTTGCTCACAACTCCATACCAACCAATGCCTGGTCCAAGGTCAACAGGGCTGGCATCACCCGGAAGCCAGAATCTGCACTTTAACCAGGTGACTCGCGTCCACATTGAAGTTTGAGAAGCACCGGCTTGAACAGAGCTATACTGAGAGCAAGCCAGGGGGCAGGGGTCACACTGTGAAACTGAGAGCGGTGCCTCGTCAAGCAGCTGGCTGGAGAGCTGACTCTGCCACCTCTGTTTGCGCGATATTGAGTAGACATTTTGTCTCTCTGGGCTTCAGCTTCCTCGTCTGTAAAATGGGAGTGAGGATAGGACCTGCTTCACAGGGAATGCTCTGAGGATGATATACACTAATGAATGTAGGGCACAGGGCTTGGTACAGCACAGGAGCTCTAAACATGTGGGTGCTTCCTTCCCCTGTCCCCTCCCAATAGAAAGGCTCAGGTTCCTCCAAGGCCACTGTCTCAGCCTTGATCATCCTAGAAACCCACAAAGATGTGGCATGTCTATTTTATGTCCTCAAGACCCTGAGTACTTTTTTAAAAGATTGAGGCAGGGTCTTGCTCTGTTACCCAGGCTGGACTGCAGTGGTGTAATCATGGCTCACTGTAGCCTTGACCTCCTGGGCTCAAGAGATCCTCCTGCCTCAGTCTCCCAAAATAGCTGGGACTATAGGCATGCACCACCACACCCAGCTAATTGTTTTGCTTTTTGTGTGTGTGGAGATGAGGGTCTCACTATGTTGTCCAGGCTGGTCTCAAACTCCTGGCCTCAAGCAGTCCTCCTGCCTTGGCCTCCCAAAGTATTGGGATTATACGTATGAGCCGCTACACCCAGCCCAACCCTGAATACTTTAAACCTCGGTAGTTATATGACTGTCCTGGGAGGTGGTTAAACACCCTAATGTCTGGGGCTCAGTCCCAAGCAGCCTGATTTTGTAGGTCAGGAATGATGCCCTGGATTCTCCAATTTTTTTTTTTTTTTTTTTTTTTTTTTTTTGGAGACAGAATCTCACTCTGTTGCCAGGCTGGAGTGCAGTGGTATAATCTCGGCTCACTGCAACCTCCCATTCCCAGGTTCAAGTGATTCTCCTGCCTCAGCTCTCCTCGAGTAGCTGACTCAGGCGCAGCCAGCACGCCCAGCTAATTTTTTTTGTATTTTTAGTAGAGATGGGGTTTCACCATGTTGGCCAGGATGGTCTCGATCTCTTGACCTCCTGATCTGCCCCCCTCAGCCTCCCAAAGTGCTGGGATTACAGGTGTGAGCCATCACATCCAGCGGATTTTCCAATTTTTAACCAGCATCTGGGTGACACTGATACATGTGGCCCAGGGAACACCCAGGAAGAAACACTAATCTGAGACCTCACTGCTCAGAGGACGGTCCGGGACCAGCAGCGCCAGCATCTCTAGGGAGCCTGTTAGGAAGGCAGCCTCCAGCCGCCAGGACCTACTGAATCAGAATCTGCATTTTAACAAGATCCTGGGAGACTCGTGTGCGCCTTAAAGCTGACCAGGCGCTGACCAGGGATGTCCCTGACCCAGGCTTGGCTAAAGGCGATGAGGGGATCCTTGGCACTCTCGGGTTTGGACACTCCCAGCCCTTGATCTGCCCGGCCCCTTCTTCAGGGACTGCATGAGCTCACGCCTGGGCTTGTGCCTTGATTTTTCTGAATGATCTTTGTATTTGTTTCCTGTAGCTGCCGTAACAAAGTATCACCAACTGGGTGCCTGAAAGCAACAAAGAGTCTTTCGTCTCACCGTTCAGGAGGCCAGAAGTCCAAAACGATGTGTCCACAGGGCTGTTGCCTTCTGAGCACCATGAGGGAGAATCTGCCCAGCCTTTCTGCTACTTCACTTCGGGCAGTTGCCTGCAGTCCCTGGCTTGTAGCTGCATTGCTCCAATGGCTACCTCCAGCTTCACGTGGCCTTCTCTCTCTGTGTCCATCTCTTCTTCTGCTTCTTTTTGTTTTGGTTTTTGTGGTTTTTTTTTTTTTTTGAGACAGGATTCACTCAGTCACCCAGGCTACAGTGCAGTGGTGCAATCACGGCTCACTGAAGCCTCAATCACCAGGGCTCAGGTGATCCTCCCACCTCAGCCTCCTGAGTAGCTTGGACCACAGGTACCCCACCACACCTGGCTTCTAATTTTGTAGAGACAAGATTCACTTTGTTGCCCAGGTGGCTGGTCTCAAACTCCTGCTTAAGTGATCCTCCTCCTGCCTCTGCCTCCCAAGGTGCTGGGATTACAGGTGTGAGATACCGCACCCAGCCCTCTTCTGCCTCTTAGAAGGACACACCACCAGTCGCTGGGATTAGGACTACTGGCCCAGGGATGATCTCATCCGCAAAGACCCTCTGTCTAAATAAGGCCACAGGTGCAGGACATGTCCACCATTCAACTCATGACTGGCCTACCCTGCGGATCACACCTGTGAGTATTTAAGTCACTGTTCTCCAGGCCGTTTGACATCTGTTTGGTCTCTTCTCTCCTCTGGAAGGAAGAAAGGTCGCCTCCCCGGCAGATTTCAGCCCCCAGCGGCAGGTAGGCTGCGTGCATTCCCATGACTGGCTGACAACCCCAGTGACAGCTTTTTACACTCACCAGGAAACAGAGGGCAGAGAGGGGCAGCCAGGGGCTGGGGCTCAGCAGCTCCCCCTGGGGAGGGAACGCCATGTGGGCACCACAGCTGGATGGCCCACAGATGCAGGGACATCCTTTGGCCTTCAGACACAGCCCTACCCGCCAGCCTGCAGATTTCATGGACTAATCTGGGGCACCAGCACCCAGTGGAGGCCACCAGGAAATGACCTGGCCCCGAATAAAAGAACGTTCATCTGGCTGTGCTTTTTGAAACCTCTAACACCTGACGCTAAGTGACCTGGGGTTGGGTTGATGAGACCCACAGGATGGGCAGGTCCATGACCCTGGAGAGCAGCCTTCAGGCAGCCCCGGAGCTCACCTGAGCTGAGACACGCATGGATGCACAGACTTTGATAGTACACAATGTCGACTGCAGCCAATACAAATGAGTCAAAGATCAGGACCGCCTGTGGTTTGGTGTGCCCCCGCGAGCCCTGCAGCCCCACTGCCCTGATGCCAGGATCTCGTGGGACACTTAGACAAGCCCTGCTGCCAGGGCTGCTTCCCAGACCGCTGGGATGGAGCAAGGGGCCTGGGAGATGGGGAAGTGCAGGGCCCTGGGGTTCCACGCCCAGCAGCACCACTTGCAACTGTAAGCTGTCGTCACACCAGCGGGAGCCTTGGGAAGACATGGGGCCTTGTGGCACCAAAGGGCAGCTTTAGGAAACTGCAGGTCGAGGTGGTTGCCACGCGGCAGCCTGTTTGAAACAGTGTTGAAACTGCTTCCATGCTATGGGGTCCCCTGCAGCCCTCAGCCTGGGACCCTCCCTCACCTACTCCTAATTCCACCACGAATCCCCATCCCCTGCCACTGCCCAGGGAAATTCCTGCCCAGGCCGGCGTCGACCCCGTGACCCATGTGTCCCCTGTTCCCAGCCACGGGAATGCCCGAGCCCGCCACCCTCCCTCCACTCAGTCCTCTCCTAGAACCCGCCATCACTCCACTCAGTCCCTCCAGAGCCCGCCACCTCCCTCCATCGTCCCCTCCCTAGGAGTCTGCCACCCCCTCCACTCAGTCCTCTCCTAGAGCCCTCCCACTCCTCCCTCCACCTCAGCCCCTTAGGAACCCTCCCACTCCTCCTCTCCACTCTTCAGTCTCTCTGAGCTCCTCCTATCTGCCGGATCTTTTTTTTGCTGATGAAAAACGTTTGAATTGTCGATGCCGATGAGCCTGATGCCGATGGACGATTTTGATGCCGGACGATGCTGATGACGCCGGATTGAAATCGCCCGCCGGAGTTTGATGATGCCGATTTTATCGCAAAACGTTGACGATGCTGGATGAGTTTGATTTCTGCCGGATATTCTGATTGCCTGATTTTGATCGCCGACCGATTTTATCGCCGACTTTTATTGTCGAGATGCGAGCGGTTTGATGCTGATGATTGATTGATTTATTTGCCGATGGTTTTTCGATTGTCTTGCTTTATTTCTTTCTCGACTTGTCTTCTGAAGCTCTTCGATTTTTCCGATTTATCCTTTCCTGAGTTCTTCTGATGCCGATTGCCGAATTTGATTTCGATCTTGATTTGCCGGATTTATCTTTGTTTTTCGATTTCGATTTGTTCTGTCGAGGATTTTATTTTTCTGACCTGATTTCGATTGATTTATTTGTGATTTGAGTTTTGATGCCTTTGTCGATCTGCCATCCTCCCCGCCTCTTGTCAGTGCCAGACGCGCCCCATGGCTGAAGCCCTTCAGCACACACTCCTCTCCCCAGCCCCTCGACCCGCATGGGTATTACATTCAGTACATTGCTGGCACATCTAACTCCCACTCAGGATTCGAATCTGCTTCCCATGCGACTGGAACTGGCAAAGAGTTCCACATGGTTTCCAGCTCAGAACTCATCATGTGCGCCTGCCCCCAAATCTAGGAATGGGATTCCAGAGACATGTGACAAGTGTCCTCGATGCTCACACATGGCCCCAGAGGCCCACAGCAAGCAGCAGCCCACCCAGTGTGGGCCTCCAACGCCTCTTCCTCACCCCCGCGTGACCTCCTCTTCCGTGGATCTTTCCACAGCACTCTCCCTGATGTCAACATAACCCTTACCTGATCAGAGCCACCAGAATCCCAGACCTGCTAAACCATTCATCCATTCATCAGCCCTACTTGGAAGCTCAGAGAAGGACATGGAGACATGTTACTTTTTAATTTTTTTATTTTTTTATTTTTATTTTTTCGGAGACAGGATCTTGCTCTGTGTTGACCAGGCTGCAGTGCAGTGGCACCATCACAGCTCATTGCAGCCTCAACCTCCTGGGCTCAAGCGATCCTCCTGCCTCAGCCTCCTGGGTAGTTGGTTCTACAGGTGCATGCCACCAAACAGCTAATGTTGTTGTTGTTGTTTTGGTTTGGTTTTTTAGAAACAGGGTGCTGGCCGGGTGTGATAGCTCGGGCCTGTAATCCCAGCACTTTGGGAGGCCGAGGTGGTGGATCATCTGAGGTCAGGAGTTCGAGACCAGCCTGACCAACATGGTGAAACCCCATCTTTACTAAAAATACAAAAAGTGAGCTGGGTGTGGTGGCGGGCGCCTATAATCCCAGCTACTTGGGAGGCTGAAGCAGGAGAATCGCTTGAACCCGGGAGGCAGAGGTTGCAGTGAGCCAAGATTGCACCACTACACTCCAGCCTGGGCAACAGAGCGAGACTCCAAATCAAAAAAAGAGAAAGAAAGAAGGAAAAAAAGAAAAGAAAGAAGAGAAAAGAAAAGAAAGAAACAGGGTCCCACTTTGTTACCCAGGCTGGTCTTGAACTGGGCTCAAGTGATCCTCCCACATCCGCCTCCCAAAGTGCTGGGATTACAGGTGTGCGCCACCATGCTGGTCTGTTTGTTAATATTTTTGTCCCTGCCCCAAGGACAGCAGCTTAATGGTTAAGATACCTTACCCTCACAACTCACTTTCAGCATTACTACTAAGGGTCCCTTGGTTGTTGTGGAAATGAAGGTCCAGGGAACGGGTGGCCATTTGCTCAGAAGAACCTAAGGAGGGAACTTTCGGAGTCCCTGCTTCCCGAAACTGCCTCAAAGGCTCTCTGACCCCATCTCCCCTCCCTGAGCCTATCCTTGAAAATCACGACAGCCGCAAGCGATCAGTCCTCCCACCGCAGCCGTGTTTGCAGGGCAGTGTCTCCGCTCCAGGCTGGAGAAGGGGTGTTTCCTTCTGCTTTTCCACCTCCTTCCTGGCCTCCCTGCAGCCACGTGGGCCCCGCCTCTGCCGCTGCTTTTGTCTGGCAGCACCAGCCGGGCTAAGGGTCTAAGCAGATTGCAGGCAAATCCCCGTCAGAAAGCACAAATCCTCCCGGTCAGCACAGCCAGCCAGGGGCTGACCCTGCACACACCACAAGGAAGGGGGACCTTTCTCCCGCTCAGGAGAGTCATGCGATGCCTCGGAGAAGGGGCAAACAGGTCCGAGCCTCAGCATGCACCCACAGCGGAGGCCACAGCCTCGGAGAGCCCCGGGCGGACTGTTTTCTTTGTTAGCACTTAGAGTTCTCAAAGTCCTTCCAGTCCCCCTGCCAATCGCACTGTGGATGGAGATGACAATTCCAGCCCCTCGTCAGCCCACAAGCTGGAAAACAGGAAAAGACAGTGGTTGTTATTTTTGAGACTATGTTATTAATGACTCCGAGGGCTTTCCAATGGTGGCAGGCGGCCAAGCTCACGGAAGCAGGGTGAGTCCTGAGACGTTTGATGCGCCTGTGTGAATCTTGGATGATGTGGTTAGAAGGAAGAGAAAAGACTCCCAGATTCAGCTACTTGCTGCTTTTGAGTCAGTATTTCTTGGAATGCTCAGAGGCCTCTTGCAGAGAAGAATGAGGCCTGATTTCACAGGTGTGAAAATGGATGCTCAGGAAGACCCAGCAACTTGCCCAAGGGCACACAGCGAGTCGGGGCGGGGCCGGGCAGGGCTGGCAGGGACTCCAGCTGAGCCTCCTGGCTCTAAGCAGAGCAGACTGCTTGGCAGGGCACCCGGGAGCAGATTAAGAGAATTTCCCAACAAAGTTCCGTTCTTTGAGCAAATGTGGATTTGTTATCTTAAAATATGTTAATAGCAGGCATGTGCATTGCTCTATGTGCCAAGCACTATTCTAAGACCTTTACCAGCAGTGACTCATGTCATCATCTCCACAACACAATTCGATGAAGCAAACTCAGGTATTATGCAAATATTACATACGAGGAAATCAAGGCACGGAAAGGTGGACTGACTTGCTCGAAATCACACAGGAGGGGAGGAGCTGGGGGCTCACACCTCGGATCTAACTCCAGAATTGATGTTCTCAGCCACTGCCCTAGATCACAGAGAACAGAAAGGAGACACAAAGAAAAGAGAAGTGGGTTGGGCTGATGCCCAAGGTCAAACTCACTGAATCACATGACAGAGCAAAAATCCTGAAGGCCCGTGCGCGGGGCAGCTCATCGTAAAATGCTCCCCGTCAGCCAGAGGCAGCAGAGCACGGGGACAAAGAGCTGGGGCCGAGGAGCCATGCTCTGCACATCCGCTGGCTGTGTGACCTGGGCCAGCTATCTAACTAGCCTCACTTTCCCCATCTGTAAGATGGGGATGGCGACACCTGCTTCAGAGTTTGGGCACCTACCAAACAAGAGCTCTCAGAACAGTGCCCGCTCTTCCTAAGGGCACCACAGAGGATCTCCCATAGGCCTGTCTTTCTGCCCAGCTCCACACACCTGCCAGACCACCCCCACCTCCCCGCTCTTTGAAAGCTGGAGTGAATTTGCAGGGATGCCGCACCGCCCGCAGAAGCTGCCAAGCTCACTTAGCGCCATCCATATATGGGCCACGGGGAACTTGTGAGTTCTGCCTATGGCTTTTGTAAAAGTCATAAAGGGGTCACTGTTTCTGTGGGTTACTTCCCTCACTTGGACACCCAAACCCTCGATGTTCCTGCCTTCAAAGAGGGAACTACTGTTTCTTTCTTTCAGCTCCTCCCATGCTGAAACCATGAGTGTGAAGATTTAGGAGCTAGAGACAGAAGGTGCCTATGAGACTGTGTCTTGTTTCTTCATTTTCTTTCTTTCCTTTTTTTTTTTTTTTTTTTGAGATGTAGTCTCACTCTGTCACTCAGGCTGGAGTGTAGTGGCCTGATCTCGGCTCACTGCAGCCTCTACCTCTCCCAGGTTCAAGTGATTCTCCTGCCTCAGCCTCCCAAGTAGCTGGGATTACAGGCATGTGCCACTGCACCTGGCTAATTTTTGTAGTTTTAGTAGAGACGGGGTTTTGCCATGTTGGTCAGGCTGGTCTCGAACTCCTGAACTCAAGTGATTCTCCCGCCTCAGCCTCCCAAAGTGCTGGGATTACATGCATGAGAGCCACTGCACCTGGCTGTCATTTCTTTATTTTCTCATTCATTCATTCATTCAACAAATGTTTCTGGAGCAACTATTCTTTGCCAGGCATTAGGTTAAGCACCGTCAAAGCATGGTGAATAAGATGAACACGGTTTCTGCCACTTGGGATATTCTAAAGGGAAGATGCCATCAAACCCCATATTATGTACATAATCCCTTAGTTGCAAGTGCTGAGGAGAAAAACACCACAGGGCCCACAGGGCGTGTAACAGCTGCATGACAGCCACTCAGGGAGAATAGGGGCTTCCTGAGGAGGCAAAAGGCCAGCTGAGACCTGGGAGATGGAGAGGAGAGGATGGATGAGAGGAGAGAATGTATATCAGTCCAGGCCATGGGGAGGCCTGGGAAAGGAGAGAGAACTGCATGGGGAGTCCAAAGGAAGCAGGTGTTCGTTGGAGAAGAGAATGCAGGACAGACGTGAGCAACACCAGCTCAGGAGGAGCCTGTAGGACCGTGTTCTCAGAGCAATGGGAGGCGCTCACAGGTTTTAGCAGTAAGTGTCGTGCTGAGACATGCACTGTAGGAAGGTCACTTTGGCTGCTGTATGGGAATAGACGGAAAGAGTGGAACCCAGTGAGGAGGTGTAGGACGGCAGGGGCTTGGACTACAGGGCTAGAAGTGGAAGGGAGCCGAACTCGGTGCCATCAAGATGCCTCCTGGGCTTCCGGGATGTGCATCTGGGAATGTAGCAGGGTCCTTCATTGAGACAGTGACAGGAACGGGTTGTTGTTTTACAGCTCCCTGTCTACTCGGCCGTTTCTTCGCCAGAGTCATCAGATGCAGGCAAAGCTGCATCAAGTAGCATTTTCACAGCCTCTGCACTGTATGTAAACCATCAAAATGTGGAGAGAGTTGCTATGCTTGAGCAGAGTGCTGGTCCACCACTACATTACAGAGGGCCTGGAGGTCTTTTTATTCGGAAAGCAGAACTCCAGCTTGAACTCTTGATACTTTTAACAGAACCATTGTGTCTTTAGCTCTTGGCATCTGAGAAAAAGCCTTTTTCTTTTCCCAAAACTTCTTTCCTGATCAACAGTGTTATTACAAGTGGCAGTGACATGCAGCACTTTATGATGTTTGCCATAAGCCTGTGGGAAAGGTGTTATTATTTGCCCTACTTTACAGTGACAGAAACCAAGGCTCAGAGATGATAATGTCCGGCCCAAGACCATGTGTCTAGTAAGTAGCAGATCTGGGATTCCAGGACATGCCAACTACTTCCTGTGTGCCCTTCCCCACCCATTCTCGATCTTTCTCTTCTCTGCTCTCCAGCCCAGAAAGCTAATCTCTAGGATCTCACCCCTTCGGCTCCCTTGGATTTGGCCAGTGGGAGGCACTAGCAGGAGCTCAGAGGCTGGCAGGAGACAGAGGCCAGGGCACCCGTCACCCTCCGCTCAGCGCCACACGCACTGGGCTTGCTTTCGGCAGTGGCTCCATTCTTCTGCTACGGTCTTGGCTCCTGTCTGAGAAACCTCGTTCCATGCTGCAGCTCTGGCTCACAAACTCCAGAGACACCGTTCTCTCCTCTCACCCCCGCTGCAGCTTGCTGGGGGCTCTGGTGTCCTGTTTTGGTCCCTCTAGCCTGCCCATCCTCTGTGAAGAACCCCTTTATTCCTCTGGGTGTGCCACCCTTCCCTGATGGCATATGCCCATTGGATGGTCATCAGCCACTGAGAAACCTTGAGTCACACAAGAGAAAGAATATTGGCTTTGGAGACAGACAGTCCTGGGTTTCCTCATTGAGGCTCGTTTTCCTCATCTATGCAATGGGCACAGTAAGAGTTGCCTACCTTCTTGTCTTTCAAAGCATGGTCACAGACCAGGAACATTACCGCCACCCTCCAGCTTGTCAGAAATGCAGGCGGGGCTGAGTGGGGTGCTCACACTTGTAGTCCCAGAACTTAGGGAGGCTGAGGCAGGGCAACTGCTTGAACCCAGGAGTCTGAGACCAGCCTGGGCAACATAGTGAGACCCTGTCTCTATAAAACATTTAAAAATTAGCCAGGCGGGGAGAAAAAAAAAAAAAAAAAAGAATCCAGACTCTCAGCCCCCAACCTGGGACCTGCTAAATCAGTCTACATTTTAATGAAATCTCTAAGGAATTCATGTGTACATTAATTTTTGAAAAGGCCAACCCCACCTGAAAAGAATTCCTGTTTGGATTAAATAAAATTTAAAGTTCCTGGTACATTTTGATTTTGATAAACGTTAATTTTCTTTCCCTACCCTTCCTTTCTTCTCCCACCATAATATAGAAACTATTTTTTTTGAGACAGGGTCTTACTCTGTCACCTGGGCTGGAGTACAGTGGCATGATCATAGCTCACCACAGCCTCAACCTCCTGGGCTCAAGCGATCCTCCCACCTCAGCCTCCTGAGTAGTTGGGACCACAGGCGCGTGCCACCACACCCAGCTAATTTTTCTGTTTTCTCTAGAGACAGGATCTTGCTATGTTGCCCAGGCTGGACTTTAACTCTTGGTCTCAAGCGATCCTCCCACCTCAGCCTCCCAAAGTGCTGAGATTACAGGTGTGAGCCGCACCCAGCTGGAAGGTAGAAACTTTACCCTCCTCCTGATATGCCCTTCTGATAAACCATGAGGTAGTTGCCCAAGTGCCTGCACTTGACACACATGATTGCATTTCATCTCACAGTGCCCCTCAAAGTAGAAATGATGGGCACCATGTGACAGATGAGGAAACAGATGCTCAGAGATCTTGCCCAAGATCTCTGTGGCCAATACACAAGTCAGATGCATGGCTTGTCCAAGTTCACTGTGGTGGAGGCAGGTCTGGAAACCAAGTCTGTCTGACAGCACAGCCCTTGTTCTCATCAGTACGTTCTGCTCCCTTTCTCACGAAGCCTGCTGCAGTTTGGGATCGGAGTTGGTTCACCGCGTTTCTAAGCATCATCCCTGCTCATGCACTCATTCATTTGCTTATCCATTCACTCCTTCCAAAGGCTGGGAGATACGGCATCCTTCCCAAGTGAACAAGTCCTGGGCGCCACCCACACCCCCGCCCCCAGGTCAGTCTTGACACTCCAGAGGAACGCACCCTCCAAGCAGACAAGCCAGATCCTGAACAAAGGAACCCAAAAGTGTTACCAACTTGCAAACTGATTGCAACTGGAAAATGTATTGCAGCTTGACATTTATTGAAAATGACTGCAATCTTGGCTGCTGGGTTTGTGTTTTTGGCAAAATGTTCCTTTAGTCCCCCCTGCTTGCTGAAATCACTCCATTCTGATTCTCTCATTCACAAGCTTAGCCAGGGCACTCACTGGGAGGGTGAATGTTAACACAAGCAGTGACCTTTCCAGAAAAGAACGACCATTCGCCTCCACATTCCCGAGAGGAATTCCCCAGGAGCAGCTGAGGAACTTGGTACCATTTCTAAAAGCACATTCTTGGCTGTTTAACATCTCATGTCCATATTTGGGAGTTCTTGTGTCTTGTTGCATTTATGTGGTTCCCTTTCAGGGTGAGACTTCGGCTCCAGGCTATCTGGGTCGTTTCCTGCCTGCAGCCCAGTAGGAAGAGAGTTAGTGGTGGCTTCTGACAATCTCCATAGGAGGGAGGTTAGAGCCAAGGCCAGGGCGGGAAGGAAGCTGCCAGCTAAGCAGCTACTGGAAACTCCCGCTGAGAATGCGGCACCAGGAACATGACCTTATGACTGTTGGAACGTCATGGCTGCACACTCATTTGGCAAAATTTTGAAGCATGTTTATTTTTTTCCTTATGAAAGTAACATAACCACCTTCCAGAAAAGAGAAGCAAGAAACCTCACACAAATTATGCTGTGAGTTCTGAAGACCACCCTCACATTCACAGATTTGCTAAAAAATTTCATGTGGGCTTCAGCATATTCAGGTGGCTGTATGTGTGGCGAAGATTTATTTACAGCAGTGCAGTAAGGATACACGACCAGCTCAAAAGGTGAAACCATAGAGGTGGAGTCTGCAGGAGTCCACATGAGGCTCTCTCATGCCCTCCCCTCCCCAAGAAGGGTTGCACAGAGCACCTTCTGTCCCCATCAACAAAAATGCAGCTGTGTGTCTGCAAGGCTTTTGTCCAAGGAAGCCCATCAGAGACTCAGCACCCCAGAGTTTTTCTAAGGGCTGGTCACTTGGCACCTTCTCCTTAGCACGTACCAAATTCCAAACTCCCAGAAGGGAAGCACGTGTTTAGCATGAACCACGTTGTTTGTGGTCTAGGCACAGTGAACCACTTTTATCATTTAGGAAACAGTTCAAGTGCCGAGTTACCAGACACCAGCCAAGAACCAACCTAGCAAGCAGGTCTTCCTAAAGATAGCAGTCTTGGCCGGACGCGGTGGCTCACGCCTGTAATCCCAGCACTTTGAGAGGCCGAGACGGGCAGATCACGAGCTCAGGAGATCGAGACCATCCTGGCTAACATGGTGAAACCCCGTCTCTACTAAAAAATACAAAAAACTAGCCGGGCGAGGTGGCAGGCGCCTGTAGTCCCAGCTACTCGGGAGGCTGAGGCAGGAAAAATGGCATAAACCCGTGAGGCGGAGCTTGCAGTGAGCTGAGATCCAGCCACTGCACTCCAGCCTGGGCGACAGAGCGAGACTCCGTCTCAAAAAAAAAAAAGAAAAAAAAAGATAGCAGTCTCAAGCCTGCTATACTAATTTCTGTCTGCACAACGACATATATACAGCTGGACTACGGCCACCCCTAGCACTTCTGTGAATTGCCCTGCTTTCTTTCCTTTTTTTTTTTAACCCATGACTATTTATACATCTTAATTATAATCTTGTCATATGAAGTGAAGCAACACAGAATTACACAATTTTATATTCTTTTTTCACTTGATATCATTATTATTATTATTATTATTTTTGAGACATAGTCTTACTCGGTTGCCCAGGCTGTAGTGCAGTGGCATAATCTTGGCTGACTGCAACTTCTGCCTCCCAGGTTCAAGTGATCCTCCTGCCTCCACCTCCCAAGTAGCTGGGACTACAGGCGCATGCCACCACGCCTGGCTAATTTTTTTTTTTTTTTTTTTTTTTGGTAGAGACGTGGTTGCGTCATATTGGCCAGGCTGGTCTCCAACTGACCTCAAGTGAACTGCCCACCTCAGCCTCCCAAAGTTCTGGGATTACAGACATGAGCCACTGCACCCAGCCTCGTAACATAACTTTTAGTGACTGAAATCATGCACGCATCCCACTAGTATTTACTAAATGAGTGATAGTCCCTTCAGCAGATGTTCTGTGATTTATTACAGGGCATGGTTGTCTCTCTGATGTTCACTCTTTATGCACCTATTGTGCAAGCCTGAAAAACTAGACAAGCTCTGGTCACCAAAGAGCCGGGGGAAATGGCATTATTTCAGGTATGATTAACAAACAAGCCTGGCCTGGCACGGTGGCTCACGCCTGTAATCCCAGCACTTGGGAGGCTGTTGGGCAGAGATCACGGTAGGTTAGAGATCAAGACCATCCTGCTAACATGGTGAAACCCCGCCTCTACTAAAAATACACAAAAATTAAGTTAAGTATGGTGGCAGGGCACCTGTAGTCCCAGCTAAATTGGGAGGCTGAGGCAGGAGAATAGTGTGAACCCAGGAGTATGGAGGAGCTTGCAGTGAGCTGTGATCCGCCACTGCACTCCAGCCTGGCCACACAGAGCTTGTGACTCCATCTCAAAAAACAAAAAAACAAGCAAACAAGCCTGATGTGAGCCCCAGCCAGGACTCTAGAACGGATTATTAAATGGAGGACCTGGAAAGCTGGAAATACTTGAAAAGAAATAGTTCATGTTCATGACTTAACTCGCATGAATTAATAATATTAATAATTTGCATCACTACATGCCAGGGCAACTTTATTGAATGATTTCCATATCATTAAAGATCAAATTATCTTCCTATGCCCTCATATAGTCATCTTGGGGGATAAAAGAAATACTATTTTTCCCATTTTCCAGCTGAGGAAAAGGAGGCTCAGACAGGTTAAGTGATTCTCCAAGGCTACACAGCCTGTAAGTGGAGATGCTGTGAGTCAGATCTGACCCAGGCACAACCTAAGCCTCGACTTCCATGACACTAAAAGCACCATGCCAACCTATTTCCAACAGGCTACAAAAAAAGGCTGTCAACCAGGAAAAAGGCAACAGACACACAGTGAACCTGGACGGCCAGAGATGGTCGGCAAGGTCTCTCATTATTTCCTTTGACATTTAATCCAATTAGTGGGTTCCCAAAATGTTGCAAGATGGCCCTGAATGGGAACCTACTGATCTGCGGGTGTGGGACTGATGGCCATCCAAGGGGGTGACATGTCAAAGGGCTGTGGGCTCAGCATGTCCTGGCCAACAGTCTAATGAGTGATCTGGAAAGAGGCAGAGAGGCAGGATATTTCTCTGACACCCCATGCCCCGGCCAGCCTCAGCATGGTGCCTAGATGCAATGTGTTCCTGACCTGGCAGACACAGCCAGCTAAAAGAGCCCCCAGTACGCGTCACCGCTGACTGATCCCCTTCCACGCAGGCCTGATCCGAGATGGATCTGATCCGATTGGTGCCGGGTTTTGATTTCGCCTGGCGGATTTTGATTTTGATGCCTGGAAAAAGCTTTTGATTTCGCAGCGGAAAATTTTTGATTTTGATGCGCCTTTTGATTTTCGAAAATGATTTTCTGCGCGCGCCTGGAGAACGGATGCACAACGCACCGGCAACGTCTGATCACCATCTGATCTGATTAACGCAACCTGAATCCTGCACGATTCAACGAACTGATCGATTTGTCTGATCTCCGCACCAACGGTCACCACCACCCATCCTTCCTCCTTCTTCTTTTCCTTTAACCTCGAGTTTAAAGAATTGGATGGCGGTATTTGAAGCCACCATGGAGAATGAGTACAGTATTCAGTTAATTCCAGTTAATTAAACATATGTTTTCAAACTGCGTTCGGATACATTACCAAGAAAATGCCGCGTCCTGTTCACCCCTCTCAATTGCATTTCTCGTTGATGCATTTGGTGAAGAGAAAGGTCTCTGTCTCTTTGTCCTGATCTGATCTGGACTCCTCCTCATCATCCTGCCTGTAAGCACTGCCTTTGATTCTGACTGGCATTCATCTGCCCATGAACAGCTCCCTCCGGCCTCAGGCCCTGTCTGCTCTTGGGCCAGTAGCATGGAGTTTAAAGGCTTTTGTTCTCATCCCCCAAAGGCTCTCTGTTGACCACCTGCCCCAGGAATGCCTTTTCTTTCATGTTGTTTAGTCATCCCGGACTTTCTCTGTCCTCTGAAGTTTTACTGCCTACAGCTGCCCCTTTGATGTAATTCTAGGCAGGATTTCTAAACTCTGATATAGGAGTTAAGAAGAAATCACTTAGGCAGATAGTAACGGTGTGGGAGTCCTCGTTAAGGCTTTTCTTTTAAATGAAAAGCAGCCCCAAATTATTTTCTTTTCTAACAAAGAGCAGCCTGTAAAATCGAGCTGCAGACATAGATACCGGCAGTTGTGCCAATCACGTTAAAGATGGAGGCTCCATCTTCCTTTGTCTTTGTCAGTCACCTGTGCAAAGGAACAGGCAAGATGGCACAATCAACTGGGAAGTCCATTTGCAGAATAAGATTAGGGTGGGGCAACCAGCCTTCCCTGTACACTACGTAAACGTCATACATGATCGAACCAATCTGTGAGCCTACGTAAATCAGACACCCCTTCTCCAGCCTGCCTATAAAATCCGATGCGGTCCGCCACCTCCCCATTTTTGTCGGACTTTCTCTCAAGGAGCTGCTCTCCTCTCTCCTTTCTTCTATTAAACTGTCCACTGCTTAACCCACCCACATTTGCCCGTATCCTGAATTCTCTCTTCGCAGGAGAAAAGAACCCCAGGGCATATACCCCAGACAACATAGCCATTTCAATGCCTTTCCTTCACATGGGAAGGCCACCTTTCCAAACAGGTCAGACTTGCTCAAGGTTTGTTTGGTTGCAGGCGACATAAACCCATGGCGGGCTCCATGGGCATCCAACCCACCAGCCGCACAGGCTGGCACTCAGAATGGCTTCATGCTTTGTTTCAGGTTCTGCTGCTGCCATATTGAAATTCTGAACATATTTTGAACAAAAGGCCCCACCATATCCTTTGGCATTAAGCCTCTACGTTCTGTAGTTGACCTTGCATAAAGCCATTCTGGTAACTTGGATTACCAAGGGGAGATTTACTAGAAGGACAAGGGGGTGCCTCAGAGAACCCAAAGGTGAGAATGTACAGAGCTGGAAACAGGGCCTGGAAAACCAGGGTCCAGGAGTCTGGCACTCCCTCACTCTCTCTCTCTCCCTCTGTCTCTACTTGTGCATCATTTCTGTCTTATTCTGGTTTTTTTGTTTGTTTGTTTGTTTGTTTTTATGATGTCTTGCTCTGTCGCCCAGGCTGGAATGCAGTGGCGTGATCTCAGCTCACTGCAACCTCCACCTCCCAGGTTCAAGCGAATCTCCTGCCTCAGCCTCCCGAATAGCTGGGATTTCAGGCTCATGCCACCACGCTCAATTAATTTTTGTATTTTTAGTAGAGACGGGGTTTCACCATGTTGGCCAAGATGGTCTCAAACTCCTGACTTCAGGTGATCTGCCCACCTTGGCCTCCAAAAGTGCTGGGATTACAGGTGTGAGCCACTGGGCCTGGCCCATTTCTGTCTTATTCTCTCTCTATGAGAGACAGCATGGATGCTGGCCCCACCCAAGACTCCATCTCCTTTGTTCCAGATATCAGACACAATGGCAATTTCGTGAGACAGAGACTCTGATTAGCCCAGCTTGGATCAGGTGTCCAGCCCCGGTCCAATCAGCTCCAGCCCACAGGGCAGGGTCCCATAGTGCCCACATGGCACCCATATGGAAGCAGGAAACAGTCAGCAGTTTGCAAAAAACAGATTCGCCTTGGAGTTTCCAGGAAACACATTCGGCCACGCCCTACTGCACCCGCTGCCGCAGCCCTGAACTCACTGCCCAGCCGTCTGGTGCTGACTCTCCTATGGGCACCCCTTCTAGAAATGCCCTCAAAATGTATTTGGTGATTGATTAGTTGACCTTTGGCCTCAAGCCCATTTCTAGCTGAGCTATTGACTTTTGTGCTGGGGGTTTAGAGAAAATCCTATCCTCTATTGTCATTTTCTTTCTCTTGTTTAAAAACAAAGCAAAGCAAACAAACAAAACTCCTTCACAAGGAGGCTGGGAGGGCACACAATATAGACAGCTGTGAAAAAGGCTGGTGGGGAGAAGCCTCTCTCTCTCTCTCCACGCACACAATGTATATTATCCAAGGCTCTGTCAGCAAGCTATATATCTTTGACCCTTCAAAGTCTGGCTCTTTGTAACTCATGGCAAAGAATTCTCTTGGGGGCACTCAGTTCTGTGAGGGACAGATAGACGCCTCTCCCAAGGAAGTGGATTCGACTCTGGGAGATAAATCTTCTTCGCTTCCTTCCTCTGTGAGACGATTATGAAGAAAGTGCTCCCATAGTCCTGGCAAGAACAAAGGCCCTGTGTCCAGAGAGGCTCCCCCACCCGACCTCTCATGCATTATGAATGGAGCCTCAAGATCATTTCACAAGCTTTTCACGCTCGGAAATGGCCACTCCTCAGCCTTAGGCTGTCCAGCTGCCGGAGACCCCTTGGCCCCTTCAGGGCTGTGTCCCCCATGGCTCCTTCATGCCAGCCCCAGGGGACTGACAACCTCTCAGCCATAAATGTCAGCCAGGCCTTCTGCGGATGCCACCGGGGGATGCAGAGGGTAATCGGGATATGCTCTGTTGTCCCATCAGTAAAAGTATTAGGAATTTCAAAGAATTAAATCCCAAGCACAGGCCCTTCTGAATGCAGGGCCCTTGGCTGCTGCTCTGGGAGATAATTTCCCACGAGGGTAGCCCCGACTGTAGCCATAATTTCAACTTATCCATCACCCTGATTCTTTGACTCAGGAAAGTTATTCATTAAATAAACATTTTTTGAAGAATTTCAGAGCATCCACTAAAGCAGACCATAGATGTGCACCATAACCCAGCATTTTCACTCTGTATACGCCAACAGGGGGATGTGTGTGGATAAGGACTTGAACTAGAATGTTCTTTGCAACACTGTTCACAATAGCCCCACACTGGAAACCACCCAAATGCCCGTCAATAGTAGAATGGCTAAATAAATGTTGTCTATCCAAGTGATGGAAAACCGTACAGAAAGAAGAATGGCTTCCAGCCACACACAATATGGCCGACTCTCACACACAATACGGAATGAAAGAAGCCAGACACAACAGCGTACACAGCATATGGTTCTGTGCTGTTGGAAGTTAGAGTCACGCTTACTGTTGAGGGTGACTCAATAGGGGGCATGAAGTGGGGCTTGGGGGCCGACACCAGCGTGTTATTGATCTGAATGCATGGTTGTGCTCAGTGTGTGGGCGTTCTCGGAGCTGTACACTTCAGACGTGTGCACTTCTCTGTATATACTGTATCTCAATTAAAAGTAAAAGTTGCTTCTCGGAATGGGGGCTTAAAAAATAAAAATAAGGCTGGGCGCGGTGGCTCATGTCTGTAATCCCAGCACTTTGGGAGGTCAAGGCAGGTGGATCACCAGAGGTCAGGAGTTCAAGATCAGCCTGGCTAACATGACGAAACCCCGTCTCTAGTAAGAATACAAAAATTAGCCAGATGTGATGGCATACGCCTGTAATCCCAGCTACTCGCGAGGCTGAGGCAGGAAAATCACTTGTGTTCGGGAGGTGGAGATTGCACTGAGTCGAGATCATACCACTGCATTCCAGCCTAGGCAACAGAGCTAGACTCCATCTCAAAAATAAATAAATAAATAATAAATAATAAAAATCAAAAAGTAAAAGTATAAAAAAAAATAAGCCTTTCTAGAGGGCTGACTGTGAGAAGCCTTAGGGAGGTGAAGGAGCTGATTCTGCCCCTCCTCAGTGCAACTCTCCCTCCGAGTTCTCGGTTTCCTCTGACTGCAGCCCCCTGACAGCAGATGTGATTTTGTGACGCTCAGAATACCTCCTGGACTACAGTGGTACCGGAGTGAACCAGCAGGCTCAATGTCGTGACCTACGGTGCCTGGATGTCCTCTTAAATCTACTGATGGTTCCTGTTTAGCTTCTGCTGACATTGGATGAACACCCAATGTGTCAGGTCCTGGGGACATAAGGATGAGGAAGTCCCTGCCCTCAAAGAGCTCGGGATCTGGAGAGAGAGGAACCCTCACTTACAGTCCAGTGTGTTAAATCCCCCTCTGGGAGACTAGGGAGGAAGAGGGAGGCTGGGAAGGTTCTACAGGCCCAGGGAGAGAGGCCAGTGGAGAATGAGGGGTGAGGGGAACTCCCAGTGGCTCAGGACCCACTAGGCCTCATTGCGCAACGGGCATCAAGAGGCTGAACTTGCTGGCATCAGGGGTCCTGCCAACACTCCTCAGAATCTCTTACAGTATCAGGCTAGTCACATGAGAACGAAGCTCAGCTACAAGTGCACACTACAGCGTTAATACAGTGACAAAATGGAAAGCAAGCTATGTTTCCAAAGATGGAAGATTAGCCCAAAGAGTGATAGAGGGGCCAAATGAGGGGACTCTGGTAGAACCTAGAAGTGATGCTGGGGGAGACTGTTGCATGATTCTCAAGGCCCATGGATGAGCTGGGATTTGACCCTCTGTGCAAGCCCCCAGGTGAGCCTGCTGCAGTGCCATGGCTGCTGGCAGAAGACACAAGACTCCTGGGTCAGAGACAAGTGACTTTATTACTCACAGCACAGCAAGTAGCTTGAGCTTTATGTTTGCATCAGTTTCCCTTGTCCCCAGGTCCCACAGGGGCCATGCAAAGGGGCCCAGGAAGCGGGTGGGTGTTGTGCACACAGCACATTCCTCACAGCTGAGGAGCCCTGAGCTCAGGGAGCCCAAATTCTTATAAGAAATCCTGATCCTTGCCCTGGGGGCAGACATCTATCTATATTGGACAGAAAACAAATTTGCCCTTTGATCTGGGGAGATACACTATCTCTATCTACCAAGGCTGTTTGCTATATAAACATCCTTGTAAAGATAGTCAGTTCTACTTGCAAGACATGCAGAAACCTGAGAGACCCATGGAGAACTGTCTCCCAACAATGACACAGAAAGAAAATTTAGGCAGGGCATGGTGGCTCACACCTGCAATCCTAGCACTTTGGGAGGCTGAGGCGGCTAGATCACCTAAAGTCAGGAGTTCGAGACCAGCCTGGCCAACATGGTGAAAATACAAAAATTAGCTGGGCATCATGGCATGTGCCTGTAGTCCCAGCTACTTGGGAGGCTGAGGCAGGAGAATTGCTTGAACCCAGGAGCTGAAATCGCACTACTGCACACCAGCCTGGGTGACACAGCAAGACTCCATCTCAAAAAAAAAAAAAAGAAAGAAAATTTAGAGTCACCAAGAAACAGATAACAAAATAGTATACATGTGTGAATTTGAACATTTGGTGTCTACATGTGCATATTACATAGGCACTAATACAAGACCAGCAGAATATTCCCACAAATGTTCACAGGGGTTCTTGCTGGGTTTTTGTTCTATGACGAACAAAATAGTGACCATTGTACCTAGGAATCAATAGCCAGCCCTTGCTATATGTTCGCAACATTCCAACCCCTGTTCTGAGCACATTACAGGTACCACCTCATGTAATCCTCATGGCAACCTGTGAGTCAGGAGCTGTTTATCATCTCCGTTTGCAAGATGAAGCAAACCGAGGCCTGGAGTGGTCACTCAGTGGGGAGTGAGTAGAGTTGGGATTCTGAATCCAAGTAGTGTGGCTGCAGGCTCAATGCATTTTTTTTTTTTTTTTTTTTGAGACGGGGTCTCACTGTTGCCCAGGCTGGAGTGCAGTGGCGAGATCTCAGCTCACTGCAACCTCCGCCTCCTGGGCTCAAGTGATTCTCCCACCTCAGCCTCCTGAGTAGCTGGAACTATAGGCGCACGCCACCACACCTGGCTATTTTTCGTATTTTTTGTAGTGATGGGATTTTGCCATGTTGGCCAGGCTGGTCTTGAACTCCTGACTTCAAGTGATCTGCCTGCCTTGGCCTCCCAAAGTGCTGGGATTACAGGCGTGAGCCACTGTGTCCGGCTTCATCCTCTTAAAACCGCATTCCTTATGCCTTGAATAAAGCCTTATTATTATAGCAGAAAACGCCCTCTTACCAGCAACCTTTTTATTTATAGATTTAATGATAAGTCTAAAATCGAAAGACAGGAATTGTTTTCTCTACTCAGAAAATTAAGTGAATCGAAAAACGACTGTAGGGGAATATGAAGACTGCGTAATAACATGCAAATGCAAAAATGATTACATTAAATGGCAGTTTATATAATTTATATGGAGCAATATTGCAAATTTATTTTAAAATACATATACACAGGAAAAAAGCACTAGAACAAGATATACGAAGCTATGACTGTGTTTGCTTTAGGGGGCTGAACTCTTGTTGAATTTATTTTCTTTACTCCATTTTCTGAATTTTCCATAATGCAGTTATCATTCTTTTATAATGAAAACAGTTATAAACATTTAAAAAGCAGCCGGGTGCGGTGGCTCACACCTGTGATCCCAGCACTATGGGAGGCCAAGACAGGCGGATCACGAGGTCAGGAGATCGAGACCATCCCGGCTAACACAGTGAAACCCCATCTCTACTAAAAATACAAAAATACAAAAAAAAAAAATAGCTGGACTTGGTGGCAGGCATCTTTAGTCCCAGCTACTTGGGAGGCTGAGGCAGGAGAATGGCGTGAACCCAGGAGGCGGAGCTTGCAGTGAGCCAAGATCTCGCCACTGTACTCCAGCCTGGGCAACAGAGCCAGACTCCATCTCAAAAAAAAAAAAGAAAAAAATTTAAAAAGCAAAATGAAACAATGAAACAGATCATAGGCTACTAGGGCTAGTAGAAAAAGCAAAGTCTAATCTAGACAAAAGGCTGTAAACTGGCCACCAGCAGGTCTGACCTGCCTGAAGAATGTCTTGCTTGGCTGAGTCTTTGTTGTTTAAAAAAATACATGCATTAGCCTCTGTCACTGTAAAGTTGGGAGATTTCAGATAAAACTCAATCTTTCTCTGGACGCTTGTATTCCTGTTACCCAGCAAGTCCACTCCTAGGATATACACGATAGAAATGTGCACACCAAAAGCCTAGAAGGTCCTACAATGTCCTAGAATGTCCTAGAATGTTCACAGCAGCTCTCTTCATAGTAGCCCCAAACAAGAAACCACCCCAATACTCACCATAGTAGAATGGGTGAATAAATTGGGGTGTAAATTTGTGAAAAATCATGTATTGATTGATGTCTCCTGTCTCCCTAAAACATATACGACCAACCATGAAAAACAGTACAAAAGTTGAGAAAGAATGATTTACAACTATGCCCAAAACTTATATGGAGTTCAGACATGATGGGGAGGGAAAGCAGCCAGACACAAAGTCCACCTTGTGTGTAAAATGTTAACACAAACCAGCAAAGCCAAGCTCAGGTATTAGGTCCAGGCAGCAGTCACCTCGGGATGAGGGTGGGGGCCGCAGCCTCAACTTCCCAGGCTCAAGTCATCCTCCCACCTTAACCTCCTGAGTAGCTGGGACTCCAGGCCTGCACCACTGTACCCAGCTATTTTTTAATGTTTGTTTTTGTTGTTGTTGTTGTTGTTTTGAGACAGAGTTTTGCTCTTGTCGCCCAGGCTAGAGTGCAATGGTGCAATCTTGGCTCACTGCAACCTCCTCGTCCTGGATTCAGGCGATTCTCCCACCTCAATCTCCTGAGTAACTGGGACTATAGGCATGCACCATCATGCCTGGCTAATTTTGTATTTTTAGTAGAGACAAGGTTTCGCCATGTTGGCCAGGCTGGTCTCAAACTTCTGCTCCTGAACTCAGGTGATCCGCTCGCCTTGGCCTCCCAAAGTGCTGAGATTACAGGTGTGAACCACCGCGCCTGGCCTTTAAATTTTTTTTTTATAGTGCTAGGTGTCTCATTATGTTGCCCAGGCTTGTCTCAAACTCCTGGGCTCAAGTGATCCTCTTGCCTCAGCCTCCAAAAGTGCAGGGATTGCAGGCATGAGCCATCGCACCCATCCCATATTTTTTGAAATCAACCTACTGTGGGATTTTTTTTTTCTCCCTTTCTCAACATAACCCTAAGCAATTATGTCCATGAAGTCAGGGTTTCCATGAGCTATAGAGTTCAGCAGTTAACAACACAGACAGTGTATCCAGAATGTCTAGGTATAAAGCCTGCGTCCTCTAGAGTTGTGTGACTTTGGGCAAGTTACTTAAACTTCTTGGTCCTCGGTTTTCCCATCTGTAGAATGGGAAGTATAACAATAGCACATATCACAGGGTGGCCGAAAGAATGAAATGAGTGAATTGTGTAGAGTTCTTAGAACAGCTCTGGGCATGCAGTGGTGGGCTGGTAACTGTTTAACAATGGCTCAGAGGGAAGGCCTTTACTGATTTCCAGTTTCTCTGGTGTAAACACTTCCATTGTGACTGATTTCAGGCTACCAATGAGAGGTCACTAAAGGTGGTGTTGGTAAAGTGGCCACTAGGTCATCCCAGGGTTGAAATCAGCAACTCTGTGGCCACAGCCTAGATGTGGGTTTTGGAACAAACCTAAGGAACCATGGAAAAGCCCTCTGATGTTAACGCTCCGTTTTTTGTTTTTTTTTTTTATGAGTCAGGGTCTCACTCTGTCACCCAGGCTGGGTGACATAGTTCACTACAGCCTCGAACTCCTGAGCCCAGGTGATCCTCCCATCTCAGCCTCCCGAGTAGCTGGGACTACAGGCATGCCACCACGCCCAGCTAATTAAAAAAAAAAATTCATAGAAACAGGATTTCACCATGTTTTCCAGGCTGATATCAAACTTCTGGGCTCAAGTGATCCTCCTGTTTCAGCCTCCCAGAGTGGGATTGCAAGCATGAGCCACTGGGCCTGGCCTAGGCTCTGACATTAACTCTTATAAAAACACTGAAAAAAAATGTGACTCATGGGAAATTAAATAGCCAGCTTCCCTTATGATGGATTCCTAGGGGTTTCCAGAGCATTCTGGGATGTGTGCACAGGGTCCTCCCTACCAGGTGTCCCCAAAGGGAACATTCATTACAAACAGCGTTCACGCCACCTTCCTGTTCACTTGGTGCCCTGGCCTGGGCCGTCCCCGACCTACCCTTTCTGGATTTATTAAAGATTCTTTTTACTTCTATACACATAATTTGTGGAGGTGCCCGTTTGAGAATTTCTTTGGAGAAATCTGGGTACGGCTCATCTCAACTTTCCCCAGTTTTTATGTCATGCAGCCTGATCGGCACAGTTTGGAATTCCCCCCACACTCCCTCGCCATCACTGTCATACTGACAGTATTTTACAGCTGGAACAGAACACCTGTTTGCCGAGCACCCACGAGGGCCCAGGCGTCCTCTTAGGTCTGGAACAGAGAAGGAAGGAAGCAAACGAAGCCGCCCCCGAGCATCTGACAGAGGAGACAGGCGGCGCTGGAGAAACAGGAGCAAATGATGTCATTGCAGCCCGAGATTCCTACAAAGAAAATAAAGCAGACAAAGGGGCCTGGAGGCCTGGAACCTGGGCTGGGGGCATCAGGGGCTGGACACCCCCTCATTTCACACCATCTGGGCATTTCCTCTGTGTCCCAGAGTCCCCAGGATCATTTTGTTTAAATGTGCAAACATGAAACTCAATTTCTCAATTTCTAACTGCACTCCATGTGCTTATAAAGTAGTAGAAAACTCTGAATGGTGGCATTTTAGGATAATTGACCTCGTTCAGGCTCAAAACCCCTTTGGCCAATTCCTGGGTAAATTCAGGATTTGCATTCCATCGGGGCTATTCTCGTGTGTCCTCTCCTCCTGGCTGACCCCTGAGCCTGAATCCCAGGATTATTTTTAAAGCCTGGTTATCCCCCTGCTTCGTGGTGCCCTGCAAAACACTTGGTGTTTCCATTACAGGGGGACACCCGGCTGCTTCCAGTTTTCGGCACTATAGATGATGCACGCTGCTGTCTGTGGAGGAATGTCACAGGATGATAGCTCATGTTCGAGGACTGCCTAGCAGGCCTGAAAATTTCCACAAGTATTAACTTATGCAATCCTCCCAAGTCTCCTTGTTGCTATTGTTAGCTCCATTTTACAGATGGAGAAACTAAGGCACGGAGAGGCGAGGTGATGAAAAGTGGCAGAGCTGGGATCTGAAGTGTCACAGAGGAGGGTGGAGAGGAGCTGGCACAGAGAGAAACAGCAAAAGTGGATCGCCTTTGCTCCATGCTCAGGACAAGTCTCCCTTTGATTGAGTGCACTGTGTTGAGAGGCCCCTGGGGAAGGTGTCAAAGCCATCACCCACAGCACAGATGGTGGAAGCTGGCACCCCTGCCATGCTGTGCTGGAAGTGTGCTTTGGTTACAGCCTGTGTGAAGGGCGAATTTGAGAGAGGCTCTCTCCATGTCAAAGGTGCACATCCTGGACAGGGGTGGTGGCTCACGCCTGGAATCCCAGCACTTTGGGAGGCCAAGGCGGGTGAATCTCCTGAGGTCAGGAGTTTGCCAGCCTGGCCAACATGGTGAAACCTCGTGTCTACTAAAAATACAAAAATTAGCCGGGTGTGGTGGCGGGCACCTGTAATCCCAGCTACTCGAGAGGCTGAGACAGGAGAATCACTTGAACCCAGAAGGCAGAGGTTACAGTGAGTGGAGATTGTGCCACTGCACTCCAGCCTGGGATAGAGCGAGACTCCGTCTCAAAAAAAAAAAAAAAAAAAAAAAAAGGTGCACATCCTCTTTTGACCCTCTGCTGGCTATCCGCCCTGGGGAAATACCTGCCCATGTGCATGAAGCAGCATGGAAGTTTATGCAGGGATGTTCCTTGCAGCATTGTTTGCAACAGTAGAGAATGGGAAATATCCTAAAATGTTCATCAGTAAGTGAGTGGTTAAATGATGGTACATTTACACTACGGAATCTGTCACCATAAGAAAGAACGCTAGGTCTATATCCGGGTTTCTCAACCTCGGTAAAATTGACATTTGGACTGGATCATTGTTTGTGGTGGGGGAGTGTCCCGTGCATTGCAGGAGGTTTAGCGGCATCCCTGGCTCTACCCACTAGGTGCCAGTAGCACCAACCTCCTTGGTGTGACACCCAGAAATGCGTCCAGACATTACCAAGTGTACCCTGAGGGTAAAATTGCCAGTGGCTGAGAACAGCCGGTCTATATGCAGTGAAATATAAAGATCTCCAAAACAGACTAATACATGAAAAAAAAAGTTGCAGAACTGTATGCATTAAAAAAATTCAATGCTGGTCAGGTGTGGTGGTTCGAACCTGTAATCTCAGCACTTTGGGAGGCCAAGGAGGGAGGATCGCTTGAGCCCAGGCGTTTGAGACCAACCTGGGCAGCACAGGGAGACTCCCTCCTTACAAAAAATAGAAAAACTTAACTGGGCATGGTGGTGCACACCTGTAGTCGCAGCTATTCAGGAGGCTGAGGCAGGAGGATTACTTGAACCCGGGAGGTGGAGGTTGCAGTGAGCCGTGATTGCACCACAGCACTCCAGCCTAGGTGGCAGAGCAAAATCATGTCTCAGTAAGTAAGTAAATAAATAAATAAACAAATAAAGCTAAGCTATTTATCTATATAGACAGCTGGGCGCGGTGGCTCATACATAGATACAGATACAGAGATAGAGTCATGCATTCAATGAGTTTTACTGAGCATCTGCCCCATGCCTGGAACTGTTCTTGGTGCTGAGGAAGTAACAATGACCAAAATGAAGTCCCTGCTCTACTGGAGATTACACTCTGGAGATTACACTCTGGCTTCTGGCGGGGAAAGACAGGCAATAGACACACGGTGTCAGGTGGTGATAAGTGCTACAAAGAAAGATAAGTGGGGCTTGGGGACCTCAAAAAGACATGGGGTGCTGTTTTAGAGTGGGGTCAGGGCAAGCCTCTCCACTAAGGTGACATTGAGCAGGGAGCTGCATGAATGAGGGACCAGCATGGGAACTTAGAGGTCAACGGGCTCCAGGCAGAGCAGGAGTCCCCCCTGAGGCAGGATGGTGCTGTGTGAGCAGGAGGCCCAGCAAGGAGACCTGAGTGCCTGCAATGGAGTAAGTGAGGACCGCAGTGGGTGATGAAGCCAGTGAGACATCGGGGTCGAAACCACAGCCGGCCTTTGTTGCATAGCATAGACTTTGTTTTTTGCCTCGAGAACTGGAGACATGAGGAGAATATCCAGCTTGGAATGTAAAGAGGCCAGGGTGTATGGTTCGGAGAGTAATGGGAGAGAAGAGCGGAGGGAGAGAGGGAGAGAGCGAGAGAGAAAAGGAAGAAAGGAAGGAAAGGAAGGAGGGAGGAGGGGAAACACCAGATTGTCTAGCTCACCGACGAGTTCAAATCCCAGCTCCTCCACCTCCTCAGGCAACCAGCTTCGCCTCTCTGAGCCTCAGTTTCCTCTTGGGTAAGAGGGTTTAACCATGCCGCCTCTCTCATAGGAGAGAATGTTGTCAGCAAAGTTCCCATTACGGCACTTTTTCCATAGGCCTTCAGTGAAAATGGAAGCTTCGCCCTGTCCTGCCCCCTCCCCCAGATGACTCAGACAACTCCTCTGCAGTATTGCTGTGGCCCGGGGGCCCCTGTTTAGGCTGTAGGCTCCCATGGAGGCCCAGAGGGAATGCCTTTCCACATGTCAAAGAAACCTGAGACCCTAAGTTCATATCAACTGCAGACCTTTGGGCCTATGGCTATTGCCAAGAAGAGCCTTTTAGAAAAACATCCCAGCAGGGGCCAGGTTTGAAGGCCTCCAGGGGCTTGTGGGAGCCAACGTCTTCTTCTGTCTGACAGCCCCCTCCAACTCCTCCAGCCCGGGATCCCTCCCTGACAGCTGGTGGGCGGAGCCTGCTTCCAGAGGCTGGGCTTTGGGGTTGGGGTCTCTCTCTCAGCCCAGGAATAACCCAGCCCCCGCCCCTCCCCCTCACAGTTCACCCTGCAGGAGAGGTCAGGCCCTCCCACGGCATCTGCTTAAGATGCTCATAAATCCACCTGGACAATCCCAGGCCTGGGGCATCTCCATGTCACATAAGTGGGGAGGGGGGTGCTTGGCTAAAAAGGGGGCCTCGAGAGGCTATAAAGACAGCAGCACACGGCTGGGCGTGGTGGCTCTCGTCTGTAATCCCAGCACTTTGGGAGGCTGAGGCAGGCGGATCACCTTAGGTCAGGAGTTTGAGACCAGCCTGACCAACATGGAGAAACCATGTCTTTACTAAAAACACAAAATTAGCCAGGCGTGGTGGCCCATGCCTGTAATCCCAGCTACTCGAGAGGCTGAGGCAGGAGAATCACTTGAACCGAGGAGGCGGAGGTTGCAGTGAGCTGAGATCCTGCCATTGCACTCCAGCCTGGGCAACAAGAGCGAAACTTCGTCTCAAAAAAAAAAAAAAAAAAAAAGACAGCAGCACACAGCTCACTTTTCCCTCAGACTCTGCAGGGCCATGGAAACAGCCACAGGGACTCAGGCAGCAGAAGAGAATGTTCTAGAATCCCTGGCAGGAGCCAGGGGACCTGGAGATGCAGCCGGGTGCGTCTATTCAGGCTTTCAAGCCTCCAGCAACCTGGAGACCTGCTGTCTCTACGCCTCTCACACGGAGCCAGCCTGTGGGGCGAGTGGCTCCCTGCTCCCACCGCCCCCACTCCTCCGTGTTGGTCGGCCAGGGCAATGAGAATATGCTTGCTTTGATGAAATGTCAATCACTTTTATATAAATATCTATATTTAGGACTCCTTTAGAAAATAAGAAGATCTGGGAGCACACAGTCACCATGCAGCTGCCCCCTTTAGAAAGACATGTGTCCTCCCCTGGCCACAGTCTCCACCTCTCCCTGTTGTCTCCTTGGTGCCCAGCCTCCAGCCCTCCTCCGCTTACTTGCCAGGCCCCGGAGGCCTTGGATCCCCAGTCTCCTACCCAGAGATGCTCCGGGGCAGCCAACCCCATGCCAGATGAGGGTCTCAATGGAGTAGGGAGGCAGGCCAAGATGCAGGAGGCCTTGCCCACTTAGAATCAGCAGCTGGGGCACGGAGGGTGGAGGAGGAGAGGCAGGAGGGTGGAGGAAGGACATGCCAAGGTCTCAAGCCAGAGAACACGGGGCTGATGGGGAGGTGGCAGAGACAGGGCCTGCTGGGAGAAGCAGGAAAGGCAGAGAATGTGTCCATGCGTCCGGAGCCCTGACCCGTGGTGGGGCCATTGTGTCGGCAACCAGGACACGCGCTTGTCTGAGCTCCAGGAAGAGAGAGCTGTGTGCACATCCTGTCATCAGAGCAGCTTGAAATAAATGCCCCTATTTGTGTATCCGATTGGCAACAAGTAAAAAGATTAATGACAGGAGACAGAAAGCAGATGAGTGGCTGCGGGGGGCCAGGGAAGGGGTGGGGAGAGACTGCCTAATGGATACGAGGTTTCCTTTTGGGGTGACAGGAAAATTCCGGGACGAGAGCAGCAGGGGTGGCACAATATTGTGAGTGTGCTGAATGCAACGGACTGGATCACTTTAAAATAGTTAAAATGGTAAGTCCTATGTTGTGTGTATTTTACCACAGTTAAAAAAAAGATGACTCGTATCCATTGTTGGTGAGGGCGGGGGAAAGGGGGCAGACTATCAATCAACACGTGGCTTCAGGAGGACAATTTGGTAATTCACATCCATCATTTCTTTTTTTATTTTTTAATTTTAATTTTTTATTTTTTGTAGAGACGGGGATCTCACTTGGTTGCCCCAGCTAGTCTCAAACTCCTGGCCTCAAATGATCCTCCCAATTCGGCCTCTTGAAGTGTTGGAATTACAGGAACAAGCCACTGCTCATGCCAGCACACATCAATAATTTAAATGGTTAGCCCAAAAATCTTTTAGAAATCCATCCCACAGAAATTCTGAAATAAAGATGTGCGTGCAAGGAGGTTCAAGACAGAAATGTTCCTTAAAAGCACAATTGCTGGAAGCCATAGGAATGCCTTACCAGCTTTCTTTTGTTGTGTAACAAAGTACAAGAAACTTCATGACTTCAAATAACACTCCCTCCCCATAAAAACACCCAAGTCACTGGCGATGTCACAGTTCTGCAGTTCAGAAGTCTGGACAAGCACAGCTGGATTCTCTGCTCAGGGCATCCGAAGGCCAAAATCAAGGTGCCAGCTCACTGCATTCTCACCTGGAGCCCAAGGGCCTCTTCTGAGATCACTTGGTGACTTTAAGGCAGAGGTTCCCGTATTTCCCGACTGACTGTGAGAGCCCAGAGTCATCCTTATCTCCTGAAGGCCTCTCTCAGGTCCTTTCTGACCCACCCCCGCAGCAATAGAGAATTTCCCTCAAGGCAAATCCCTCTCCTACTTACAATCTCCCTGCCAGAGAGAATCCCAGCCCTTTTAAGGGCTTGACTAATTGGGTCAGGCCTACTGAGGGTCATCTCCCATTCTTAAAGTCAACAACGTCATAAAACACACTCTAATGTAATCACGGACTGATACCCCTATCATATTTGTAGGATCCTCTATGGGTTATAGACGTCAGCCTGCAACAGTGTCTGTCAATAGGGGACTAGTTCATCTCCATAATCTCAAATACTGGAGAGTTTTTCAATAAATGAGATAGAGCTATATGAACATTTTCCTTGAGACATTATTAATGACATGCAAATAATTGATGCAATTTCATCAGTTTCCTTGATGTAATTGCAAAACTACACATATACATATTATATATATATAATTTCACATATAATTGTATATGTACAATTTCACTTATATATATAAAATTTCATTAAAAAAAAAAATCTATGCATGGCCCGGGTGCGGTGACTCACACCTGTAATCCTAGCACTTTGGGAGGCCGTGGCAGGCAGATTGCCTGAGCTCAGGAATTGAAGACCACCCAGGGCAACATGGTAAAACCCCATCTCTACTAAAATACAAAAAATTAGCTGGGCATGGTGGTGGGTGCCTATAGTCCCAGCTACTCAGGAGGTGGAGGCACAAGGGTCACTTGAGCCCAGGAGGCAGAGGTTGCAGTGAACCGAGATCATGCCAGCCTGGACAACACAGTGAGACTCTGTCTCAAAAAAAAAAAAAAAAGAAAAGAAAGCTATGCATGCTTGTACAAGTGTGTGTGTACATGCACAAAGAAAAGTCTGGAAGAATGTAGACCAAACTATAAATAGCTAGTACCTCAAAGAAGTAAGGCTGTATGAAGCAGAATTTTTACTTTTTATTTTATATACTCTGTATCATTAGAATTAGTTACATTGAATATGTATTACTTTCACAGTTAAAAAGATTAAGGGCCAGGCGCAGTGGCTCATGCCTGTAATCCCAGCAGTTTGGGAGGCTGAGGCAGTGGATCACCTGAGGTCAGGAGCTCGAGACCAGCCTGGCCAACACGGTGAAACCCCGTCTCTACTAAAAATACAAAAATTACCCAGGCATGGTGGCACACACCTGTCATCCCAGCTACTCAGGAGGCTGGGGCAGGAGAATCGCTTGAACCCGGGAGGCAGAGGTTGCAGTGAGCTGAGATGACACCAGTGCACACCAGCCTGGGCAACAAGGACAACACTCTGTCTCCAAAAAAAAAAAAAAAAAATTTTTTTAAACATTAAATTTAAAAAAAGCTCACAATGTAATCACTAAATGTTTAAGGTTCATAAAGGAAAGCTGGTCCCCCCTCACTGGCCTCCCCGTCACTGGGAGAAATTATCAAGCCAGGCTGGTCCTTTGTTTTGTTTTCTGTTTGTTTGTTTTGAGAAAGGGTCTCACTCTGTCACCAGGCTGGAGTGCAACATCACCATCACAGCTCATTGCAGCCTCAACCTCATGGACTCAGGTGATCCTCCAGCCTCAGCCTCCCAAGTAGCTGAGACTACAGGTGCGTACCATCACACCTGACTAATCTTTATTTTTCTGTAGACATGGGGGGGTCTCATCATGTTTCCCAGCTGGTGTCAAATTCCTGAGCTCAAGTGATCCTCCCTCTCAAAGTGCTGGGATTGCAGGCATAAGCCACTGTATCCAGCCCAGACTTGTTATTCTTCCGTTTTGAACTACTTCTTAGTGACTCTTGAACTTCCTCATTGTTCGGTGAGAGGTCTAGAAATCAGAGTGTGGTGAGGACCCGGAACCACACCCGATGCTCTGTTCTCTCAGAGGGGCCCAAATGCCTCTGTGCAGGCAGCTGCAGTGTAGAGGGACTGTCCACGCTGGAGGTCAGCAGCACCCCTGAGACCTGAATCAGGCTGAGGGTCAAGAGCTGGAGAGGATGGAGTGGGGTGGGCTCACACACCAGGCAGCAGGGATGGGTTCCCAGGGGGGTTGTATAAATCAGGCTTGATGCCAAAAGTAGGAATGATTCTATTCTGCCAGACAGTCACAGACTAGGCCACCCCAAAATATGCCATTCTGGCATCAGGATTATTTTGAGCTGAAGACAGTCGAGAAGAAGCAGATGAAGGAAAAGCTCTGCCCTCCCCTATTTAAGCAGGACATAGATTTCTTTTTTTTCTTTTTTTTCTTTTCTTTTCTCTTCATTGAGACAGTGTCACTCAGTAGCCCAGGCTGTAGCGCAGTGGCACGATCTTGGCTCAAAGAAACCTCCGCCTCCCAGGCTCAAGTGATTCTCCTGCCTCAGCTTCCTGCGTAGCTGGGACTACAGAAGCATACCCCCATGCCCAGCCTTTTTTTTTTTTTTTTGAGACAGAGTCTCGCTTAGTCGCCCAGGCTGGAGTGCAGTGGCGCGATCTCGGCTCACTGCAAGCTCCGCCTCCCGGGTTCACGCCATTCTCCTGCCTCAGCCTCCCGAGTAGCTGGGACTACAGGCGCCCGCCGCCTCGCCCGGCTAATTTTTTGCATTTTTAGTAGAGATGGGGTTTCACCGTGTTAGCCAGGATGGTCTCGATCTCCTGACCTCGTGATCCGCCCGCCTCCGCCTCCCAAAGTGCTGGGATTACAGGCGTGAGCCACCACGCCCGGCCTTTTTTTTTTTTTTTTTTGAGACGGAGTTTCACTCTTGTTGCCCAGGCTGGAGTGCAGTGACGCAATCTCAGCTCACTGCAACTTCACCTTCTGGGTTCAAGCGATTCCCTTGCCTTAGCCTCCTGAATAGCTGGGACTACAGGCACCTGCCACCATGCCTGGCTAATTTTTTGTATCTTTAGTAGAGATGGGGTTTCACCATGTTGGCCAGCCTGGTCTTGAACTCCTGACCTCAAGTGATCCGTCTGCCTCGGCCTCCCAAAGTGCTGGGATGACAGGCGTGAGCCACCGTGCCTGGCCCTAAAAGCAGGACATAGATTTCTAACAGTGCCTCCTGGTCATCTTTCTACCAGGAAGGGCAGAAATTCATCACCAGACATAGCCCTAGACCCTTACTGCTCAGATGACACCAGAGGAATCTACGTAACAAACTTTGCTAACTGGCCCTTATCTTCTCTCGGTTTCCTCATCTTTGCCTTCCCCCAATCTTCTGTTGCCCCAGAAACTCCAAGTCCTTTCTTTCTTTTTCCTTTTGGTCTTGTCCCTTCTGTACAGATGTGTTGCTTTTTTGGTTGAGGTGGAATGCAAGTTCAAGTTCTCACCACCCCGGGGTTACTCGTCAGTGGATGATCCTGGGTGTGACATCCACATTAACATGTGACACACATGTTAATAAACTTCTGTGGGTTTCTCTCTTGTTAATGTGTCTTGAGACAGGCTCTCACTCTGTCACCCACGCTGGAGTGCAGTGGCACTGTCACAGCTCATTGCAGCCTCAATCTTTTGTCAGTTCATAGGGCCTCAGACAAGGAGCCTAAGGTGGGTAGAGGAAAATGAACAATTTCCTCCCCTACATAAGTATTTCAGGCAGAAGACAACTGAACACAAAGTGTTTGATGCTGACAAAACTGACGGGTTGGCTGGAGGGCCATAAGGACCCCCCAGATGCTGCAGAACCGACTCACCAGCAAGGCTGCCCGATCAGGAATGTGCAGAATCAGAAACCTGCCCGAGGGACTGTTGAGCCAAGCACATCCTCAGAGCTGCAAACCAGGGATCGGAGGCCCCCCAGCTGCCTCCAAACCTGCCTCTGCACACCCTCAGAGCTGCAACCCGGGGATCACAGGCCCCACAGCTGCCTCCAAACCTACCTTTGCACACCCTCAGAGCTGCAACCCGGGGGTCACAGGCCCCACAGCTGCCTCCAAACCTACCTTTGCACACCCTCAGAGCTGCACCCCGGGGATCGGAGGCCCCACAGCTGCCTCCGCACCTGCCTCCAAGCACCCACGAAGCTGGAGACTGGACACTCGTATCCACACAACCTTGCCTGCCAAGAGAAAACGGGCCACTGAGAGATGCTTCTATCTCCCTCCTGTCTTCCAAATCTCATGTGAATGTGCTTAACTGTCACAACCAAATATGCCCCCAAAACCCCAGATGTCAGAGAGTCTGGGTAATTCGTTTTAAGTTTTCAGTGTTGAAAGCCCTGGAAGGAAGTGGGAACGGATGCCGAGTACCAAGAGTCACTACCCAGGATGGGGACTTCACCACGGGAGGCCAAGAACTCAGACTGGGGCCCAGGAGGCAGGAAAGAATCCAGCTACAAAGTCCAACACCATGTTCACTGTCTGAGCTGGGCCACGCTTGCATTGCTCTACAAAAATACCTCAGACTGGCTACTTTATAAGAAAAGACACTTAATTGGCTCGTGGTTCTGCAGGCTGTACAGAAAGCATAGCACTGGCATCTGCTTCTGGGGAGGCCCCAGCAAGCTTCCAATCATGGCAGAAGGCAAAGAGGGAGCAGGCCCCCCACATGGCATGAGCAGGAGCAAGAAACAGAGGGGGCAGGGGGTTGCCACATACTTAAACAACAAGATCTGACAAGAATTTACTCACTATCGCAACGACAGCAGCAAGGGCGTGAGCTAAACCATCCATGAGAAATCCACCGCACCCAGGAGGCAGAGGCTGCAGTGAGCTGAGATGGCACCACACTGCACTCCAGCCTGGGCGACAAAGTGGGACCTTGTCTCAAAAAAAAAAATATATATATATATATGTATGTGTGTGTGTGTGTGTGTGTGTATATGTGTGTGTGTGTGTGTATATATATATGTGTGTGTGTGTATATATGTGTGTGTGTGTGTGTGTGTGTATGTGTGTGTGTGAGTATAATATATATGTATATATATAAACCCATTACCATGATCCGGTCACCTCCCACCAGGCCCCATCTCCAACACTGGGGACTACAATTCAACATGAGATTTGAGCAGGGCCAAGTATACAATCTTTATCACCACTCTAGCTGCAAGGAAAACCTTGACACTTCGACACGGTCCCTGGTCTGGGTTTCCTGGGTGACCTCTTCGTCTTTAAACATAGTATTGGGGGTCAAGTCCCTCTGCTTTAGCTTCAGTGCGGCTGAGCAGATTCACTCCTGTGAGTCTCGCACTCTGATCATTATTGATCATCACAATCTTAGCGGCTGCTCTGCACTGAGTGGCTTGCCAAGCACTGCGCTGAGAGCTTCGTGCATTACTGTGCATCAGGTATTTTGCAGCAACTGTATATGATTAGGACTGTTGTTACTATTATCATTTAAAAGGTGATGAAACTGAGGCTCACAGAGGTTTTATAACTTGCCCAAGGTCATACAGCAAGTAAATGACAGAACCAGGATTAGAACCTATTTGCTGAACCACATGATGACATTGGCTGCCATTATTCATTTTGATTTTATTTTGAAATAAGAAAACAAATCTGTGCTTCCTAAATCAAGTTTCTTTGGAAGACAATTGTTCCAAAATATAAAATGCAGGGGGAGGTGAATAGTAAAAGGAATGCTTTGTAGGGAAGGAACCGGAGCCTGTGGTACTCAATGATCCCTGTGCCCTTTCAGAGCCAACGTTCTGTTCTACAAGCATGCCTCTTTATTCCCTGTTCAATAGCAACTGGGACTGCATCCATGCTGGAAGTTACTACCCGTGGAGCCAGGGTGGGAGGCGGGCTCGGGGGAGGGGGCCTGCTTCTTGGAGGATGCTCTGTGATCCTCCCTGAAGCAATCTACAATATGGTCCCAGAGTTGCCATAGCAACTCCCCATCTGGGCTATTTACATGAAATAAAGGAAGCATCTTCTGTCTCCAGACCATTGTGACTTTGAAGAATGATTCCTTCAGCAGACATTCAACAGTGTCACCCAGGGGTGGCAAACGCAAATGCTCACAGGAAGCGAACAGACAATGTAAAGGAGCTAATGAAAGGACGGCAGGGAGGTTCAGTGGGTAGCTGGGGGCTGGAGGGCCCTGGATAGTGCACCTCCCCCTGCCCCCATCCATGCAGGCAACTGTAGCTCAGTCATAGCCCCTTGTTACTCTGCAGGAATGTAAACCCAGGGTTACTCGATCTTCATGTTTGTCAAGAAAAGCTGAAAGCTAGATTTTTAGGTGAAATCTTTTCATCTATAAATGTTAGCACCCAATCCAAACTTTGCACTGGGGCTTCCAGGCATTGTCGTGCAAGTCATGCCCTGCACAACTCCAAGGACGTCAGTTTCGTGTTTGTCCGAGTGTGGAGTGCTCCCTGCCGTAAACTGCACACTGCGAAGCCAGATGTGTGTAGTCCTGTAATGTCAGGGGGCCAAATTTGGCTTGTCACCAGTGTGCCAATTCCAATTCTAAGTATCCAGCCGTAGAGGTCTGGCTAGAGAAATTATTGTTCAACTAACCAATGTAAGCCACCAAAAATAGTGAATAGTACTCATGGATGTGAAAAGGTGTTCACCATATATTGACATGTGAAAAAAGCACAGTACAAAAATATAAAGTGCATAATCTTAATTTTTGAAAATAAAGATGTACACATTGTATTAAAAAGTCTGCAAGGAGAGAGGAGGGAGAGCATTAGGAAAAAGAGCCAATGCATGCTGGACTTAGTACCTAGGTGATGGGGCTGATGGGTGCAGCAAACTACCATGGCACACGTTTACCTATGTAACAAACCTGCACATCCTGTACATGTACCCCGGAACTTAAAATTTTTCAGAATAGTATGCAAGGCTGCACCCCCAAATGTGAAAACAGTGACCTCAGAGAGGTATAAGGTCATTTTTATTTTCATCTTCTTTATCTCTGTGTTTTCTCAATATTTTTTGTGATGGTATGTAAATACTTATAAAATTTTAAAAATTAAGTTCATTCCAAAAAGTCTTCTAATGACTGGCCGCAGTGTCTCACACCTGTAGCGCCAGCACTTTGGGATGCCAAGATGGGCAGATTGCTTGAGCCCAGGAGTTCGAGACCAGCCTGAGCAACATGGCAAAACCCCGTCTCTACAAAAAAAAACCAAAAAAGCCAGGCATGGTGGCCTGCGCCTGTAGTCCCAGGCACTTGGGAGGCTGAAGTGGGAGGATCGCTTGAGTCTGGGCAGTCGAGGCTACAGTGAGCCATGACTGAGCCACTGCACTCTAGTCTGGGCAACAGAGTGAGATCCTGTCTCAAAAAATAATAACAATAATTCTTCTAAAATGGAATCAAAATTTGTTTTCTAGCAAAAAGGAAGAGAGTAGGGCTGTGGCCAAAAGCAATGGTTTTCAAACTCCAACGTATTTCAGCATGGCCCTGGACAGTTGGCTCAAACACAGATTACTACCTGTCCTGGCTGTGCCTGGAATAGGTCTTGTGGAATTTGCTGTTTAAGCAAGTATCCAAGTGACGCTGGTGCTTTGGTCCCCAGACCATGCATTTCAAACGCTGGGAAAAAAGGCCTTATTAGGCTCTGTACGCTGTAAAGATATTCTCATAAGAATATCTAAGACTCACCTGGTAAACTCGCCTAAAATGTAGTTCTGGGACCATCCCCAAAGACTGAAACTCACTGGGTCTGGAGTGGGGCCCAGGAATCTGCATTTTCACAAACACACAGGGTGGTTTTGCTGTAGGTGGTTTCTGGGGACAGCCTTTGAGAAGCACGGCTCTAAAAGCCAACCTGGAGATGGGATTGAGGGATTACTGGTCTCTTTGTGGTATGAGCTCATTTAGGTGGCATCCATACATTAAGTGAGCAGCTACTGGGCTCCCACTGTTTGCCAGGCACTGGGCCAGGAGCTGGAGGAGCTGGACAGATGTATAAGACATGCCCCTGGTGCAGCCCTGGGCTCTACTAGGGATGATAGGGACTGCGGGGAGCCAAATGCAGCCAGCACCCAGGTGGAAGGCATCTGAGGAGGCTGGGGGATGGGGACAGGGGTACAGGAAATGAGGGCCTGGGCAGTGAGTGCCCCCGGGCTAAGGGAGGCAGTCTACAGGAGGGCACTGGGAGTTTTGGGGCCATTCAGTCTCTTGACCTTTCAGACAAAGAATTTGGTTCTCAGCAGCAACCAGCCTCATTCTGGTAGCGTCTGAATCTTTATACTCAGAACTCGTTCATGGCGCAGCCATCTGTCCTCTCTGTTCTTAATTGACCCTCTGTAAGAACCCTCGTTACTTTCTTCTTAGCTTCCTGCTGACTCTTCCAACAGGTGTACTAAACCAAATCGCCTGTTCCAGGTGAGCAGTTTGACATTCCTCCCTCTGATTAGCAGGTACTACATGAATTCCCTTCTTTGTTTAAAAAGTATTTCTTGGCCGGGCGCAGTGGCTCAAGCCTGTAATCCCAGCACTTTGGGAGGCTGAGGCGAGCAGATCACGAGGTCAAGAGATCGAGACCATCTTGGCGAACACGGTGAAACCCCGTCTCTACTAAAAATACCAAAAAAAAATTACCCGGACGTGGTGACGGGCGCCTGTAGTCCCAGCTTCTCGGGAGGCTGAGGCAGGAGAATGGCGTGAACCCGGGAGGCGGAGCTTGCAGTGAGCCGAGATCGCGCCACTGCCCTCCAGCCTGGGCGACAGAGCGAGACTCGTCTCAAAAAAAAAAAAAAAAAAGTATTTCTTAACTTTAATACTCCAAACAGACAGAAAAATAGGGAAAATTATCTAATTTCCATGTACCCATTACACAGATGCTAACATCTTACTACATGCATCTGTAAGGTGTGTTACCCAGATGCTTACATCTTATTTATTTCCTTCAGCTCTTTTAAAAATACATGAGCCCAGAAAGACACACCAAAGCTCCACTCCAGCACTGTCTTTCCCTCCTCCCAGGGCTCACCTCTCGTTTTCATTGTGCCAGATGCATCTCTGCTCAGGTGGACCCACTCGTAACCAAGGTCTTAGGATTTTGTTTGGAAATTTAGCACAAGTGTTATCACTGTGCCCCATCACTTTGTAAGCTGCCTTTTACCCTTGCCTTTATGTTCTGGGGTTTATCAGAGTCATCACAGTTTGTCTTGCCTGTGCATACACACAGTGGTGTGGCCTGTCTTTAGCACTGACACCAGACATGGGAACTGCTGGGGATGAACCAAGGAGCAAAGAATTCCATGCCTGGTCTCATTCTCTCAGGTTTACCAGAAATAACCCATGCAGTGTAGCCTTCAGTTCAAAGGGGCTTTTTCTTTTTTCTTTTCTTTCTTTTTCTTTTTTCTTTTTTTTGAAACAGGGTCTTCCTCTGCTGCTCACACTGGGGTGCAGTGGCATGATCATGGTTCACTGCAAACTTGACCTCCCGGACTCAAGCAGTTCCCCCACCTCAACCTCTTGATTAGCTGGGACCAGACATATACCACCAGGACCAGCTAATTTCATTTTTATTTTTCGTAGAGAAGGGGTTTCCAGGGCCGGGCGCGGTGGCTCAAGCCTGTAATCCCAGCACTTTGGGAGGCCGAGACGGGCGGATCACGAGGTCAGGAGATCAAGACCATCCTGGCTAACACAGTGAAACCCCGTCTCTACTAAAAAATACAAAAAACTAGCCGGGTGAGGTGGCGGCACCTGTAGTCCCAGCTACTCGGGAGGCTGAGGCAGGAGAATGGCGTGAACCCGGGAGGTGGAGCTTGCAGTGAGCTGAGATCCGGCCACTGCACTCCAGCCCGGGCGACAGAGCGAGACTCCGTCTCAAAAAAAAAAAAAAAAAAAAAAAAAAAGAGAAGGGGTTTCCAGCCGGGCACAGTGGCTCACGCCTATAATCCCAGCACTTTGGAAGGCTGAAGCCGGAAGATCACTTGAGCCCAGGAGTTCGAGACCAGCCTGGGTAACAGAGCAAGATCCCATCTCTATTTTTTTTTCCTGAGATAAAGTCTTGCATTGTTCCCTAGGCTGGTCTCAAATTCCAGGGTTCAAGCGATCCTCCTGCCTCGGCCTCCCAAAGTGCTGGGATGGCAGGCATGAGCCAACGCTCCAGGCCCAAAGGGGCCTCTTTACTCACTGATCCCCCAGTTGCAGGGGCAGCTCCCTCAACCAGTTCCCAGCACAGGCAGACAGAACAGCCCCTGCCCCAGACTCCCTGGTGTGCCTTAGCCTTAGGGCAACACCTGCCTCTCCTGCCCCACCCAGAGGGAGCCAAAGTCCCACACCTGGCACCTGGGGGGCACTTGGCAGAACCCCCAGCCTGCAGCACACGGCAGCCTCCACGGCCCCCTCCCGGCAGTGGTATCTTTAGACTCCCTCAGAGAGGATTAAAAGGGAGGAGAACTCAGGGTAATGGGGTCAAGCCGCTGGGGTGGAGGAACCAGACAGGTGGACAGGCACACAGCATAGCTGTCCTTCAGGGCCAGCCCTGGGGCAGAGCCAGAGGCGGGAGCCAGCACCCAGGCAGAGAAAACCAGAAAGACCTCTGGTCTCATTGCCCAGTTCAGCACAGACTAGGTCCGAGCCCCTGAGCAAGTATGGATTCTGTGTGTGGCTTGAAGAGCTGGGCAGGGCCCCACCTCCTCCCCTTTCAGACTGGGGAACTCCACTGAAGCCGACCCAGTGACTACTTAGTGAGCACCTACTGTGTGCAAGGCCTCACGCCGGGCACTGGGATGGGGCACCTGCCCCAGAGAGGCGCACAGTTAGTGGGGGAGGGGAGAAGCAACTGGAGGAGGGAGGGAAGAGGGCGGACTCATCCCCCACAGCTGCTACAGTCAATCACCAAACCAGGGGCTTAACAAAGATGTTCTCTCACGATTCTGGAGGTCAGAAGTCAAAGATCAAAGTGTGGACAGGGCCATGCTCTCTCTGGAAGCTCTTCCTGCCTCTTCCAGCTCCTGGTGGCTCCAGGCTTGCAGATGCCTTACTCCAATCTCTGCCTCTGCCTTCACGTGGCCATCTCTCTCGTCTCTCATCTCACATCTCTTGTCTCTCTTGTCTCTTGTCTCTCATCTCTCTTGTCTCTGTCTCAAATCTCCCCGTGATGCCTGTTACGGGATTTAGGGGCTACCCTAAATCCAGGATGATCTTTAATTATATCTGTAAAGACCCTTTTTCTACATAAGGTCACATTTACAGGTTCTGGGGCACAGACAACTCTTTTGGGGGTCATCATTCAGCCCACTTCACAGGGCACAGGGAACCTTCTAGAAGAGGCAGACCAGTAGAGACCAGTCTCTCTCTAGAGGGAAAGAGAGGAGCCTTCAGAAAAGTAGAGGAAGAATGTCAGTGCCCGGATGCGGGCATGCGAGGAGGAAGGTGGACAAGGTCCTGGCTAGAGGGACACGCAGAGCCCCTCCGGCCCTTCTGGAAGTTTGCCCTTGACCACAGGTTGCTGAGTGGGTGAGGGGTAGCAAAAAGCTAACATGGAGTTGCTGTTGGAAAAAGGTGAAATTCTCTTCTCAATTTAGGATGAACTGTTTTGATGGGCAAAGAAAGGCTCAAAATTAAGGCATAATCCTGAAGAAAAAAAGCTCTAAAACATATTTTTCCCTTAGTTTTATGACTTAAGAATTTATTTGGCCAGGTGTGGTGGCTCACACCTGTAATCCCAGCACTTTGGGAGGCCGAGACGGGCAGATCACATGAGGTCAGGAGTTTGAGATCAACCTGGCTAACACGATGAAACCCCGTCTCGACCAAAAAACACAAAAATTAGCCAGGTGCAGTGGCACGTGCCTGTAATCCCAGCTACTCAGGAGGCTGAGGCAGGAGAATTGCTTGAACCTGGGAGGCAGAGGTTGCAGTGAGGCGAGTTCGCGCCACTGCACTCCAGCCTGGGCAACAGAGTGAGACTCCATCTCAAAAAACAAAACAAAACACACACACACACAAATCAACTGAGCATGGTGGCGGGCGCTTATAATCCCAGCTACTCGGGAGGCTGAGGCAGGAGAATCGCTTGAACCTGGCAGGCAGAGATTGTGCCACTGCATTCCTGCCTGGGCGACAGAGGGAGACTCTGTTTCAAAAAAAAAAAAAAGAAAGAAAAGGAAGAAAGAGAGAGAGAGAGAGGGAGAGAGAGAGAGAGAAAGAAAGAAAGAAAGAAAGAAAGAAAGAAAGAAAGAAAGAAAGAAGGAAAGAAAGAAAAGGAATTTATTTACATTCAAACAAAAATGTAATATTGCAAGTGCCTCATCTATCAGACTGGGAGGAATCTCAGAGCTGAAAGCAACCCCAGCGCAAGGCCAAGCTTCTCTTGCTCCCAGAAAGTCTCACTGCATTGATGCCAAACTCGGTGTGGACACCTGGTCAGCACAGTGCACCACAGACCAGAACTCCTGGGCCCGAGGTACCTCCTGCCTGAGCCTCCCAAGCACCTAGGACTATAGGTGTGCGCACTGCGCCTGGCTAGCTTTTGTCTTCATGCTGTTGGGACACCATGGCCATGGTGAAGTTTGACTGCCTAGCCCTTCCTCCTCTTTGGATAGCAGCCTGGATTCCTGGAGTTCCTGCTCCATCCTTCCTGCAGCATGAAGGGAGCACCTGCCGAGGGAGTGCTGGGGATTGGTGTTGTCCTGGTCTGTGAGGCAGCTGAGGACCCCGGCAGACTAACCAGTCTCTTTCTGTTGCACAGAATGTTAGGGTTCACTCATTCATTCATTTCTGTGAGATCCTACAGCATAATCTCATAAAAGATGTTTGAACCCAGCACTGCCTGGGTTCAAATCCTGGCTCAGCTGTTTCCTAGGAGTGTGTGGTAGGCTGTATTTCTCTTCACAAACACTTGGTGACCCCCATTGCAAGAGACGGGTGCATCCCTGCCCCGCTGAACCTCCTGTAGCTGTGTGACTCACCTTGGGAACTCCTCAGAGGGGACAAGCATCCTGCCTAAGGTCACGCGGCCCCTAGGCGGGGAGCTCAGGTTCCAACCGTTCCCCTCACACCGTGCTGGCTCCCAATCCCAGCCCCACCTTCCCAGCAGGGATAGAAGAGCCATGCCTTTTGCTCGCTCCTAAGTCCCGCCCAGGTGGAGACATTTGTGTACTCAAAGTGATGCCAGCCAAGCCCTAGATTCATAATGGCAGCCCACGGGCGGTGACATTGACAGACAGGGGTAGAAGGATCAGATGGCTCCATCACTGCCTCGGGGTTAGGCCTGAGCTGCTCATGGCCACAGCCCTTGCCCCAAACAAGGACGGTCCCCCAGGACTGTGCAGAGTCACTATAGGAATCTAACAGATCACATCACGCTAAGCACCTGGCGAGGTTCAGCTCACTTAGTTCTTACAATAAATGCATGAGGGAAGTGCTGTGATCATGACCCTGTGTTATAGAGGGGGAAACTGAGGCTCAGAGAGGTGACACTGCTGGCCAAGGTCATCTGGCAGGTGAGCCACGGGCCTCGGACTCAAACCTGAGCCCAAGGCTGAGCTCTGAGCCACGGCTGTGCTGCCCACTGTCTCGTACTGAGTCATCTGGTGACCGGCCTTTTCTGGTTCTTTTAAAAAATTCTTTCTACATCACTTGGACTGTGCAGATTTTCTGGTTCTTGTTTTTCTCTTTTACGGTTCACTAAGAAATGGGGAACAGAAAGATTTCAACAAGGGCAGCTCATCCTCAGGGCAGGAGCTACAGGGAACTTTCCCCCAGCCAGGGCGGCACCCTGGGCCTGGACCCCCTCACCAGATAACCTCTGGGGTATAAACACCCGGCACGGTTGAGAAATAGGGCCGAGTGTGGTGGTTCACACCTGTAATCCCAGCACTTTGGGAGGCAGAGGTGGGTGGATCACAAGGTCAGGTGTTCGAGACCAGCCTGGCCAACATGGTGAAACCCTGCCTCTACTAAAAACACACAAATTACCTGGGCGTGGTGGTGGGCACCTCTAATCCCAGTTACTGGGGAGGCTGAGGCAGGAGAATCGCTGGAACCCAGGAGGCAGAGGTTGCAGTGGGCTGAGATAGTGCCACTGCACTCCAGCCTGAGTGACGGAGCAAGACTCTGTCTCAAAAAAAAAAAAAAAAAAAAAGGCAAGATTTCTCTGCCTTCAGTGGTCTCATGATCCCTTGGGATCCCCCAGCAAAGGCCCAAGCTGCAGTTTTCGAGTTAAAGCCAAGCTCCTTGACACACAAACAAGCTGCTTCAGACCCTGGTTCACCCGTGGGCAAACATTCCATGGAGGCTGTGTCCACACTTTCCTCTTCCTCCCCTCCTTTCCCTACGTTCTCAGCTCAGGTACCACCTCCTTAGGGAAGCCCTCCCGCATACCCCAAAGAGATCCAGGGCGCTCGTGAGCTCTCACGGAACCCGGGCTTTTTCCTCTGAAGGGGACTTATCCTCATCTGGAAACACGCACCCTCTGGTGGGACAAGTTGACTAATATCCGTCATCCCTGCTAGACTCAGCCTCCTTGAGGGTGGGGGCTGTCTGAGTTTGTTCATCATCAAATCCCCATGCCTAGGCCAGTGCCTGGCACATAGTAGGGGCTCAATAAACCTGTCTGCACTTGCCCTTCAAGATTCCACTCATGGCTGCGTGCAGTGGCTCACGCCTATAAGCCCAGCACTCTGAGAGGCTGAGGTGGGAGGATTGCTTGAGTCCAGGAGTTTGAGACCAGCCTGGGCAGCACAGGGAGACCTCCTATCTACAAAAAATACAAAAATTAGCTAGGCGTGGTGGTGCACACCTGCAGTCCCAGCTACTCGGGAGGCTGAGGTAGAAGGATCGATTGAGCCCAGGAGATGGAGACTGCAGTGATCTGTGATCGTGCCACTGCCCGCCAGCCTGGGTGGCAGAGTGAGACCCTGTCTCTAAACCAACAAAACAAAAACAAACAAAGAAGATTCCACTCACAAGAGGAACCCACGGAGGAGATGCAGACCTCCCTTCCAGCCCCTCCTGCCCGGGATCGGGGCCACTTCTGCAGCTGTCTGGAAAGGAAAAGCCGGCGTTTGTTGAGTCCGGCACTCCGACTTCACTAGTCTGGAATAGACGCCTCATCTGTATTTTCAAAGCTCCCAGTGATCCTAATTCACAGCCAGGGATGAGACCACAGGCCTAGGGGCAGATCTGAGAGCTGCTCATTCTTTCTAGTCCGATTTGGGGCAGGGAGTGGGGTGGGCAGTGAGCCTGGAGGAGGGCTTGGCTGACCAGGAGATTCCAGGAGAGGATGGAAGGCTTGCGGGGCGGAGTGCATGGTGACATGAAGTCATGCCCATGTTCTGAACGGAGCCCAAGTTCGGAACGGAGCTAAAACCCGTGCACTGGGAACGGACCTAGTTTAGCTCCCTCGACTCTAGGTACAGGAAAAGATGGAAGCCCACGGAGGTAACAAGACCAGGGGCAGGTGTGAGATAAGAACACTGCGCCCTGACAGGCACCCTTTTCCTGCACAATCCTCACTGCTTCTTAAGCCTTTCTACACGTAGGCAATGTTTTCCATTTTGCAGATAAGGAAACCGAGGCTGAGAGGTTAACTAAATTGCCTAAAGCCACACAGCTAGCTGTGAACAGACGAGCAGAAATTAGAACGCAGACGTGGCTGGAGCGGGCTGGGGCTGGGGGTGGTGGTGACCTATGGCCCCCTGCCACCTGGGCAGCATGATGAGGGTCTTGTCCATACCTTGTAGGATTCCTTCCTGCCCTGATTTCGGCTTCTGCCCTCTCCCCGCACCCTCCCTGCCCCACGCTCAGCTCCTCTAAGCCCCGCTGTCTGTGTCTGAAGTTCCTCTGCCCTGATTCTGGGCTCCCACAGGGTCTGGTGTGCTGGAAGTCCAGTTTCTCAGCTGTAGGATAACCTCGGAAAGGATGTCACGGCCAACGAGGAAGATGCTTTCTCTGGCTTTTCCTAAAAAGGCAGACAGGGGAGTTCTGGCCACTCAAAAAGAATCACTACCTGTGGTCCCATCACTGTCCCACATGTGTGGCCTCCCCGCTCCCTTCACAAGCCACAGCACCAGGGGCGTGGAGAGATCTCAGTTCAAATCCCAGCTCTGGCTGGGTGTGGTGGCTCACGCCTGTAATCCCAACACTTTGGGAGTCCGAGATGGGCAGATCACCTGAGGTCAGGAGTTCGAGACCAGCCTGGCCAACATGGCGAAACTCCATCTCTACTAAAAATATAATAATTAGCCAGGCATGGTGGCAGGTACCTGTAATTTCAGCTACTATGGAGGCTGAAGCAGGATCATCTCTTGAACCTGGGAGGCGGAGCTTGCAGTGAGCTGAGATCTCCCCACTGCACTCCAGCCTGGGCGACAGAGTGAGACTCTGTCTCAAAAAAAAAAAAAAAAAAAAATCCCAGCACTGCCACTTTCTATCTGGGTGACCTCAGGTGAATGAGTCCCTCTGAGCCTCAGTTTTGAGGAAATGGGGACAAAAGCAGCCCCTGTTTCTTATGGGTGCTAAGAATTAAATAAGCTAGTGAACACGAACGTGCCTGGCCCCAGCAGCTCCGCAAACATCCATTAAATCTGAAGGTGATGATGACTGCCTTTGTTTTTACAACAAAGGAAAGAACTTTGTAGGACAAATCAGAAACCAAACTGTTTTTTGAAAAACAAAAAAACATTTATTTCTGTAAACTGTCTGAGCGCAGAGATGTTCTTTACAATCCCAATACAGTACAGATTTCTTCCCCAAAACGAAATGAGCAAGGAAAAACAGAAAAAGAGCTATATCAAATGTGCTCATGAAGAACCAAGCCAATCTCATCTTTCTTCAAAAACCAAACAAAACGATCCTTTTGAATGCGTGGTGCAGGCCTAGGATTGAAGCCACAGGCTTCTGGGGTGCTGTGAGCCCCTGGCTTTGCTCAGCTCACAGCTAGCGCGGCGGGCGGAGCAACCCTTTCGCCGAGTCATCCTTGCAGCTTGCACAGAAGCTTCCTGAACCTAAGGGATCCGTTCCCAGCTCTCCTTAAATTCCCAGTCCCCACCCTGGGCCTCTCTCCCTAACGTTCTTGTCGCTTTGGGAGCCTCTGAAGTGAACCCTGAAATACTCCCTCTGTCAGCTCTGGGCTCAGACCTTTGCCCTTCTCTGTGTCACAAGGAAATTTCAGTCAAGAGGTTGGGAACAGGTGGTTTCAGACCGTGCAGCAAAGCTACTGCCAGGCAAGTTTTAAGGCAAATTTTATCTCTTCTTATTCAGTCTGAGCCAGACCTAACCTTCTCACCACCGAGCAATCCTGCCTCTGCTGGACATGCAACTTAGGCAACTCTGGATAGAGGTGGGATGAGGGAGCCCAGGGCAGATTCCAGGAGGTCTGGGCCTGACGAGGGAATGGACGTGTGTGCTTATGAAGGCTGCAGGCACCGGGCGCAGCTCCTGGCCCAGCTGCCCCTCAGTGGTACACAGGAAGCAGGGCCCAAGAAAACTGAGATGGCAAAACAGGCCCGGGCTCTGGAAAGCAACGTGAGGTCATACAGATCTCACTAGGCAGACCTCGTGGCATGGAAGAGAAATGCCAGGAAAAGGGGTCACTGCAGGAGGCACCTCGGATCTGATGGCAGGCAGGACCTTGCATCAAAATGATTTTTCTTTAGAACAAAAAAGAGGGGGAGAAAAGAAAAAGAAGATCAAAGAAAGAGGTTCCATGAGCGTCATGAGATAGGACACAGCAGGGTTCTAAGGGAAGCAGGAAGGTGGGGGCTGCGGACACAGGGTGGCGGGCGCTGCCTCTCATGGCTTCTTTTCTCCCTGGTGGGCTGGTGGGCTGGTAGCTGAGGCCGGCGGTCCTCTCCCCCGGGGAGCAGGCAGATGACTTTGGCAAGGGGTGGTGCGGGGGGGGGCTGGGGTTACTCTGTCTGGGCGTCGTAATTGGCTCCCCCCGCCTTCTTCAGCTCGTTCTTGATGAAATCTTCCTCCAGCTCCTTCCGATCACTGATCACAAACTCCTTAGCGAAATTCTGTTAAGAACAAAGGAAAACACAGTGTTCCTATTAAGAAGGAAGGGACAGGATGTGAGGGTGGCTCAGGCAACACACTGGGAAGCAAAGCACTGAAAACCCTGGCGAGGGATGGAAATGGAAATTCAGCAGCAGAAAAAACCTGACTGGGGAGGAGGGAGTGAGGCAGATCTGATGCTGCATCTTCCCATGTCCGTGGGGACAGCCCAAGGAAGCCGGGGCTGGAATTTTGGCTGTGTTACCTTGGCCAAGTCCCTTCAATTCTCTGTGCCTCAACTTCCTCATCTGTAAAAAACATCTTGTCAGGAGAAGAATAGGTCATGAGGTTGGAAAGGCAGATGGGTGTTCTGGTAAATGTTTAACACCAGGCGCTCCAAAAAATAATAACAATAATAATAAAAGGACAAAAGCTCAGATTGGTGTCTTTTGCCCATTTCCATGGTGTAAATAGTCCCACAGTGGCTGATGTCAAGCTATCAAAGTGACGTCACCATACATGGAGGTGGAAGGAGACAGGCGTAACTGGCTCTTGCCAGCTGGGACAAGCAAGCTTCAGCCACCAATGTTCCTAATGATGCAGGAGCCTCCAGTCCTGGGTCTGCCATGGGCTCTCCACCCGCACTGAGTTACACAAGGGTAGAGGCTCTGCCTTCATTCAACAAATACCATCCAGGCTGTGGGGCTACAGGGCTGAGCAAAATGGATACAGTCACTCTCTCCTCTTGGAGTACACAGGTTTCACCCACAGAACCTGCAGGCACCTATGGTGCACTCAGTAAACACTTGTGGCATGAATGAGGGAAGCAGGTGACCTGGCTTATCAGACAGCCCTACGCCATGATGATACACAGTTACTGCCATATGTGGATCGTAAGACTTTAACAAACGAAATTTCAGGATGATGATGGACAGCTTGACAAAAAAAAAAGCTATCAAAACCACAAATAACAAGTCTAAAGGTAAGAAAATCATCCGCATTTAAAAAAAAGCCCATAAGGAAATAACATAAACAATGACCATCATTTTTTTTTCTTCTTGAGAGAAAAGCCTATTGCCCAGGCTGGGGGGCAGTGGCGCAATCTTGGCTCACTGCAACCTCTGCCCCCAGGCTTCAAGCCATTCTCATGTCTCAGCCTCCCGAGTAGCTGGAACTACAGGCGCCTGCCACCACGCCCGGCTAATTTTTGTATTTTTAGTAGAAGCAGGGTTTCGCCATGTTGGCCAGGCTGGTCTCAAACTCCTGGCCTCAAGTGATCCACCCAGCTTGGCCTCCCACGGTGCTGGGATTACAGGCGTGAGCCACCATACCCGGCCAACCACAATTATTAAGCATTTCTGTGTACCAGCACAGTGCCACGGTACTGAGAATGACACACAGTAGTAAATATGAATCATGGAAGGTGTCCATCAACAGAGGAGTGGATTATCAAAACACGGTCCGTCCACACAATGGAATATTCCTCAGCCACAGAAAGGAATGAAGCACTGCCACATGCAACTATATGGATGAACCTCGAAAACTGGACACTGAGTGAAAGAAGCTAGGCATGAAGACCATATATTGTCAGCTGCCATTGGTATAAAATGTCTAAAAAAGGCAAACCCATACAGACAGAAAGCAGACTTGTGGTTACAAGGAGCTGGAGATAGGAACAGGAAATGATAGAGACATTCTAAAATTGGGATTGTGGTGATGGGTGCACAACTCTGCAAATTCACAAAAAAGTACTGAAAAAGTACACTTAGGATGACTTGCTTTTGTGGTACACACATTATACCTCAATCAAGTTCTTTTTAAAAAGGCCCATAAGGTGATCAGCATTATTTCCATTTTAAAGGTGAGAAAACAAAGGCTGGAGATTACAATGCTTGTCCAAAGTCAGACAGCCAGAAGGTCCAGTTGACGCCAAAGCTGGCATCTTGAAAGAGCCACCATCTCCTTTGGGATGATGAAAAAGTTTTGGAATCAGACAGAGGTAAGGCTTGTACAACACTGTGAATGTTCTGAAAGTCACTGAATTGTATACTTTAAAATGGTTTGGGCCAGGTGCGGTGGCTCACGCCCATCATCCCAGCACTTTGGAGGCCCAGGCAGGCAGATCACCTGAGGTCAGGAGTTCGAGACCAGCCTGGCCAACATGGCGAAACCCCATCTCTACTAAAAATACAAAAATTAGCCGGGCATGGTGGTACATGCCTGTAATCTCAGCTACTCGGGAGGCTGAGGCAGGAAAATTGCTTGAACCTGGGAGGCGGAGGTTGCGTGAGCCAAGATCACACCACTGCACTCCAGCCTGGGCGACAGGGCGAGATTCATCTCAAAATAAATAAATAAACATACAAATAAAAAGGTTCATTTTATGTTATTTGTTAATTGTCCACCACAATTAATAAATAAAAAGCAAAAAAGTCACCATACCACCAAGAATGATGAGCCCAGGAACATCCTCAAGGTCAAGCTTTACAATAAAAAGACAAAACATTTGGTGTGCAAAGCCACTGAGAACACTAACAAGGTGGAGAAGGGGAGGTTAATTTTTATCAAGCAGCTCATGTGTGCCAGGAACAGCCTCACTCATGTTCTCTTTCAGTCCTCAGTATATTAGCTTTATTTTATTTCACTTTTTGAAGATAAGACTCATAGGCTGGGCTTGGAGAGACTTGCCCAGAATGACAAAAACACCCTTTAGATCCTTTCTGTTCCCACCCCACTATAGTATGTTACTACGTGTACGTGATCAGTGCAATGAAAGAACAGAAGTTGGATGTAAGAGCCAGAAAGGAGAATCGAGAATTAATGTGTTTCTCAACCCTGAGCCCCACAGCATGAGGGAGGGGCGGAGAGTGTTCAGAAGGAGGAAGCCAACAGCTTAAGATGCTTATAGAAGAAAGTCCAAAGTTCCTCTGCTTTGTGATAGCTATATGTGGCAATCTACAGAAATAAGAACACTTGAAGTTTGAGTCGGTTAGCTATTAGAAGATTTAGATTAAGAAAAATAAGTTTGAGGGCCAGGGATGGTGGCTACGCTTGTAATCCCAGCACTTTGAGAGGCTGAGGTGGGCAGATCACGAGGTCAAGAGATCGAGACCAGCCTGGCCAACATGATGAAACCCTGTCTCTGCTAAAAATACAAAAATTAGCTGGGTGTGGTGGTGTGTGCCTGTAATCCCAGCTACTCAGGAGGCTGAGGCAGGAGAATGGCTTGAACCTGGGAGGCAGAGATGGCAGTGAGCCAAGATGGCGCCACTGCACTCCAGCCTGGCAACAGAGCAAGACTCCATCTCAAAAAAAGAAAAATAAGTTTGATAAGGTCTAAGAAATCTAAAATGAAAGATACATGGTGCTAGGCACAGGCCAACCTAAAACCACAAGTACTTAGATAATCAAATTATAATGAAACAAAAAGCAGCAAAAGAGCAGATCTAGTAAAACATAACAATAAATGTAAATGAACAACATTACCTTTAAAAATGCTATGTTTCAAACTACAAAAAAACCCCTCAAACCTTGTACTACGTACCAGAGACATGTTTAAAATCAAAAGATTAGCAGAAAAATGATTCCAAGTTATACAAACAAAATATATACAAAAGCAACCATATGATCTCTGAAAACGTTTAAAGCCAACTGAATCTCACAAGATAAACAGGGTCATCCTGCAACTTGCTAACCCTCCTGGCTCAGCCAATGTTCTTTCCTCTCTGCTCGGTACAAAAGAGAATGAAAGGTTATTTTCCCTGTAGAAGGGCTGTTTTTATTATCAGTAGTTAGAGAGGCCTTAAAAACCAAGTTGTCCAGCAATCCGATTACTGCCAAAAAGCAAAGGAGGGTTAGAAAGCAAGTGTCTTAACACACTGAACTGACTCACACCTGAAAGTCCTGTATTCATATTTCATTTCCAATTTATCCTCAGGGGAACACAGAGAGTTAGATTGTGCAAAATTGAGTCCTCCCTCATTCCTTACTGCTTTTCTTTTCTTTTCTTTTTCTTTTTCTTTTTTTTTTTTTTTTTTGCCTCTTTCAATGACCAAGAAAGACAAAACTTTAAACACTTCTGAAGCTACAGTGACCGTGGCCATGCTGTAGGCCCCTTTAGAACAGACCCCAGATTGTCTGTTCGGAAGAATCCTGACATACTGCCTCCAGGGGTGGGCTGAAGACCTTGTATTCAGACATGAGCCTATTGGCTCCCTTCACCTTCAGTCTGGCTGACAGCTGGCGCATTTGGCACTGCTCCTCTCCTCACACAAGAGCCCCCGCCGCACGGCTGCCAAGGTGTACAGCCTGGGACTCACTGCAGCCCACGCTGGTGCGAAGCTGAGCAGAGAGAAGGGATGGATGGAGGACACTGGAGGGCTGGGCTTCCTCTGGGCCTTACCATTGCCATGGCCTCATAGACAGCAGGGCTGGTGGTCCTTACAGGTCATCTCTTGCCCCTCAATTCAGAAGGGGAAACTAAGGCTCGGTGAGTGACACCATGAGGCTGGTTAAGTGGTGGTCATCCCCCAGCCCACTGCTCTCCACCCTCGCACCTGGGTCCGCTCGCCTCTCCCCTGTGCCCATCGGCTTCCCAACCCTCTTCGTGTCTCCTCCTCGTGCTGCTCCTGTGTCGTGTCCACCCCTTCCTCATTCTTTGAGCCTGGTAGTGACTCCTAGCACCTTCCAAATAAAGTGTCTGCATCTCAATCCAATTATCCCCCTGGGACTGGCTCCCCGCTGTCACCTCACTGGCAGACTGGTCATGCACAGGCCCACTGCCTAGACGTCCCGTGGACACACGGGTGAGACAGGCCTGTGACCAACAGTGGTCAGTTCCCTTGGAGCCAGAGCTGGACCCCAGCCTGCTCCAGAGTGGACACCAAGCCGCTCCCACCTTCTACAGGGCTAGCACCAACTCTGCAGGGGCCCAGGTGGTCAGGCTGCATGGAGGGGGTACTAGCAGGCCTCCATCCTACACGGGGTGCTCCTAAGCCCTCAGAAGCTTACAGAGGTGAGCCAGCACCTCCCATTCAGTGCGTGGACTCCACAGAATGTCCCCAAAATGTCTGACCTGAGCCTCAGCCCACAAACCAATTCAAAACAACCTCAGCACCCCTCCACCTCCACGCCTTCCAGCGGCTCCCACAAGATAAGGGAGTCACAGGCACCACTGGGGAGTAGGTTTCATTGGAAGTCTTCAAAATGAGGCAGAAGCCAAGCGAAAGTGGCACTGGGCAGATGGAGTCTGACTTGGGAGCAATGCCTGAGACTGGAGGGAGCCTGCGTGGAGCAGCTGAAGTCTGCCTCGCACCTGAGGCTGGAAACCACAGGAAACATATGTATGCAGAGTGTGGCCACCCCTATGCCACACACACCTCCTCACAACACAGCACTCGCCAGCACCCACATGCCACCAACACCCATGGGGCCAGGGGCAGGTGGCAAGATTCAGGAGGTAAGTCCTTCATCAGCAGGAGACTTCCAGGGCATAGAGCAATGCGGATACAAACAGAATTTTAAATTTTCTTTTTTTGAAACTCAGTCTCACTCTGTCACCCAGGCTGGCGTGCAGTGGTGCGATCTCAGCTCACTGCAGCCTCAACCTCCTAGGTTCAAGCGATCCTCCCACCTCCGCCTTCCTAGTAGCTAGAACTACAGGCACAAGCCACCATGTCCAGCTGATTTTTGTATTTTTCTGTAGAGATGTGGGTTTTGTCATGTTGCCCAGGCTGGTCTCCAACTCCTGGGCTCAGGCGATCCCCCCGTCTTGGCCTCCCAAAGGCCAGAATTTTGAATTTTCTTTCTTCCCTTTTTTTTTTTTTTTTTTTTGTTGTTTTGAGACAGGTCTCACTCTGTCACCCATGCTGCCAGGCTGGAGTGCATTAGTGCAATCTCAGCTCACTGCAACCTCCATCTCCCGTGCTCAAGCAATCCTACCGCCTCAGCCCCGGAAGCAGCTGGGACTACAGGTACACACCACCATGCCCAGTTATTTTTTCTTTCTTTGTAGATAACAGGGTTTTACCATGTTACCCAGGCTGGTTTCAAACTCCTGAGCTCTAGTGATCCACTTGCCTTGGCCTCCCAAAGTGCTAGAATTACAGGCGAGAGCCACTGTGCCTGGCCTGGAATTTTCAATTTTCTACTAGCCACAGTGAAAAATGTAAAAAAGAAACCAGTGCCATTAATTGTAATAGTATTTTATCTAATCCAATATATGCAAAATATTGTCATTTCCACAATGTCATCAATGCTAAAAGTTACTGACGAGGTCCTTTACATTCATTTCTTTTGAACCCAGCCTTAGAAACGCTGTGTTCCCTCCAGGTCTACGCACACAGTGATATGGCCCAGTGCACTTGAAGTGGCCGGCAACAGTGCAGGTCTAGACAGAACATTAAAGAGTCTGAAAGAATAATGTGATCAGGCAAAGAGAATCATGAATTACAGAGCTTAGAGCCCATCTGAGGGGGGTGGACATCTGCGCCATGTCCAGATCTGGGTGGTGGCTTCAAAGGTAGGCACCACAAACATTCAAAATACACAAAAACTTGGGCCAGATGCAGTGGCGCACGCCTGGAATCCCAGCACCTTGGGAGGCCGAGGTAAGTGGATCACCTGAGGTCAGGAGTTCAAGACCAGCCTGGCCAACATGGTGAAACCCCATCTCCACTGAAAATACAAAAAATTAGCTGGGCGTGAGAGGCAGGAGAATCGCTTGAACCAGGGTGGTGGAAGTTGCAGTGAGCCGAGATCACGCCATTGCACTCCAGCCTGGGTGACAAGGGCGAAACTCTGTCTCAAAAAAAAAAATACACACACACACACACACACACATACACACAAATTCATCAAGTAGTATTCCTAAGATCTGTGCATTTTACTCTGTGTAATTTGTTTCAGTTAAACAAAATAGTGAAGGGAGGTGGTGGGGCGTGGTGGCTCGTGCTGGTAATCCCAAGCACTCTGGGAAGGCGAGGAGGGAGGATCGCTTGAGCCCCGGAGTTCAAAACCAGCCTGGGGAACATAGTGGGACCCTGTCTCTACAAATAATAATAATAATATTAATAATAATATATAGCCAAGAGTGGTGGTGTGCTCCTGTGGTCCCAGCTACTTGGGAGGCTGAGGCAGGAAGATCACTTGAGCCTGGGAGGTCGAGGCTACCGTGAGCCATGATCGCAGCACTGCACCTCACCCTTCAGACCTGCCATTGCCTCTTCATTACGCAGAGGACCAGCAACAACCCAGAGAGGGGACACAATTCATCTCAGGGGACACAGCAACTTCCCGGCAGGGCCCTGGGATGCGTTCCTGGTGCCAGCCCCACTTTCTCCCCACATCCCGCCTCCAGAGGCTGCTCTAGACTGCCAAGCCCTCGAGGTGGCTGCCACAACCTGCCAGAGACTGCACGGCAACGTGTGTCAGTCTGGGGGCACTGGCACCTGTGGCTGAAGAAAGCTCTTTGTTTTGTCGAGGAGCTCGGTGCTGCTCTCTCATCGCTGCCAGACAGGGAACTTCTCTTTTCTTGCCAAAGCAGGATTTTTTCCCAAAGGCCTCATCCACCTAAGTCTGACTCCAAACGGCTGAAGCTGCTTGAATGGTTTGGAATTATGCAACCAGCAAGTGGAAGACAAGTTTTTTTTGTTTTTGTTTTTTGAGACGGACTCTCACTCTGTCGCCCAGGCTGGAGTGCAATGGTGCCATCTCGGTTCACTGCAACCTCTGCCTCCCCGGTTCAAGTGATTCTCCTGCCTCCACCTCCTGAGTAGCTGGGATTACAGGCAACCACCACCACGCCTGGCTAATTTTTGTATTTTTGGTAAAGACGGGGTTTCACCATGTTGGCCAGGCTGGTCATGAATGAAGACAAGTTTTGTCCCTGTGACCTTTCTCAAGTGCTTATACATTCATGCCTCAAAGATGCAAAACAAACATGCAGCAAAACTTGTCTCCACCTTTCTGAGGAGGGTAATACAGCAGAGGGCACGGGTTAGGTACGGGGACTCCGTACAGAGTCTAGCCGTCTATTTGCAAGGCTGGATTTTAAAGTGCATGTTCTCCTATCTTGGTTTTAAATCATCCTTTTCTTATTTATTTATTTAGAGACGAAGTTTTTGCTCTTGTCACCTAGGCTGAAGTGCAGTGGCACAATCTCAGCTCACTGCAACCTCTACCTCCTGGGTTCAAGCGATTCTCTTGCCTCAGCCTCCCGAGTAGCTGGAATTACAGGCACACCCCACCACGCCCTGCTAATTTTTTGTATTTTTAATAGAGACGGGGTTTCACCATGTTGGCCAGGCTGGCCTCGAACTCCTGACCTCAGGTGATCCACTCACCTCAGCCTCCCAAAGTGCTGGGATTACAGGCGTGAGCCACCATGCCCAGCCCATCCTTTTCATTTTTATTTTTATTTATTTTTATTTTTTGAGGCAGTGTCTCGCTCTGTCGCCCAGACTGGAGTGCAGTGGTGCAATCTCAGCGCACCACAACCTCCACTTCTGGGTTCAAGCAATTCTTCTGCCTCAGCCTCTGAAGTAGCTGGGATTACAGGCATGAGCTACCACGGCCAGCTCATTTTTGTATTTTTAGTAGAGACAGGGTTTCACCATGTTGGCCAGACTGGTCTCGAACTCCTGGCCTCAAGTGATTCACCCACCTCGGCCTCCCAAAGTGCTGGGATCACAGGCATGGGATCACACCCCACCCCTTTTCATTTTTAAATGGCTCCCAACTGCCCGGGCTTAAACCCCAGCATGCTGGGAGTAGGTTCGGGCCAAATACAAACAGGCACCGTTGTCCACAGTCATCACCAGTGGCCTGAGCCTCCCTGGGGACTCAACCTCCCTAAGCCGGAGTCTCCTCATCTGCAAATGGGGACAACAGCAGCTTCACATCCTAGGGTTGCTGTGAGGGTCATATGAGCATAAAAGGGGCTTGCACACTTGATGAGAATGCCTGGTACAAAGCGGAGTGCTCTACAGTCAGAGAGAATGTTCTACAGGACTGTGGGCTCACCTTCATTCTCAGGATCCTTAGGGGAATTTGAGATATAATGAAGTTCCCTCAGTCACTCAGAGTGAAGACACAGGCAGTAGCTGATTCCTCTTCTCATTCCTAACGTTTACTTTGTAACGAAGGGAAGTCCCAGGAATTCCTTGGAATAACCAAGTCAGTGAAACTGGCAGAGAGAAGATGACAAATCGGCTGCAAACTCCAAAGCCAAGCCCAGGGTTAGCTTCGGGGGAACCGGGAGGCCTGTCGGGGTACAAGTGTAGGGTCTGCTACTCAGGAGCATTTGGGCCATGAGGATATTCCTAACCAATGCAGAGAATGTGGGTGCAGGGGAAGCTCTGGGGAGAAAACATGAGTGGGGGTTCTTGGGCAGTTCCATTTGTGAAGTCAGGAATGTGTATTTCTGTGAAGTGGGGCCCAGGAGAGGAGCTGATCTTCACTGTATTGAAAGACAATGAAAGCAACACAATTTGTTCTTCCCACGAACACATGTTAGTAAACACTTGAAGCCAAAATTCTGGTACTTACTGGTCTCTCTGACAGACTGAGAATAGAAAAATAGAAGCAGCGGGCTCTAAAATGCCCAGAAGGCAGTATTTAATGGCTCTGGGCCCTGGTTTCCACCTCTGTGAAAGAAGGCGGCTAGACAACAGGGTCCCCCAACCTTTCCCCACCGGTCATCCAGGGATCCTATGCATAAACCTCCAGAGCACATGGACATGGGACGAAGTTCCACCAGGGACACCAGATCCTAAGGCAATGGGGAAACCTGGCATGCAAAAGTCAGCTTTGGGATCAGAGCATGGCTCTCACAACAAAGGCTGCAGGCTGCCTTCAGGTCCATCCCAAACCCTCGTAACAAGGTGTGGGGGCTAGAATCTCCCCTCCCGCAGGCACGAGATGGCGCCGGGGATAGACAAGACACATGCTGGCCACATGAATGTGTCCTTTCCACAAGTGGGTGATGATGACTTATAAACCAAAGACCGTGGACTGCTGAAGAAAAGCAGCCACAGTCCCCAGCACCCTGCATCTTGCTAGGCGACAAGGCAATCTCCAAGGAACGGTAGCCAATTGAAAATGCACAGCCATGAAACCCACTGGGCACTCACTGGGCGCCCGCTGCCAACCCCACCGAGGCCCCTACACCTCCCTCCTGCAACTAGTCAAAGTGCTTAAAAGATTGAGGTTTTAAAATCTACCAGCAAGGCATCATTTACTCAAAAGGAATGGGTTCTTTTTTGTTTGTTTGTTTTTTGAGACAGAGTCTTGCTCTCTTGCCCAGTCTGGAGTACGGTGGTACCATCTTGGCTCACTGCAACCTCCACCTTCTAGGTTCAAGTGATTGTCCTGCCACAGCCTCCCAAGTAGTTGGGACTACAGGTGTGCACCACCACGCCCGGTTAATTTTTGTATTTTTAGTAGAGACAGGGTTTCACCATGTTGACCAGACTGGTCTTGAACTCCTGATCTCAGGGGATCTGCCTGCCTAGGTCTCGCAAAGTGCTGAGATTACAGGTGTGAGCCACCGCGCCTGGCCGGAACAGGTTCTTATAATAGGCATGAGTCATCACAGATAGAGCAAAAAACTAACAGATCAAAATGGTACTGGCCAGGGTTTGACAGATTCAGGAACAAAGGCACCCAGGTCAAACCCTCGCAGTTCAGGAGTGATGCAACCCTGCTGTACTGTGAGAAAACAAAAGCCAAGACAGAGGCACACGGCTGTATTTCAGGTGGACACGGGGTAACCATCTAATGAAGATGGAAGGCATGTGTCCCAGAAGCACGCTGTGGAGTCCCAGAAGCACGCTGTGAGTGTTTTTGCCAAAACCAAATAGGGGCAGCTGTTCTTACGCCTGGATCCGTGACCCCGACAGAGCCCCCGACCTCTTCAGCATTTGGGCAACTGCCTGGGGTCTAAGGCTCGGCTTTCCTGACCACAGAGATTTACAGAAGCCCCATATGCACCTTGCCTAATTTCTAACTACAGCTTCATCTAGACCAGGCATGGAAAGCATGCGGGAAACATTCTCCTCTCTCCAGTGTCCACAGCTGACATCACAAATTAATCATGGCACTTTCCCCACCGAGTCCAGGCTTAACCTCAGAATCCCCCTTAACCCAGAGCTCCAAATAGCCCAGGCTTATTGATCAGTTGACAAGCTAGAGATTAAATCCAGGTTCAGATCTTCAACTTCTGCCCCATCGAAATTGTGCCCAGCATTTCTTATTCCTCAGCCACATCCATGTTTGGGGATTTTTCCCAAAGAAGTAACAGAATTTTTTTTTTTAATGACAACATACATACTCAAAGATGTTCATTGCTGGTAAATACCAGGCTGTTTCCATTTTTTCAGCAAAAGTTGGAAAAGTAAGTAAATAGTATCTATGTAACACTGCATATACGCCAGGCACCTATACATGGTATCTTACTGAATTTTCACAATTCCATGAGTGAGATATTATCGTACACATTTTTCAGATGAGAAAATTGAAGACAAGGGAAGTGAAGTAGCCAGCAGATCACAGGATTCACTCCACGCCAGGGAACTCACCAGGTGGAGGAACACACACAGGCATGCATGCACACACAGATATGCACACACACACACGCAGGCATGCACACACACAAACACAGATATGCACACACACACGCAGGCATGCACACACACAAACACAGATAGACACACACACCCCCACACACGCAGGCATGCACACACACACAGATATGCACACACACACCCCCATACACACACGCAGGCATGCACACACACACAAACACAGATATGCACACACCAACACACACACACACAGGCATGCACACACACACACACACAGATATGCACACCCCCCCCACACACATATGCAGGCATGCACACACACAGGCATGCACCCACACAAGTGCACACACACACAGGCATGTACCCACACAGGTGCACACACACACAGGCATGCACACACCCTCCCACACACATACATGCACATGCACATACAGGCATGCACACACAGACATACAGACACGCAGGAATGTGTCCACACAAACGTATACACACACAGGTGCATAGAAACACAGGTATGCACACACACATGCACATTCAGGCATGCATATACACATATACACATGCATGCACACACATAGACACGTGTGCATACACACAGATGCATGCAGTGCACACACAGGTATGCACACACATGCACATCCAAGCATGCATACATGCATGTACACATATGTGCACACACATCCACACTCATACACAGGAGTGCACACACATACACATATATACACACAGGCACACACACATCCACTCCCACACCCAGGCATGCAGCACACACACACCATACACAGGTGTACACACACACAAAATGGGTATCACAGACTTACATATGTTGTACTACATCCACTTACAAAATAATATTTGGCCATTACAGTAATAAAAACAGGCTGGGCACGGTGGCTTATGCCTGTAATCCCAGCTCTTTGGGAGGCGCAGGTAGGCGGATCACCTGAGGTCAGGAGTTCACGACCAGTCTGGCCAACATGGCATCTCTATTAAAAATACAAAATTAGCTGGGTGCATTGGCATACCCCTGTAATCCCAGCTACTTGGGAGGCTGAGGCAGGAGAATCACTTGAACCAGGAGGCAGAGGTTGCCATGAGCTGAGATTGTGCCACTGCACTCCAGCCTGGGTGACAAGAGCAAAATGCCATCTCAAGAGAAAAATTATAAAAACAAAAAGCATTTATGAAATGTCAAGAGAAAGGACACAGGCTGTATCTCTGCTCTGCTAAAGGCTGTGGCAAGGGCTCCATGGGAAGGGGCAGACCCCTCTGTGTGAGGTCGGGGGTAGTGGCTGATCACTTAGCTCCTGCATTTTGTCGGAACCCTTTGGGCAAACTACAGCAACTTAGAATGAAACCACCATGGGTGAAGACTAAGCATGTGTGCTTGTTTCGTAAGGGAATCTCATGAGGCAAGATGTCCGGGAACAAAGAATGCCAAGAGGTGGACAGAAGCGTGCAGGGAAGGGGAAGAAAAGGCAGGGAGGAAAGACACTTGTACACAAGGGCAAGATTGAGAGTGCAGTGAGCCTTCGGCCTTTCAGGAAGGCTGGGAAACATGCCCTTCACACACAAAGACCTCTCCAGATTCATTTCTTCAGGTTAAGACCTGTACATGTTCGAATGCTGCATCCTCACGGCACAGCGACTGGATACCGTGCTAGCGACTGTGTCGGGAATCACCGCACCAGAGCGTCCGGAAGCCAGCTGCTGGCAGGTGCCTGGGGCAGGTACCAGGCTAGGGCAGGCTGGCACTGGTCTGGAGTTTGGTGGAGGGCAGCCAGGTCACAGCCTGCTGGGCAGAATTCTTTGCTTATTAAGGTGGCTTCATATACATCCCAGACCCAAACCTAGGATGCAGGGATCTCCTTCTTTCTCCTAAGAGATTTTTTTTTTCTCTAAGACTTTTTTTTTGAGACAGGGTCTTGCTCTGTCATCCACACTGGAGTGCCACTGCATCCTCACAGTGGTGTGATCATAGCTCACTGCATCCTTGACCTCCTGGGCTCAGCCTCCTGAGTAGCTTGGACTATAGGTACATGCCACCACGCTTGGCTAATATTTTTATATTTTTTTGTAGAGGCAGGGTCTCGTTATATTGCCCAGGCTGGTCTGGAACTCCTGGGCTCAAGCAATCCTCCCATTTCAGCTCCCCTAAGGGCTTTTAACCTCTTAAGTAAAAGATCCACAAAGCAGACCCATCGCTCTTCAGTTTCAGATCTTCCCAGGGCTCCTCACTGCTCTCCTGTTATAAAAGTCCCACATTGAAAGTGGCCTCCGGTCCCCCACCATCTTACTTCTGCCTGAACACTCACCTTGGCTCAAGAACTAGTCCTCTCTAAGCCTCAGTTTCCTCATCTCTACATTGGGGTCAGTACAGCCCCCGGCTCATGGATGAATAAGCCTGGCCCTCCCTATGCAGTACCTGATCCCGCCATTCTCAGGCTGCATGGAAGCTTCTGAGTTTTCAATTGTGCAATTTGTGTTTTAAACATATATGACATGAGGCCGGGCGCAGTGGCTCATGCCTATAATGCCAGCACTTTGAGAGGCTGAGGCGGGCAGATCACCTGAGGTCAGTTTGAGACCAGCCTGGCCAATGTGGTGAAACCCCATCTCTACTAAAAATACAAAAATTAGGCTGGGCGTGGTGGCAGGTGCCAGTAATCCCAGCTACTTGAGAGGCTGTGGCAGGAGAATCGCTTGAACCCGGGAGGCGGAGGCTGCAGTGAGCCAAGATGTCGCCAGTGCACTCCAGCCTGGGCAACAGAGTGAGATTCCATCTAAAAATAAATACATATATATAAAAAATATATGTAATATATATTATATATATTATATATAAATATTTATATATAATATATATGTTTATATAAATATATTTTTTATATATTTAGATATACATGTATTTTTTTATTTTTATATATATATATATATGTATGACATGAGCAACAAGAAGCTCCCCCAGCCTGAGCCCAGGCCCAGGTGAAATGCGTCAGGCCAAAAAGGCCCTTCTGGTTATGCAAATACAGAGTCCACGCGTAAACACTCCACATAGAAATACACAGCGGAAACCCTTTGAAGGCAACGGGCGGCCTATGGATGGTCCACACAGTCTAAGTGGTAACTCATGCTTTGCAGAGGGGAGCAGCAGCCTCATAAATCTCATCCCATGGAGGGGTGTAGGTTCTCCCGGCTGCCCCGGTCAGCTCTCACTCCTGCTTTCTCTCATTTTTGTTGTTGTTGTTGAGATGGAGTCTCGCTCTATCTCCCAGACTGCAATGCTGGTGGCACAATCTCGGCTCACTCTAACCTCTTCCTTCTGGGTTCAAGCGATTCTCCTGCCTCAGCCTCCTGAGTAGCTGGGATTACAGGTGTGTGCCACTATGCCCAGCCTAATTTTTGTATTTTTAATAGAGACGAGGTTTCACCATGTTGGCCTGGCTGGTCTCGATCTCCTGACCTCAGGTGATCTGTCCTCCTTGGCCTTCCAAAGTACTGGGATTACAGGCGTGAACCACTGCGCTCAGCCTCCTGCTTTCTATTGAAACAGAAGCAGAGATTTGAAAATTTCAACCTAGCCCCAAGTCCCCTGAGTGTAATTAGCTTCCACAATTTAATTTAATGCAGAGAACAGTTACTGAGCATTTATAAGTTTCTGTCCTGGTAATACCCAAAGAGCCTACATAAGCAGATTCATTTCTTTTTATTTTTTTGAGACGGGGTTTTGCTCTGTTGCCCAGGCTGGAGTGCAGTGGTGCAATCTCGGCTCATTGCAACCTCTGCCTCCTAGGTTCAAGCGATTCTCATGCCTCAGCCTCCCGAGTAGCTGGTAGTTGGGATTACAGGCACATGCCACCATGCCCAGCTAATTTTTGTATTTTTAGTAGAGACGGGGTTTTACTGTGTTGGCCAGGTTAGTCATGAACTCCTCACCTCAAGTGATCCACCTACCTCGGCTTCCCGAAGTGCTGGGATTACAGGCACGAGCCACTGTGCCCAGCCCATTTCTTAATTTTTAAAAATTATTTTAAAATAGAGATGCAGTCTCACTATGTTGCCCAGGCCGGTTTCAAGCTCCTGAGCTCAAGCAATCCACCTGCTCCAGCCTCAAAAAGTACTGGGATTACAGGCATAAGCCATGGCACCCGGCCTCATTTCTTCATTTCTTAGCCTTTGTTATGTGCAAACACACAGTAACCTTCCAGCACTAGCAGTACGATTCACAAAGCAGCCATGACTTCTGCCTTCTAGGAGATTATCTCCTTGTTAGTTACTTAATTATAATTCCTTAATTATAATACTATCTAGACCATAGAAGATACAGATGCAGGCACAATTAATTCTGATTGAGGCTGGTAGGAGAACGGGGTAAGAAATCAGGATTTTGATAGATGAACAGTTCACCGGGCATCAAAATGGAGAAGCCCTTTTCATACCCACTGCTTTTCTTTAATCCTTCCAACCACTCTGTGACATTTTACATTCTCCTTTTCCTAAGTGAAAACACAGAAATTCCAGTGATAAATACCTGCCCAAAGTCCTACGCCTATGAGCTGATGGAGTCAGAATATCAACTTGAGCCTCACTCCCCTACATGCCATAACTTTCTCCATTTTACACAGCCGCGTTCTTTTAAAGCAGGCACAGAGCAACAAAGTTCACTTTCCAGTTTAAAGGTTCCACCATCAAGGAAAACTGAGAATCAGAAAATTTGAAAACTAATTGCATGGGCAACACGAGTCTACAAAAGGAGTGTCCAGCCCTGCTTACGGCCTTAGCACCTCTTCCCTGGTGCCAGATGGTTTGGGAAATGTGCAGTGTGGTGAAGTGGCCGTGTCGGGGCGCTGAGCCCACAGCCTGGATTCCAGGCATAGCTTTGCCATGTCCAAGCACCCGGACCTTGAACAAGTTACTCAGTTTCCTCGGATCCCAAGCTCCTCATCTATAAAACAGGGAAAGTGGCAGACCTGGCCTCGTGAAGGAAAAATGACTTAATACACGGAAAGTCCTTCGAAGAGTGTCAGGCACATAGTAGGGCCACAATAAAACTACTGTTATTCATATTATTGCCACATTGGTAACCAAAAGAGGCCCTCAGAGGGGAGGGGTGGGTAAATCTAGTCCCAGAAATTAAGCCGATCCTGCCCCTAGGGTTTATTTTTATTAATTTATTTACTTATTTTTGAGACAGGGCTTTCCTCTATCACCCAGGCTGGAGTACAATGGCACAAACACAGCTCACTGCAGCCTCCAACTCCTGGGCTCAAGTGATCCTCCCTCCTCAGACTCCTGAGTAGCTGGGACTACAGGCATGCAACACCACGTGCCAGCTAGTTTTTTTTTATTTTTAGTAGAGACAAGGTCCCACTATGTTGACCAGGCTGGTCTCCAACTCCTGGGCTCAAGCAATCCTCCTGCCTTGGTCTCCCAAAGTGTTGGGATTACAGGTGTGAGCCACTAAGCCTGGTTACTCCTGGGGCTGCGAAGCCATCAGAACAGACTCCAATTGGCTAGTTCACACCATCCCTGGCACGTCGTCCTTCCCACTTCCACTTCTGCTTCGAGGCAGCACCCTCTGATGTCCTCTGTTCCTGACCCTGAAAGTTGAGCTGCACGCCCTCTGGATTCCTGGCTCTGTGAATGTTCATATTATGTTAAAGAATAAATAAAAGGATCAAGTGAATGAGCCCATTCTGCAAGACAAGCATGATGCAGCATTGACCAAGCATGGCTCTAAATCAAGACAGCCTGGCCCTGGCACATCGCAGGTCACTACCAGCGGTCACTGCATTGTCCCCACAATCCTGCAGAGACACGAGAACAATGGGACCGAGGTTCTGTCCTGGGCACCAGCCGGGTACTTCTGTGTGGCAGACAACAGCTGTGGCCAGCCAGCCGTGCGTGCTGTGCGTTCAGCGCATTCCCCGGACTCGAGTCAGGGCGTCGCAATCGCCCCGCCCAGCTTGCCTGGCAGCCCCTGCTGCCCCGTGGCCTTGCTGGCATTTGTCTTGTTTTGTCTTGTTTTCCCTCAGCCACAGACGCCTCTCAGTTTCTCAGGCTCTGAATACAGACTAAAGAGGATCAGAGTCGAACTTCACTCCTAATTCTCCCAGGCTCTAGCCCCAGCTCTGTCACTCATTAGCTGTGGGTTTAGAGCAGGTCCTATCACTGCTGTGGGCCTCAGTTTCCCCATATGCTGATGCACCTGTGTGCTGGCCACAGGTGAAGTATGAACTTTTTGAGGTTAGCGCTGGCAAGTGTGGGTGAGGCCAGACCCTTCCTGTGTGGCTGATGGCTGTGACTTTGGCCCAAGCCATTTGTAAGACAACTGGCAATATTGGCGAACAACGAGATTCATGCCCTGGAGCTCAGCATCTGTATCTAGCATCTCCGAAGGAAATAATCTACAGTGTAGAAACATTTCCTGCCCAAACTGTGCATCACGGGGTTGTCTAAACGGAAAACTGGAAATAACAGCTATTACTTCCGGGTCCCAGAAATTAAGACATTGTTCTAAGCACTTTCCCTATATTTGCTCATTTAATCCCCACCACAACCCTACAAGGCAGGCACTATATTACCCTTATTTTACACATCAGGTGACTGAGTCCAGAGAGGGTAAGCCATGTGCCCAAGGTCACACAGTAAGTGATGGAGCTGAAATTTGAACCCACGCCATCTGGCTCCAAAGTCCACTGTACTACACCTTCCCCCTTGGCAAAGTAAAATAAGGTTCATTTAAAGGTAAAATGCCTTCATAAACAAATTACTCCATTAAAACAAAAGAAGAGAAAAATTTCCAGAATACCCTAAAATAGAATATGACACAGCAAGTCAACTCATCCAATTCTTCATTTTACAAATGAGGACACTGAGGCCCAGGGGGGGAGAGACTTGCCCATGGTCAGGTAGGTGGTTAGTGACATGCAGATCCCTCCTCTAAATTAGCTGGGCATGGTGGCACACACCTGTAATCCCCAGCTTCTCGAGAGGCTGAAGCATGAGAATTGCTTAAGCATGGGAGGCAGAGGCTGCAGTGAGCTGAGATTGTGCCACTGCACTCCAGACTGGGTGACTGAGATTCTGTTTCCAAAAAAAAAAAAAAACCAAAAAAAACGCCCCCTGGATTCCAGTTCCTCCACATCAATGACCATGCAATTAATTTACACCCTCCACGTTTCACACAAAGCACAGGAATGTATGTGCATTACTTTATTACAATCAAAGTCAAGAGTTTATTAATACAGTAATCTTTAAAAGCCAATCTACTTCTTCTTCACATAGAAATGATGGCAAAAAGGCAGCCGGGGAAGTGACCTGGTCCCCAAGACATGGCATCCAGAATGGGCCCATCTGGAAGGTTCCTTAGAGAACGTCTGCTCTGAACCCCCATGAAGCAGAGGGGAAGCTGATGGGCATGCCAGTCTCTGCATGGCTTTAGTGGCTGTGGAAAGATAGCATGATACCAGCAGAATGGACCCTAAATGGCTATATTTGCAACTGCAGCATAAACATAAGGTCTTGTAGCAGCTTCAGATAATTGACATTTTTAAGTGGAGAGGTGGAAAATGCAAATGATAATGGTCAAAATATGAGCCTGCACCTGTAGTTCAGGACAGTATTCCAGCTCCCCCACTGCAGCGCACATCTGCGCTTCTTCATTCACCAGCATGCCTTTCTTTAACAACTGGGATCACGTTGGAGCTGCCCATCACGAAACCCCGCCTCCCTGCCCAAAGAGGTGTGCATGTGACCCAAGCTGGGCCAATCAGGGTCCTCTGAAGAGACTGATTGACACTGAGGAAAGAGGCCTCTCTCTTCTGGGATCCTGACCCAGAGGGACCACCAGAGCATGGACCATTTCTTTGGCTGTGCAGAGGCTGCCTGACGCCAACCGCAGAGAAAAACAGAACTGAGAGATGAGATGAAAATACTGCCTGAGCCCTCAATCTAGCCACACCTAAAGCCAAAACCCCTGCACTTCCCACTACCAAGAGCCAAGCAATTCCTCTTTGTGCTTCAACTTACTCGAGCTTGCAAACATATAAATTATCGCCACTACTCCCGCCTAAAGGTTCCCACGAGGGAATTAATTTCCTCCAATCCCCCTCAGTCACCGGCGCATCTACCCAAACTGAAAAGAGTTCCAGAGCGGAAAGAAACTCTGCAGACTGTCTTAGTGGATATGAGGTTTCCTTTGGGGGTGATGAGAAAGTTCTGGAACTAGACAGCGGTGTGGAACTAGACAACATTGTGACTCTGTTTAACGCTGCTGAATTGTAATTTAAAATGGCTAACATGGTAAACTTTATGTTATTGTACTTTACAATTTATTATTATTTGTTTATTTATTTTAGAGTCTTGCTGTGATCTCGGCTCAATCTCCTGATGTGATCTCCCGGGTTCGAGCAATTCTCCTGCCTCAGCCTCCCGGGTAGCTGGGACTACAGGCCACACGCCACCACGCCTGGCTAATTTTTTGGTATTTTTAGTACAGATGGGGTTTCATTGTGTTGGCATGTTGGCCAGGCTGGTCTCGAACTCCTGACCTCAGGCGATCCACCCATCTTGGTCTCCCAAGGTGCTGGGATTACAGGCATGAGCCACCACACCTGGCCTGTATTTTACCACAATTTTTTAAATGGGAAGACAAAAGGGAATCGCAAAGATCTGCAATGTCGTGCCCTGTGCATACATCCTGGAGAACGCCCCCTCCCTCTGCTCCCTTTCCTCCTGGCCACGTCCAAGAGCAGGCCAAGCACGGCGGGCAGAATTCAGCAGGAGACCTTTGGCCACAGAACAGGTCTTCTTTTTCATTTTCCATCCTGCTGCCCCTCGGAAGACCCCTGGAAGCTGGTTAACCATTAAAACCCAACTGGCCTGGAGAAAAACAGCCTGTAGGGTTGAATAAGTGGTTTTCCAAAACAAGGGCTCCAGGGCCAGACAGGGTGCAGACAGCAGTGTCAACCAGGAACGCTGACTAGCATGTGAAACAAATGGCCTTTGTCAGCATTTCCTCAGTCCCAGGCACAGTGCTAGCATTGCTCAAAGCCAATCTGACGCCCATACCTTTTAAAAATGATGATCTCGCCTCTTAACTCCAGAAGCCCACCTGCCGAGATTGTATTCTAAAAGAGTAATTCAACAGAAGAAAGGAGCCACATGTATTAAAATGTTGGTTGGAACATTGTTTATAAAAATAAAAATTGAAAGCAACTTAAGAGACCAAGAACAGGGGAACATATAGTACATGACAGTACGCTTGTGAACCAGGACACTCTGCTACCAGAAAACCATGAATTACAGAGGCGGTGCAGCCATATCATTTATGAAATTACATTAGCCTTAAAAAAAAATAGCTGCAGACGAGAGTGTGACCTGTAGGCTGGGACCACAGCAAAGCTGAAAGGCAGGAGGTGAGCCCGTCCAGAGAGTGGCCAGGAGGGACGTCCAAAAGCAGGAGCTGACAGGGGGACCACATGACTCTATTATGTCCTATCATTATTTTTAATTTTTATTTATTTATTTTTGGAGACTCGCTCTGTCCCCCAGGCTGGAGTGCAGTGGCTAGATCTCGGCTCACTGCAACTTCTGCCTCCTGGTTTCAAGAGATTCTCCTGCCTCAGCCTCCTGAGTAGATGGGATTACAGGTACCCACCACCACGCCCGGCTAATTTCTGTATTTTTAGTAGAGACAGGGTTTTGCCATGTTGGCCAGGATGGTCTCGAACTCCTGACCTTAGGTGATCCACCCGCCTTGGCCTCCCAAAGTGCTGAGATTACAGGCATGAGCCATGCCACCTGGCCATATTGTTATTTTTTAAATAAAAGTGTTATTTTGGGCTGGGCATGGTGGCCTATAATCCAAGCACTTTTGGAGGCCGAGGTGTAGGAACTCTTGAGCCCAGGAGTTTGAGGCCAGCCTGACAATATAGCGAGACCCGTCTCTCTTAAAAAAAAAATTTTATTTAGAAGAGCTTTGGGCCGGGTGCGGTGGCTCAAGCCTGTAATCCCAGCACTTTGGGAGGCCGAGACGGGCGGATCACGAGGTCAGCAGATCGAAACCATCCCAACACGGGCTAACATGGTGAAACCCCGTCTCCACTAAAAAATACAAAAAACTAGCCGGGCGAGGCGGCGGGCGCCTGTAGTCCCAGCTCCTCAGGAGGCTGAGGCAGGAGAATGGCGTGAACCCGGGAGGCGGAGCTTGCAGTGAGCTGAGATCCGGCCACTGCACTCCAGCCTGGGTGACAGAGCGAGACTCCGTCTCAAAAAAAAAAAAAAGAAGAGCTTTGGATTTACAGAAAAGTTGCAAGAGGTAGTACCGAGTTTCCATATTATCTTCCTTAACACACACACATACATATTTCCCCATTGTTAACATCTTACATTACGACGGTACATGTGTCACAGTGAAAAAGTCAACATTGGTACATTATAATTAATTAAACTCCTGACTTGATTCATATTTCCACAGCTTTTCTGTTCTAAGGTCCAATTCAAGATAGTGCATTGCAGATAGCCTATTTTGTTGTTGTTTTTCTTTTTACAACAGGGTCTCAGTTTCACCACACTCAGGCTGAGTGCATCGGCAAGATCTCGGCTCATTGCAGCCTCGACCTCCTAGGCTCAAGTGATCCTCCCACCTCAGCCTCCCAAGTAGCTGGGACTACCAGTATGCACCACCATACCTGGCTAATTTTTTATTCTTTTGTAGAGATGGAGTAATATTAATACTATGTTGCCCAGGCTGGTCTTGAACTCTTGGACACAGGCAATCCTCCCACCTCAGCCTCCCAAAGTGCTGAGATGGCAGGTGTGAGCCACTGTGCCCAGCCTGTTTTTGTTTTTGACAATTGGTGATTTTTGGTATATTCACAGATATGTGCGACCACCATGATAGTCAATTTTAGAGCATTTTCATCACCTCAAAAAGAAACCCTGTGTCTTTAGCTATCATCCACTTCCATCATTAGACTATTATTTTTATTTTTATTTATTTATTTTGAGACAGGATCTCGCTCTGTTGCCCAGGCTGGAGTGCAGTGGTGCGATCGTGGCTCACTGCAGCCTTGACCTCCTGGGTTCCAGCGAACCTCCCGCCTCAGCCTCCCAAGAAGCTGGGACTATGAGCATGTGCCACCATGCCTGGCTCATTTTATTTTCTTATGTTTTGTAGAGATGGGGTCTCACTATGTTGCCCAGGTTGGTCTCAGATTGCTTAGCCAATAAATCCTCCCGCCTCAGCCTTCCAAAGTGCTGTGATTTACAGGTGTGAGCCACCGCACCCAGTTGAGTCTATTCTTTTTAAACGTTTGTTTTATCATGGACCAATTACACTGCTTTGAATCTTTAAAACAATGTGCATGGTGGAGGACGGGCAGCGGTACCCCCCGCCCTCTGTAACAGACAAGCTGCTGAAGGGACGTGTAACACACTATTTCTGCTCACCTGAACAACAGTTTAAAGGGGTGGTAAGAGGGAGAGATTCCCTAGTTCATGGGTTGTGAGAAATCCTTTTGCAAAATGGAGATCCCTTTAGTAGGGAAAGGCCTCTCTCCCTCCTCTACCCTACCCCAGGATTACCTTTGTGGAGTTCAGATGTTCTTTTCTCAACATGACCGTTACCCGTATCCCAAGTGAACAACGTTGGAAGTTTCTGACATTGAAAATGTCCATTTTCTTTAATGGCCAGAATGGAAAAGACTTACAGTAAGCACTGTTCAGAGAGGGCACACATGGATTCTCCCACGGGATCCTTGTGACCACTGCCGACAGCCAGCCAGGATGCCACAGGGTAGTGGCTGCTATTCTGGTCCCCCGACCGGTCCCCTTCTCTAGAAGCAAGCAACCTGCGCTACCCACAGAGGCAGGCACCCAGCCGCCATGCTTGTTATGGGATAGGTGGAACCACAAACACAGTCACCTCCTCCTAGCCCGCATCCTGAAACAATTCTGGTGACATTTCACCAATGGCTTTACAGGTGCAGAGACACAGCATGGCTTGTCCCAAGTCACAGCTAAGCTACAGACCCAGGAGTCCAACCCAGCCCTCTCTCTCCTTGCAGGATGGTAACCCTTGGTGAGCTGTGACCTCCAGACCCTGGAGGAACTCAGTACCTGTACGACCTCCTTCACCAGGGTCTTGTCCGTCCCGGTTTTGGCGCGCTGCAGCCCGCTGACGTTCTCGCCGATCCATGTGATGAGGGCGAACTTGGACCTCTTGCTCATGGCATCCCCAGTGGTGAAGCGCACGAAGGCAAACAACCGGACGTCATCTGTGGCCGAGAGCGAAAAGAGAACATGGTGCTCCATTAAAACACCCCCACGTCATGTCCCCGAGGAGAGGCCATGAGCCATGAGTGCGCCTAGAGCAGCACAGCAGGAGCCCGGTGCCATTCCCTGGGAGTGCCATGTGCAGAGGGCAGGAGGGCAGCACTCATCCCCTGCCCTTGGCACTCTCTCCTGAATCCTGACAACAGCACTGCAGGCTTCATGCCCATTTCACAGATGGGAAATGGAGGTTCAGAGAAGTCACATGACACTTTAAAGGTTGTGAGGGAATTCAAGAGGTCATGCTGGGATTTAAACCCAGGCCTCTCTGGTTGCAATGCCTACAGCCTTCCTACAATCAAGGCTCAAATTCTGGGTGGGCCCATTGCACAGATGCGGGCACCACCAGCAATGCCAGGGCCCAGTCAAAAAAATTTTTTTTTTTTTTTTTTTTTGAGACGGAGTCTCGCTCTGTCACCCAGGCTGGAGTACAGTGGCCGGATCTCAGCTCACTGCAAGCTCTGTCTCCCAGGTTTATGCCATTCTCCTGCCTCAGCCTCCCGAGTAGCTGGGACTACAGGCGCCCGCCACCTCGCCCGGCTAGTTTTTTTTGTATTTTTAGTAGAGACGGCGTTTCACCGTGTTAGCCAGGATGGTCTCGATCTCCTGACCTCGTGATCCGCCCGTCTCGGCCTCCCAAAGTGCTGGGATTACAGGCTTAAGCCACCGCGCCCGGCCCAAAAAAAATTTTTAAATGAAAATTTAAAAAGGCTCAAACTGTGGATCTTATTTATAGGGACCAGAAATTCATCCTCTTTGTAGACCAGAAATTCATCAACTCTTTTTGCCTCAATCTTTACAGTCCTACTTGGAATCAAACTCTACACTGTAGAGAGACAGGAACCACCCTGGGGCAAGGGGGGTGGGTATGAAGAGGAAATAAAGAAAGGGGCTCTAAATTTGGCCTGGGATATGGCTCCAGGGATATTTCACTTCTGACTAGGCAATTAGGTCAACAATGAATTCTGAACCCTTTTCCATTGGCTGTGTTATGCTTGTTCTATCTTATGCAGTCATTTTTTTCCCTTTTTATTAAAATGGCTTTGAGGGCTATTTTATTCCATTGATCCACATTAAGTTTTATTTCAATGCCACACTGTTTTTATTATCATGACTTTAAAATCTGTTTCACAATCCACTATGCTGAGTTCTCCCATCCTCCACTGCTCTGTTATCAAAATATCATCTGATAGTCTTAAATTTTTTTTTTTTTTTTTTGAGACAGAATCTCCCTCTGCCGCCCAGGCTGGAGTGCGGTGGCGCAATCTCGGCTCACTGCAAGCTCTGCCTCTGGGGTTCACGCCATTCTCCTGCCTCAGCCTCCTGAGTAGCTGGAACTACAGGGGCCCGCTACCACACCCGGCTAATTTTTTGCATTTTTAGTAGAGACAGGGTTTCACTGTGTTAGCCAGGATGATCTCGATCTCCTGACCCTCGTGATCCACCCACCTCGGCCTCCCAAAGTGCTGGGAATAAGGTGTGAGCCACTGCGCCCGGCCTGATATCCTTGAATTTTTAAAGTGATGTGTGTATTGGCCGGATGTGGTGGCTCACCCCTGTAATCCCAGCACTTTGGGAGGCCAAGGTGGGAGGATCACTTCAGCCTAACAGCTTGAGACCAGCCTGGGCAACATGGCAAAACCCTCTCTCTAAAAAAAAAAAATATATACCAAAAAATTAGCTGGGCACGGTGGCGGGCACCTGTAGTCCCAGCTATCAGGGAGGCTGAGGTGGGAGGATCACTTGAGCCCAGGAGGTTGAGACTGCAGTTGAGTAGAGACCACACCACTGTACTCCAGCCTGGGTGGCCAAGTGAGACCCTGTCTCAAATAAAATAAAATAAAATAAAATAAAATAAAATAAAATAAAATAAAATAAATAATGTGCGTGTGGATGTGTGTTGTGTGCATTGTATGTGCGTGCGTGTGACATGTGAGTGCATGTGTACTCCACTAGGATAAACCAAAATTGTTCAACATCAGCTCAATTGGCATCTGGGGCCAGATCATTCTCTCTAGTAGGGACCATCCTGTAAATTGCAGGGTGCTGAGCAGCACCCCTCACCTGGACCCACCAGTTATGACAAACAAAAATGCCTCTATACATTGCAGATGTCCCCCAAAGGGGGCAGAACACCCCCAGTTGAGAACCTCTGCTCTAAACCGTTGGTGTCCCCATTTAATCAGGACCCCTTTTGTGTTTTCCAACAAAGTTCTGTGCCTCTTGAGGGGACCACATATCCTTATTCAGCTTACTTCACAACTAGTTCATATTTTAATTGCCAATATCACCAAGATCTCATTACAATTCCTAACTGGTGGTTGCTGGCACATAGGGATGCCACTGGTTTGGAGGCATTCACCTTGTGTTAGCCACTTGCATGAACTGATGCTCTCTCAGGGCATTTAGTTGCTGGTGTGAGGGTTTCTCAGGCACCCAGTGACATCGTAGAGTGATATGTTTGCTTCTCAAACATTGCGTGGATTTGCATCACTGGGGGAATCTTCCTAAATGGAGCTTCTGATTAAACAGGCCTGGGGTTTACGCTTCTAAGAAGCTCCCCAGTGATGCTGATGCTACTGGTCAAAGGATCACACTTTGAGTTAAAAAAAAAAAAAATCAATCTGCATTTCTTCCTAGAATCTAAGTACCTTCCTGCAGAGTCCCACACAAAGTACGCAAGTTAGTACCAAGACCCAAGGCCACAAACCACCTGTCTAAAGGAGACATGGGCCTGGAGCTGACAAGTTCACTTCCTGGTGATTATCTCAAAACCGGAAGGGCAACCAGCAAGTTCGCCTTCGACAAGAAGCCACGCTGTCTAATGGATCATCCATCTGTCCCCGGGAGCTAAGGAACACACAGCTCGCAGCAGACCATGAACACGTGATCCTCACTGGGGTCCAGGTTCAGGGACTCCACTACACTTACTTCTTAAAGGAAACTGATCATCTCACACGTGTTTCTTAAAGGAAACACTCACACTGGCACAGCACTTTTCAGTTTACAAAACGTGCTTCTGTTTCATCTCATTTGGTCTTTGTAACAATGCTGGGAGGTAGATGAGGTAGAGACACCATGATCACTTTCATCACCAACATTCATAGATAAGGGCTGGAGGCTCAGGGGCCATGTGATGTGGCCAGAGTCACAACATAGTGAGGCCACAGCCAAGGGCCTGGACACCTTAGGTGCGTGTGCTCAGCCCCCTTTCTCCAGGGAACTGCCCCACCAGGCCATGGCCATCTGGGGGTCAGCAGGTGACAAGGCAGCAGGGATAGAAGGAAGGATGATCTCAGGGACACTGTGCAAGTGAATCAACAGGGCCTGGTGACCAACTGGATGTGCGAAGTGAGGACAGGCCCTGGGAACCACGCGTCCACTTTCTGTCTCCATGGATTGGCCTGTGCTGGACATTTCATTGAAATGGACTCATACGCTCTGTGGCCTCTGGGGTCTGGCTTCTTTCACTCAGTGCCACATCTCCAAGGTTCATCCCTGCTGCCGCGTGTGCAGGTCACCACTTCACTCTTTTTTGTGGCTGGACAGTACTCCATTGTATGGAGAGACCACATTCTGCTTATCAGTCCATCAGTTGATAGACATTTGGGATCCTTCCAAAAGGGGGTGATTTCACGCCTCCCGTATCAGGTGACCATGGTGATTAAATGTGAAAGCTACAGAACCCACCTAGCAGTCAGGGTGGAACCTCCAACCTCAAGCTCCTGACACAGGGCGGGGCTGCCAGGTGGCCACTGCACACAGGAAACGAGACTGGGGCAAGAGAGGGCAGTTCCTCCCTTCTAAGGTGCAAAGTGCACAGCCACAGGCGGCAGGTGCAGACTCGGAGTGTGGGGGAGCAGCCCTTCAACTCAAGAGCATTTCTCAGCAGTCCCCGCGGTGTCTGGGAAGCCAGGGCTCTGTTTAGAGTAGCCTTGTCAGAGCATCAACACCAAAGTGCTTAATTAAATGGCGGCCTTGACCTGAGGGGAAGGAGGGGCTGCACATTCGCCTCCGACTGCATTTCACAAGCAAAAGAACGCAGTGAGTCTGTTTCCATGGTAACCACTCTCAGGTTCCCATTTCCACAGTGGTCAGCCCAGACTTGGATCCAAACTGCCCATCCCTGGCCCAAGCCTCCATGGAGGAAAGTTACTAGCCCTGCTTTGGGCCAACGCAGTTTCTGGGGACCCCGACCACGTGTTCAGCCCAGTGCCAAGCCTTCGGGCTGAGCCAGCTCTCCCAGCCTCGCTCTTCTCGATGTGCCCCCCTCCCACGGCTCTGGCCGGCTCCTCTGTGGAGCGTCACGGCTTTTCCAGCGTCTGCCCTCTCTGCTGGCTGCCAAATGCCTCCACACGCCGGCCGTGCTCTGCATACCTCCAACCCTCCACATCCACCCTTCCCCTCTTTCAGACCTCCCCAGGTCTACCTTGGGCAACACCCCTTGCCCCTGTAGGCTCACAGGTTCTTGTTGAAGAACCACAAGCATTGTCCCTGTGTCCCAAGTACCAGCCCAGGGCCTGGCACAAGATAGATGTACAATAAGTAAGTCACAGCCCCAACCCCAAGGACACTGGGACCCTTCCAGAACCGCAGCCTGATGTCATTTAAATGATCGTGGGGGAGCGGGGTAAAGAGGGACATGGTTTGCTAGGTGACTGCTGGGTGCTTATCTGACAATGGTTTGGTCAACAAGATTGCTGACAGGTCTGTTTCTGAAAATCCGAGTCACGTTGTGCTTACAAATGTTTGTTGCTAGAGATCTGGCACGACAGTGACAGGTCAGCTGAGCCTGAGACGGAAAACCTGTTGGTCTGCGCACCGTTTTTGCAGCTGCCCGGCAGACTGGAGGCCTCTCCCCTACTCCGCTCACCCTGAAGGAGGTTCTCAGCCCCTTTTGACCTCACACTGGGCAGTGGAAGGGGAAGTGCTAGTTCTTCATCCCTGGTTCAGCTACTTTCCTTCTTCTGAACAAATCGGGTCCACCAACCCCAGTGGCAGTCACAGCCCCCCATCAGCAGTGGACAGCCCTAGGCTCCCTCGTCTACCTTGGGCTATTGTCACTCCTATACACAGGAAAACCGGCATATCTACTAAAGGGCACAAAGAAACGCCATCATGTATATATTAATGTGATGTGTGTGTGTGTATATTTGTGTATGTGTATATATACATATATTTGTGTGTATAATATGTATATATATGTGTATAGGTGTGTTTGTATATGTGTGTATATACATATATTTGTGAGTACAGGTGTACATATATATGTGTATATATATTCAAGCATTTGTGTATGTGTATGTGTGTTATATATATGTGTGTGTCTGTGTGTGTATGCATTAAGATGAAGGTTGTATGCACCAGAAGAAGGTTGGTACCCGGGCTCTCCATCACCCCCACTGTGCCACTTGGTCCCCAACAGGGCCAATGGTCCATCTCTTCAGACTGAGGTTGAGAGTCCAGGTCTAGACAGAGGAGACAGGGAGACTGGGCGACCCCAGTGGGGGACAGGGGACCCAGGACTTCACCCAAACACAGGCACCAGAGACAGATGCCATGAGCTGCTTCTGCTGGAGGCCTCGGCACAGTGGAACAGTCTATACCCTTAACCTTCTCTGCAACGTCCAGATGGCAAGTTCAAATTTCAGAATCCTTTAAAAACTTACCCCCACATGTACTAGCCTTGTGACCCAAACCAGAGTCCTGAATGGCTCTAAACCTCAGTTTCCTCATCCACAAAATGGATCAAATACTTACCTCATAAAGTGGTTGCGAGGATTACATGAAAAAGAAACGAGATCTGAAGGGCTTGGCGGATGGGACTCCTCGCTGGTTTTTGAGCCCCCACACCTCTCCAGTGAAACTGCCCTCAGGGGTCCACAGGGGCCTCCTAATTGCCAAAGCCAACAGCATCTTCTCCATGCCCACTGGTGGCGTTTCACACCATTGTCAATTCTGCCCTCCTTGAACTTCTCCCTTCGCATGGCACCCAGCGCATGGCGCCATCTTGGTTCTCATAGCGCTGATCCTGCCTTCTACTTTCTCCCTGCCTCTTCCACCCCCTCTGTCTCCACACAGGCACTCCCCAGGGTTCCACCTCGTCTTCTCCTTTCCCCTGACACTCTCTCCCTGGGAGATCTCAGCTACCACCACAGAACACTGGTGCACCTGCCCCTGTCCTCACAACTGTCCACTGCTCTGCCCTTAACAAGATGCGTACAGTCTGCCCTCCATTTCTCGCCATCTCCTGGCACCTCGTACCCCTTACACACAACTGTTTGCTAAGGCAACCTGGCGCACTAAGAAGAGCACAAACTCCAGAGATCAGCCAGCTGGGGCCGCAACCCAGCCAGAGCCACATCCCAGCCAAGGCCACATCCCAGCCGGGGCCGCATCCCAGGCGGGGCTGCATCCCAGCAGGGGCTACATCCCAGCTGGCTTCCTTCTAGCTATGGAACATCAGATGAGGGTGCTTCATGCTCTGAGCCTCAGCTGCTCCAGCTGTAGAATGGGGACAACTTTCTGCATCCAGCTCTGGGTTTCAGAGTGGGGCATTCGGAGGCACACAGTCATGGAGTCACTCCTGTGAGTCTCTCTTGAGGACAGATGGAAGACAGTGAAGGTCTGGGAGGGAACTGAGCCCCAAGTCTACCGAGCACTTATGCGGGCTTAGGCCCCACTCCAAGAATCTGCACATCGCAGATTATTCTTCTCTGTGAGGGCAGCACAGATCACAGACCCATTTCACAGATGAAGAAACCGAGGCTTGGAGAGGTGAAGTGATCATGAGCCACACAATCCGCCCTGCCCGCTGCAGAGCTGCTGAAGTCTAAAGCAGCAGCTCTCAAAGCATGGTCCTTGGACCAGCAGCACCACAACACCCAGGAACTTACTAGAAATGTGAGTGCTCAGGCTCCACTCAGCCCTACTGATCCAGACACTGGGAGTGGAGCTCTGAAACTGGGCTCGGATGAGCCCCAGGGTGATTCTGAGGCTGCTGAACCTTGAGACCCACTGGCTTAGAGGAAGAGGTGGAGAAGAGGAAATGGTGACAAGTCGCTGTTGGGAGAGGGGATGAGACAAAGGTCTCAAGGGCAGAAAAGCTGAAGTGCTCAGAGCTCAGTTCCCCACGTCTTCCTTGCTGCCTGTCTGCCTTTTATTTTAAACAAGTGACGGCAGGAAACAGCTTCCTGCAGACTCCATGGTTCCTGAGCTCGTCTATCAAAGACCACCAGGACAGTCCCTCCAGTGTTCCCTCCCCAAAACCCCAACCTCAAGAGAGGGAACAGCCATCATTAGCAAGAGAGCTACTGAGCATCAGCCCTGGGTACCGGGAGGCCTTTCTGCCTGTGCTGCCTCTAGCTCCTCTGCTTGCCCATAAGCCACGAGGATTCAGATGTGCACCACAGCATCACACCGAGCCCTGTCTCACCGAGGATACAGCAAGGTCAGGAGCCCCATCCTGAGGACCGTGGTTTCCTTCTGGTCAGTGTCATGCACTCAGAGCTCAGGCTGATTGCACACTGGAAGTTCCCGATTTGGAGACTATGGATGCCCTCCCCTTCCCACCCAGGGCGAGTTTTGTTTATGAAAAGGCAGCTGTCATGTTTAACATTAATAAAACTCCACTCTCAAAAGAGCCTGACCCTTCCTTCCGCTGGTCTACGAAGCCTCATCAAAGGCCAACGATGGAGCTCTGGCTCCTGGAAAGGACCCCTGGAGACCTAGAAGCCCCAGGCAGGGCCTTGCAGGTAGGTAAAGGGAGCCTTAGTCCAGTGCCCAGGTCATCTCTTCAAGGTTCCCCACCTTCATTTACTAAGTAAGTTCATCTGTGTCAACACATCAGCATCCTAATGTTCTCAGGACACTGCCTGGTGCAGAGCGGAGCTCAGCCCTGGTGGCTGTTACAGGCTCCTCTCTCTGGCCTCTCCCTTTCCTGGCTCTCCTCTGACCTTTCCCCTGGGTCCTGGAAGTGCCTTTTCGCCTCCTCCTCCTCCTCGGTGCCTCTTCCTCCCCTTCTTCCCTCCTCCCGACCTCTCAGGAAGAGAGAGGGATGGGGCAGGGAAAGGCCGGAGGGGGTAAAGAAGAGACAGTGGGGGTGGGAGGGACCACACAGGGAGACCCAGCGGGAGAACCAAGTGGGGGCAGGGACCAAGGCGGGCAGGGGGGTGGGTGGATTAAAGCGGGTGGGGGAGAAGAAGCCGGAGCTGCTGAGCAGTCAAAGTGATGGGGATGTGGGAAAAAAACCCCAATGACAACGGAAACGGAGGATGACCCCAAAGTGGCTAGCTAGGAAGGGGGGCAAAGGCAAGAATTCTCTGTAATCACCAAAGCCACCAGGATGAGCTGCTCTAATAATTCCCCAAAAGTTACAAACGGCATATGGTACCCACTAAGCTTGGAAGGCCTGCCCCTCCCCCCTTCCCCCTCCCACCCAAACTGGAAATCTCAGGCTCAGGTCAGCTCTGAGGAAGAGATTCTGACCAGGCCCACCCAGTGTTCTCACCAGGGTAGCCCCGACACAGGATCCACATTGACTGGGGGCCTTCTCCCCAAAGAGATTCTAGTCTCCTCTGCGTTTCCCCAAAGCCAGTCCTGGCTGGAGGACCAACCCCCGGAGGAAGGAGGATCTGGCTGGGCCAAGCACCGCACAACTCTCTCAACACGTTTGCAAATGTTTTGAACAACTTTTTCTTTCATTACAAAAACATATACTAGGTGTAGAATAATGAGAAACACAAAAAAGCCAAATGAAGAAATTAAGGGTCCCCCACCACCCTAGAAACTTCTTAGTGTAAGTCCTTTTGATCTTTTCAGCTACTTTCATATCTGTCTGGGTCTTGTTATGGCCCCAGCACTGATCCCCACGCCAGGCATGTATGTCATAGGCACCCTCTACGTTATCTGTGGGCCAACGGAAAGAAAAACGAGAGAATCATTTCAGAATTTCAACCCCACACTCAACCTTAGAGCAAGGCAAAAGAAAGGGGGAAGGGGAGGGCGGGAGGAAGTTGCCCCAGAGGGCGGCAAGATTGCAGCTCACTCTAACGCTGCCCTAACTTTACAGAGACTCCGGAGAGGTTATGCAAACACGGCTCAGGAAGGGAAAAAACAACCCACACACTAAAAAGCTGAGTTGTCAGCTTCCACCGAGGGAGCTCCCTGGAGCGAGGAGGAAAGGAAATGGGAAAGAACTCTTACATCCTGCTGCCCAGAGCAAGGGGACAGCTGGGCAGTCGCCATGGCAGCGGCTGGCTTCCAGCAGGCGGCTAAGGGGAGGGGGGCAAGGCTGAGGAAGGAGAAAGGTCTTCTCGCCACCAAAGAGGAAGGAGGGCTCAGTGGGCGCCCATGTGTGTAAGAGGGAGGGGCCTGAGGCTGGGGCTGGAAGGCGCCAGGTTCGTGGCTGAAGTTGAAGGGAGAGCTCTCACTACGAAGAGGCCGCATATCACTGTAGCACTTGCTGTCTTTTTTCAGAGTGACTTTCGTAACTTCCCCTGACTGACAAAAACCAAACCAAACCAAACGCACCCTTCTGTCCTGCTCAAAAAACTTTGCAAAAATATTAAAAAGTGTAAAAACTAAAACTCATTACTCTAGAAATAAACTCCTTTTGGTTTATTCCTTATAGGGAATGACTAAAACTCTTTTTTTTTTTTTTTTTTTTTTGAGACGGAGTCTTGCTCTGTCGCCCAGGCTGGAGTGCAGTGGCGGGATCTCGGCTCACTATAAGCTCCAAGTTCACGCCATTCTCCTGCCTCAGCCTCCCAAGTAGCTGCGACTACAGGCGCCCACCACTACGCCTGGCTAACCTTTTTGTATTTTTAGTAGAGATGGGGTTTCACCGTGTTAGCCAGGATGGCCTCGATCTCCTGACCTCATGATCCGCCTGTCTTGGCCTCCCAAAGTGCTGGGATTACAGGCATGAGCCACCACGCCCGGCCTTTTTTTTTTGAGATGAAGTCTCGCTCTGTTGCCCAGCCTGCAGTACCGTGGCACGATCTCAGTCACTGCAACCTCCGCCTCCCAGGTTCAAGCGATTCTCCAGCCTCAGCCTCCCGAGTAGCAGGGATTACAGTTGCCTGCCACCATGCGCGGCTAATTTTTGCAGTTTTAGTACAGACGGGCTTTCACCACGTTGGCCAGGCTGATCTCGAACCCCTGACCTCAGGTGATCCGCCCGCCTCAGCCTCCCAAAGAGCTGGGATTACAGGCATGAGCCACTGTGCCCGGTCAAGGCTCTGTTTCTTTATGTGATCTGCATTGTGTGGGTATCTGCGTGTAGGCACATGGTTTCTGCAGTGGAGCTCACACTGTAAATGCGGTTTGATATCCAATGCAGAGAAGACTCCTCAAATGATCCCTGACTCATTGCATTTTCATTAGGTGTGAATGACCCAGCTTTCCTAGCTTGACAGAGAACATAAAAAAATGGAGTGCAGGATGGCCAGAGGAAAAGAAAGATGATTACTTCAGCAGAACCTCCAGGGTATAAGCTGATCTGGATACCCAAATTAAACCGAGAGCTAAAGGTTTTCCCCCTATGACAAAGCACTAGCACTTTCTTTCAATGATAATTCTCTACTTCCTTAAATGGGAGTTAGTGTGTTAGACCTGACTCCACCCTCTGACTTAGAGAAGGGGGGCTGTAACCAGTCCCTGGAGGCTCTGAGGACCTTATTACAGCATCTATGGCATCTACAAGGGGACACTCGGCCACTGCGGGATTCAGTGTCTGGCTCCCAATCACTGAACAGCCCTGGCACACACTGCTTTATACTCTTGTATCTGCTTTTTACTGTTGTGCTGCGTCTTCCATCGCTGTGGGATGGTTATTTGACAAACACTTACTGACAATCTGTGATACAGGGATTTTGCTGAAAAACATGCAATCCCTACCCTCAAAAAATATACAGTCTACCATGGCAAACAAAAATGTAGTGTGTGAATACCATGACATTACTGCTATGATAAAGAGTTGTGGCTGGCAGTGATAGGAGCATCAAGGAAAGAAGGAAATCCACTCTGCCTGGACGGTTGTGATCACGACAGGCTTCGCAGAGGAGGTGATGTTTGATTAGGGTCTTTTTCTTTTTACTCCCCAAGATGGAGTCTCACTCTGTCACCCAGGCTGGAGTGCAGTGGCATGATCTCGGCTCACTGCAACCTCCGCCTCCCGGGTTCAAGCAATTCTCCTGCCTCCGCCTCCTGAGTAGCTGGGATTACTGGCACGCTTCACCCCACCTGGCTAATTTTTGTATTGTTAGTATAGACAGGGTTTCACCATGTTGGCCAGGCTGGTCTCGAACTCTTGACCTTGTGATCCCCCAATCCTGGACTCCCAAAGTGCTGGGACTACAGGCATGAGCGACCGCAGCCGTCCTGATCAGGGTCTTGAAGGATGACTTAGAGTTCCTCCAGAGAACAGGGAAAGGACAAAGAGGGTTCTTGTTAACAATTTGAGAGAGAGATTGTGACAGAACTCCAAACAAAGTAACAGCCTCTGCTGGCAAGTTCAAAACGCCTTCCTCCACCAGCCGTCTCTCTGTTTCTGACTCACCACAAGCCAGAGGGGCATAGGATGCAGTTGATTATGACTGTGTGCAAAATAAGAGCTTAAAGGCTCAGAATGAGCTACAGGGCTCCTTCAGCTTGCTCAGCCCTACTCCAGGAGCGAAGGAATCTTGTTCCCCAGCACATCCAAAGCACCCAGACGATGCCCCACGTGTGTTCAATACATACATCCTGAACAAATGAAGGGCATCTGCATGCCATCTTTGACCTCTCAGAGGCTTTTCAGTTCCCAATTTGCAGCTGGGGGTGCAATTTTATACGGTAAAATAAAGAAGATGGGCACAGTGGCTCGGGCCTGTAATCCCAATACTTTGGGAGGCTGAAGCAGGACGATCGCTTGAGCTCAGGAGGTTGAGGCTGCAGTGAGCTATGATCACACCACTGCACTCCAGCCTGGGCCACAGTGAGACTCTGTTTCAAAAAATTTTTTTCTTTTAATTAAAAAAAAAAAAAGAATAAAACCAATTCCTTCTCAGGATTTTTGAAGTGTGACTTCCACCCCCAGAGAGCAGGAATGACTAGACAGGCAGGAATGAATGGATATGGACAGACATAACAAGTGATTTGTTTTGACAAATCTGTGGTTTAGTAAAAGTGCATAGGGCTGGACGCGGTGGCTCATGTCTGTAATCCCAGCACTTTGGGAGGCCAAGGCGAGCAGATCACTTGAGCTCAGGAGTTGGAGACCAGCCTGGCCAACCTGGCAAAATCCTGTCTCTACTAAAAATATAAAAATTAGCCACCCATGGTGGTGTACACCTGTAATCCCAGCTATTCAGGAGGCTGAAGTAGGAGAATCGCTTGAGTCCAGGGGGCAGAGGTTGCAGTAAGCTGAGATCATGCCACTGCATTCCAGCCTGGAGATAGAGTGAGACTCCATCACAAAAGGAAAAAAAAAAAAAAAATCGTGCATGGAAAGGGCAGACCAATAAGGTAGTGTTGCTAGAGTCAGCGATGCCTGCATAATGAGGAAGCTGATTCTCCACCTTTCACACACCCCAAGGACGGTGGCCCAGAGGGACGCAGCTGGCTGGAAACATCAGCCGCAGGAAAGCCTGGAGAGTAGGGTTTAGGTCCTGGCTCTGCCCCTTTCCTCCCATGTGACAATGGCCCAGCGACTTCCCCTCTCTGCCCCCCAGTTCCCCGGAGGCCTCTCCACCTCTACGTAGGAGCCCCTGGTTGGCGGGGGCAGCCTCGCAGTGGACTTTAACAACACTCCAGCCCGCAAGCCTGCACACACCAGACCCCACGGGGAGGGCTGACTCACTTTACTCTTCCACAGATTCACTTATTCGTTACCCCATGCAACGTCCGAGGCAGAACCTCCCCTCTTCCCAAAGGACCGAGGCAACGAAGCGTGACTCAGCCAGGGCTCTGCGCCAGACTCTGAGTGAGCACATTGGAAACGCGGGTACCACACGGCGTCGTGGCTCGGCCCTAAACACAGGAGGACCCCACTGAGAGCCCAGGGGACCAGCAAGCCTCCCCCTGGAGGTCTCCTCATCGGTGACACAGCACGTTGATCCTCATCAGAGTCAGCTGAGGGGGTGACGCCCTGGGAATTGGGCCAGGCATACAAAGTGTTGAGAAGCGCTAGGTGAGGATAAGGACAAGGTGGCCTTGGGACCAATGGGGACAATGGCAACAGACTATGAAGCGAATGGAGGCAGTGGGGGAGCCGGGAGTTCAGTGGGGAGAGGCAGGGCTGCGCTCAGAGAAAGAGGCCGCTCAGGGCCTGTGGGGTTGGCGCATCATCCCTGGGGACCCACAGGAAGAAGTGGCAGAATAAAACTGCCCAGCTGGGAATGAGCCACAAAAACGGCCAAGGCAAAGTTCTAGGAGGACATGAAACCAAAGTAGTCAGAATAAAATGCGTGCTGCTCCAGGAAAACCCGGAGGCCTTACATGGCTCCCGGGGCCACTGCACCCTGGGCCCTGCTAGCTCCCCACCGTCCCGCTTTCCACCCCCCACTCCCCACCCACACTTCCTCCCCGATGGCCTCCACCCCATGTTCCCCACTTCCTACGACACCCCCACTCCCCTCTCCCTCCCGCTGCCCCACCACAGCTGGACCCCATGCTCCTCAACCGCCTTCCCACCCATGCTCCCCTCCCACCCCCCCCCCCCCCCCCCCCCCCCACCCCCCACCCCCCTCACCCCCTGCTCTCCACCCCCACTCCCCACCCACGCTCCCCTCCCATGGCCCACACCCCATGGCCCCGCTAGGTTCCTGCCCTCCTGCCCACCCAGGAGCCTCTTCCTCCTTTTTTCTTTACGTTTCTTAAACCTAAGATATTATTTACACAGCATGAACAGCACCCTGTTAAACTGTACAATTCAGTGGTTTTCGGTCCATTCACAAGGTTGTGCACGGTAATGCACCCCACTGAGCTCTCCCAGCACGAGTGCCCAGCAGACCGTGAGTGCTCAGTTTATATTTGCTGCGGGGATGAGTGATCAAAGTCACCCAGGAAGAGAGTATGGTGTTCCCAAGAACGGGCCACACAGCAGCCAGGTTTGGCCAAATCCAGAGAGCTCCAGGGTGGACACGGCCCTCTCTGTCCCTCTGTGAGGCAGAGGCCCAGAGGGGGCTGTGGCTGCAGGGGTCACACAGGGGGCGCCACGAGCCTGGCTCTTTGCATCTCAAGCCAGGTTCTTTTCACCCTTCCCCCAGCTCCAGCTGACCCCTGGCCCGCCTGAGGCGGCAGCAGCTTGTATTTGCAAGCCATGAACAATACACTCCATTTTATAAGCAGGGTAGAATTCTAGCCAGAAAGGAGGAGAAAAGCTCTAGCCAGAAAGGGGGAGAAAAGCGCTTCCGCTTCCGGGTCAGATCAGACCTCCAAAGGCCAGCCCTTCAGGCAAAAGTAGGGAAATCGGGATTTCCTGGGAAAGTCTCTCCAGGGCAGGAGGGAACATTTGGGTTCAGGAATTAAGGAGCATTGCTCCCCAGACACACTCACAGGTTTTCTGTGTCAACAACAATGGCAGAAATGACCTCTAAACAACAGTGGCTTCTAAACAGTGCCACAGCTCCCCCACGGCCTGGGCCTGGGCCTTAGGTCTGCCCCTTGGTGTTCCACAAAAGAGCCTCCCGTGGTCTTACCTCCTTGTTTCATGAAGATTTTACATTGCAAGCTGGAGTGCAGGGGGTGTCAGGAGTGGGGGCGAGAAGCACATGCACCAGGTAAGAATTGCAGCCCGGCCGCATGCCGCCCCAGCTGTGAAACGGGATAGCAACAGGGCCTGCGATGCTGGGTCACCGTGCATATTAAATTAAATCACAAGAAAGTGACTGTGGCAGGCAAAACAATGGCCCCCAAGACATCTATGTCCTAAACCCCAAAACTGTGAATATGTCCCTCACATGGCAAAAGGGACTTTGAGGGTGCGATTAAGGTAAGGATCCTGAGATGGGAGATTCTCCTGGGTTATCTGTGTGAGACCTGTGTGATCACTGCAGTCCTTAAATGGGGAAGGGTGGGGAGGAGGGCCAGAACCAGAGAGATGACATCATGAGGACTCGACCTGCCACTACTGGCTTTGAAGACAGAGGAAGAGGCCACAAGCCAAGGAATGCAGGCAGCCTCTGGAAGCCAGAGAAGGCAAGGAAATGGATTCTCCCCTGGAGCCTCCAGGAGAAACTGCCCTGTCCATACCTGGATTTTAGTCCTGGGAGGCTCATGTCAGACTTCTGAGTTCCAGAATTGTAAGATGATGCATTTATGTTGTTTTAATTCACCAAGTTTGTGGTCATTTGTAACAGCGGCCATAGGAAATTAACACAATGACCTTGGCTAATGCCTGGCCTAATAAAGGTCCACTGTTAACTATTGCTGTTATCAATTTAGTTACTTATTACTGGCAAGGAAGCTTACCTAACTACATAGAAGACAAAATAAGTGCATGAAGAAAAACGTGGTGACCATAAACTAAGTACAGAACTAAAAACAAGATCTATGACGGGTTAATTTCAAAATGCACGCATGAAATAAAATATTAAATGCTGAGGTGCCATGCCTGTCTTCAGAAACCAGCCTCTGGGGACCTGCCACTGCTGAGGCCACTGAGCTAAATCAGAAAAGTCTCTGGCACTTGTTTAAGTGGGAGAGGAAGGTGGCGATATCTGGGCTCTGGAGTAAGAAGCCTGGGGCCAGAGCAGTCATGTGGCCAGTGGTAGCAGCCGGGGAGCCTTGTGGGCCACTGGACTGTTACTTTGGAGGAGGGGACGGCGGGCCCTCCTGTGTGAGCTTAGCTCTCAGACATCTACATAGACTGTCACTCATATGCCTACTCAACGACATCTGTGCAGGCTACCAGGTGCTGTTCCCAGCACTGCCAATACTGCAGAAAACAAAGCTGACCAGGTTTCTGCCCCACAGGGCTTAGATGCTCCCAGGAAAGTCACACAATAAACAGGTGCATAACTGCACATGTGGCTATGATCTTAGGCACTGCTAAATGCTGCAAGGATATGCTTTTTGACTCCTTGTCACCTTCTCGAAGGCCACGTCTGGTTTCAGCGGTGGTGGGCATAGCCATTTGGGTACACCATGACATCCTGCCATGTGCTAGCTGCTCAACCCCACAGAGGCACAGCCTGGAGTGCAGAAACCCTAGAGCCCCTAAAGGACCCCTCAACCAATGGTGGATGAGAGTCGGTGGCTACGTGCCCCCGCCTCCCAGGGCTGTACTCTCCACGTTCCTCTAAGGGTTCCTGTGGGATTTTGTCCCAGATGCCCACAGCAGTAACTGTAGGATTCTGTCCCAGGTGCCTACAGCTCATAAGAAGTAGAGCTGAAATTTGAACCCAGGCATTATGGGTTCTCTTCTATAAGCAAGAGACAAAGGGGTGGACAGCCAGCACTTGCTGGGAAAAGCCTATGACCCGGGATACAGCCCATGACTTGGGCCCACTCAAGGAAGCAACACACCCGTGGGGAAAAGAGACTGGGAACCAGCTAACCATGAAGCTTGGGGATTCCACCACCAACCGGACAAAGTCCCTCTCTCCAGGACTTCGCCAAGGAGATGAAGAAACAGACATGCACACCACCACCACACAGGACACCAGCACCATGAAGACAAGGAGGGCATCCGAGCAGAGGGAACATTCACACCGGGCCTTGACGGGTGTGTAGGAGTCCTCCAGGAAAGCGAAACAGATGAAGACAGTGCAGGCAGAGGGAAGAGCATCCACAGGCCTAAGGAAGCGGGAAGGCAGGGCAGCATGGCACAGGGAAGGGCTGGGAGCCTCGGACACAGATCTGGATTCAAAATGCAGTTCTTCCCAGCTGCAGCGTTTCCAGCAAGCAACTCTGGCTCTCCAAGGAAAATGTCAGGTTCCTCCTCAGTGAAGTGCGGATAATTCCTGCTTGTGGGTGTCACTCTGCTCATTACACCCTCAGAGAGAAGATAAATGAGATGAGCTAACACACGCAGAGCCCCTACGTAGGGCCTGGGACTTGGGCATCCCTGAGGTCAGCATCGTGTGTGTTGGGGACATGCACGGGAGGAGTTGGCTGGCCAGCCCCTGTCATAAAGGGCACTCCATGTCATGTCTGAGCATTTGGACCTTATGGGGAAAAGGTGTTGGGAGTGGGAGGCGGGGGAGCAGCCCAACCTGAAGGTTAGAAAGCCACCCCTGGCCTGAACTGCAAGCTCACTGGGGTCAGGGAAGGGACTCAACTCAGTACTTGGCAAAGGGCTTGGCGCACAGTAGATGCTCAGGAAACATCCTGGAGAAGACAAGGTCACGATCAAGGGTGGAGCCCTAAGAAACGCCTAGACTTATCAGGCAGGAAGCAGAAGCAGCAGCAGCAGAAGGAAGTGAGAATGAGAGGAGAGAGGCATAAAAGGAGAACTAGGCACGTCTAGCCGTGCAGAAGCAGAAGCACAAGCGAGGGGGACTATCTTTTCAGGGGGTGCTGGCCACTGGCAAATGCTGGAGGGAGGTAAAGTGAATCAGAGACAAAGAAATGACCACTAAATCCGGCAACTGGAATATTATCAAAGACCTAGGCATAGAGCTCCATGCTCCAGGTGTGGGTGGGCGCCAGAATGAAATAGGGTAAAGAAAGGATGGAAGACAAGGAGGTATTATAACATCCCTAAAACCTGTAAGCAATGCTTTCAAAAAGTTTGCATTAACTTCTGAAGATTTTCAAGGGGCAAAAACACAATTTAACTAGTGTTTGGGGAAGGCCTTTTTTAAACATGAGACACTGTACTTACCAGGAAGATACACATCTACCATCCCTCATCATGGGTGACAAGGCCACAAACAGAAAAGCAAGCACAAACATCACCATGCAGTAGACTGAAAGAGCTACCACAAAGCCCACGCGCCTTTGGACACACAAAAAAGCTACGCAGCATGGCTCGGGGCCTCCCAGCTTCAGATATGTGGCAAAGAAGGCAATGGGAGACTGGATAGTGCACAAAATCACAAAGGTAATGTCTCAGCAGCCCTTCAGGGTACCACTTAAAAACAAAACCCCAGCCGGGCGGGGTGGCTCACGCCTGTAATTCCAACACTTTGAGAGGCCAAGGCAAGTGGATCGCTTGAGCCCAGGAGTTCGAGACCAGCCTGGACAACACAATGAAACCCTATCTTTACAAAAGATACAAAAATGAGCCAAAGCAGGTGCCTGTAGTCCCAGCTACTAGGAGATGCTGAGGTAGGAGAATTGCCTGAGCCTGGGAGACAGAGGTTGCAGTGAGCCAAGATCATGCCACTGCACTCCAGCCTGGGTGACAGGGCAAGATCTTGTCTCAAAAATTAAATTAAATTAAAAACCCAACATTGTTTCTGGAGCAAAGTAGGGACTCAATAAAATGTTTGTCACATGCATAACGGACAGACTGTTCAGCACTTTATAACTGCCCAAAGCCCTGTCACAGATTGAGAGCTTCAGTCCCTTAGACCTTAGGAAAGAAGGGAATTTCTCTCCTTCCCTTCTCACCCAAATTTCTGAAACCCGTGTGTGTATGTGCAGCTAGGGAAAAAATATTCAGGTGCAAAACAGCATGATACATAGACTGCCAACTCTCTGTGCGTTGTATTGCTATATATGAGGAGGTCACGGACAGCAGGTGAATTTGACTCCTTAGCATTCCAGCTCCCTTCTTTTGGTAACTATACTCCAGTTTTCCGTAGGAACCACCCCTCCACCACTCTCAGTCTCTGTCGTCCAGGTAGGGCTGATCCCACCTCCGAGAGGCATAGACCAGGCCTGTACTAAGACACATTTGGTCAGTCTTCCTGGAGGCACAGCAGGCCAGAAAACAGGGCTGTGAGACAGCAGAGCGCAGAGGGAAGGAGCACCTCCTTCAATCCTTTCTTCAACATCTACGCCAAGCGGTTAATCGGACTCTCCTCACATACCTCCCATGACGGGGGCCTCGCTTTCTCCTCTGGTAGCCCGTTCTACCTTGAGGGCCGTTCTTCCACTCCAGGTCCACCCAAAATCTATCTGATATGGTTTGACTGTGTCCCCACCCAAATCTCACCTTGAATTGTGATAATCCCCATGTGTCAAGGGCAGGACGGGGTGGAGATAACTGAATCACGAGGGCAGTTTTCCCCACACTGTTCTGGTGACAGTGAGTTCTCACAGAGTTCATGGTTTTACAAGGGGCTATCCCCTTTGCTTGGCTCTCAGTCTCTCTCCTGCTGCCATGTAAAGAAGGATGTGTTTGCTTCCCCTTTTGCCGTGACTGTAAGTTTCCAGAGGCCTCCCCAGCCATGCAAAACTGTTAAGTCAATTAAACCTCTTTTCTTTATAAATTACCCAGTTGCGGGTATTTCTTCATAGCAGCGTGAGAACAGACTCACACACTATCCCTGAATTCCTACTGCATAGTCCCATTTACCACATAGGGTTGGTGTGGGGGTAGGAACACAAGAAGTCCACACTTTCCACATGACAGCCCCTCAAACATCTGAAGACAACACTCGTGTGCCCCCAAGGATCTCTCCTCTTGATCTCACAAGGTTAAATATGCCCAATTTCCTCAGTCAGTTCTCACATGAGAGGCTTTAAATTCCTTGTCCAGCCTGGATTCTCCTCTCCTCTGAGACTGTGTCCAGCTGCCTAACCTGGAGACTATGGCCAGGACTCTTTTAGATGGAAACTAAATCCAGAACCCACTCATGCTGGCCTAAGAAAAAATATTACTTGGCTCATGAAAGGGAACTGTCTAAGGAGAAAGCTTCAAGCATGGCTGGATCCCAGAGTTTTAAGCCGCGTCACCTGTCTCCACCCCCACCACAAGGCTCTGTCCCTGAGTTCTCAGACAGGTTCTCTCTATAAATGGTAGACACACCCTGTGAGCTCCAAGTCCTCATCATTCTTATTTGTTTTAATCCCAGAGAAAGATAAAAAGACTCTTTACCAACAACTCTGTCCAAAGTCTCAGGGATGAATCTGATTGGCTAGATGTGAGTCACAAGGGCCCTTGAACCAGTTGGCAGAGGGGTGGCTTACTCTGATTGGACAGTCTGGGTCATGTGCCCTCTCACAGGCACTACATTGGCTGCCCAGGATTATTATGAAATGGAAGGAAGAGTTTCCCCCAAAGGATGGAATGCTGGACAGAAAAACAAAAACAAAACAAACAAAAAAAACCCCATCAATCCCTACATCTCTCTGTGTGACGTTTTGGATTAAACACTACTGGTTGACCAGAGCCTCATGGGAATATCGTCTCCACCCAGACCATCATCCAACAAATGTTACAAGGCACCTGCCTCCAAGCAAGCCGATGCTGCCCTTCATGAAGGTGCCTTTTCTGGTAACCACCGCACATCTCAAATTTCTTTCAACCTATCCATTGATATGTAACACCTTTCAGAAGGTGCTACTTTAACAACAACCACATTTATTGAGCATTTATTCTATGTCAGGCAGTACTCTACAAGCTTCATATGGAACATGCCGGTTTATCCTTACAACAACCTACGTGCAATCATTATCCCCATCTTTACAGACGAGAAAACAGAAACTCTGGGAGATCTGCCCAAGGTCACACAGCACAAGGCTATCGTTCAAAGCAAGATGCCCCAGCCCCACCACTGATGCTCTTAACCAATCAGCTCTAAAAGCTGCACCAACAGAAAACTGGACTCATTCCCAGATGCCTGGATTCCTTCTAAAATAAAACTGCTTGCAACACATAATTTGAGGTCCATGGATAGAGGATTGGTTTAACAATGTTACATTTGTGTGAGAGAAACTATGTAGCCATTTTCAAACTGGTACTGCAGAATAAGAGAGGAAGATAGGGAGGACTTTGGAATGGGGGGGAGGTGGCTCTAAAATATCTATGATCCCCTTTTGTAGTAGAATTACAAATAGAAAAATATCTCAAGAATATAGATAAAAATGAGACCAGTAGTCTGTCCTGGGAGATGACAATAAAATGTCAGCTCCATGAGGACAGGGGCCTTTTCCGTTTCTATACTTAACCTCAGTGCCTAGAATCGCGCCCCCACAGAGTAGCACTCTCATATGTTCAATAAATTAAATGAAGAAATGAACAGGAGAATGAAGGAATAAATGAATGAATGAGGGAACAAGTTCCTGAGTGTTTGCAAAACTGTATCTGAACTGTATTACTTGGTATTCTCTTCTTTTGGTTTAATCTTGGTTTATGAGTATGCTACAAAGAATATGTATTGTTTGAGTGGTACAGAAACAAAATGTGATTTCATAGACAGCCCCAGCCACTGCCTCACCATACATACATGATCTGTAAGCCCTTTCTGCTGTGGTCAGACAGATCATATGACCGGTCTGGTAAATGGCTTCTTTCCCTCCACCTCTGCCAGCTGAGCCCTGATTGCTCCTGGCTCCCAGTGGCTCTGTTAGGTGAACCTGTGACCCTCCAGCCCAGCTCAGCACCCATTTCCTTCCCATCATCTCTCCCCCTTCCGTCTTCTTGGTGCTCTTGAACGCTTCTTCCACATCACTTAAATTCCACAGACAAAAATGGCAATCACAGTGACTGACATTTATGGAGTGCTCACTATGTCCCAAGCAGCATAAGGACTTGCTTCTTCAATCCTTCTAATGACCACACTGTAGCAGGTTACCAGACGGGTAACTCACCTGCTCCAGAGCACATGACTGGCAAGTATTTGAACCCAGGCAATCAGACAAAACCCAAACCTTGAACCACTGAGCTAAGCACCTCTCACCATGCTCCTGCACGCAGACCCGTGCCAAAGGTCTAATGCGTGTCCACATGGGGCCAAATGCCTATTGCATATCAGCCTGGGCCAGGTGCTACTGTGTGCTGAGTGGGGACGTGTACTGAAAGCTTCCGAATGGAAAGCATAATGCCTCCATGAGTGCTATCAGAGTAAAAACAATTATTTGAGGCCGGGCACAGTGGCTCACACCTGTAATCCCAGCATTTTGGGAGGCTGAGGCAAGTGGATCACTTGAGGTCAGGAGTTTGAGACCAGCCTGGCCAACATGGTGAAATCCCATCTCTACTAAAAATACAAAAATTTGCCAGGTGTGGTGGCACGTGCCTGTAGTCCCAGCTACTTGGGAGGCTGAGGCAGGAGAATCGCTTGACCCCAGGAGGCAGAGGCTGCACTCCAGCCTGGACGACAGAAAAAAAAACTCTGTCTCAAAAAAAAAGAAAAGCAGTGGTAAGGGCAGCCAACACACACCATGGCCTGTGCTCTCATTTTAGGTCCATTACTTCAGGGAACCTTCCCAGTCACCTTCAAAGGTAAGCATGTCAGGATCCCCATTTTACAGACCTAAAAACTGAGGCACAGAGGGAGGGATGCACTTGCCCAAGGCCACACAGTGAGTGAGAAGCAGAGCTGAGATGTCAATCTAAAATGTTTCTTTTTTCTTTTTCTTTTTTTTTTTTTTGAGACAGAGTCTCACTCTGTTGCCCAGGCTAGAGTACAATGGCACGATCTCAGCTCATTGCAACCTCTGCCTCCTGGGTTCAAGCGATTCTCCTGCCTCAGTCTCCGAGTAGCTGGGATTACAGGCACTGGCCACCATGCCCAGCTAAGTTTTGTATTTTTAGTAAAGACAGGGTTTCACTATGTTGGCCAGGCTGGTCTCAAACTCCTGACCTCAAGTGATCCGCCTGCCTTGGCCTCCCAAAGTGCTGGGATTACAGGCATGAGCCATGGCGCCCGGACTACAGCGTTTTTGATTCCAAAGTGTACTCAGAGTTGAAATAAAGAAGGAATCACAGTAAGCTAGGTAGGCGGCTGAGTCCCACATGAGTTGAGATGGGGAAGAGGTGTTCCTCATGGTAGAAACCTCCAAAATCAAAAGCACCAAGGCGGGGATGTTACAGTGTTGGGCAGCAGGTGCGTGAGGGAGGCTGTGTGGAGATACTAGAGAGGAGATGTGGGTGGGGACAAACCGACTAGAAAACCAAGCAGACAGCCTGAGTGTAATCCAATGGGCAGAAGGGAGCCATAGAAGGTTAATGAGCAGAGGAGTGACTTGATTAGAAATATACTATAGAAAGAATTACCCCAGCAAGGGAGGACAGAGTAGATACCAGACAAGGAAGATCGAGGGCAAACAGACTGTTGCTATAAAGAGGAAGGCAGAGATGTTAAGGGGCAAATGGACACTTTTCTGAAAGTGGCATGCCATTCTTCCCTAGAAGGCCACCTCCCCAAGTCAGTCTCCTGGTTTGGGTGGGGCTGCCCCCTCCCCCCACTCCAGAGGTGCGCATGTGATCCAGGCCTGGCCACCCAGAGTCTCAGTGGTTGGTCTAGGGATGGGCACACGACCTCAGGGGAGCCACAGACAGTCCAGGGACCCCCAAAATCACTGGCAAAGAGGCCTGCTCTCTCTCCACCAAGATGGCTCTGCCCAGGGACTAAACCTTCCCGTTCCCCGCAAGAATGGAGGTGAAGGATGAAGACAGAGCTAGGAGGAGGAAGACAGGCTGTTTGGAGTTTGGGCAGCCTTTGCTGCTGCTAGAACTTCCCCTGGAGTTTCCAACCTAGAGGCCACAGTGGATTTTCTGCTTACATTAATCTGCACTGGGCATCTCTCACAGCCCTTGCAAGGTCTCTGACCATCCCAGGTGAACTGAGCTATGGAGCAAGAAGCAAGAGCAGAGGTAGTGGTGGGGCAGGCAGCGAGGAAGGCCGGGAGCCAGGCGAGCCCGGGAAGAAGCAGTACAGACACAGAGCAGGCAGAAAGATTGGGAGGATGAGTGCGGGGGTGGGAGGGAACTGGTCTGGCAGCGCAGACACCCAGTGGCCCTCTGGAAAACAGCTCTGAGGGAGGAAAGGCCAGGCCAGGAGGCTGGGGAGAGAAGAGGAGGGGAGGCTGGGTGGAGAGATCCCATTCTGGAACGCCCTTGGGGAGGAAGGGGAGAAAGGACAGTAGCCTGAGGTGGGAGGGCCACGGAAGCGGGTATTTTAGAGAGAATGCCTGAGTGCCAGAGCAGGGAGTGTTGGGAGGAGAGCAGGACCCCAGGATGGCCCACACCCTGAGTTTATAAGGAAGAAACTGGGTGCTGTTTCTGGCCTTCCAAGTCTGCTGGCCACCTTGCGAGATGTTTGGAAACAGGAAGCGCGAGCCAGAGTGGAACTTTTCTTCTCAGGCCTATCAGGATACCTGGCAGGGAAGTGGGGCCACAAAAGAGCCCTCTCTGCATCACAAGTGGGCAAAAACATGTCATTTGCAACCTGCAAGCAATCCCACCCAGAGGTGAGAATCTAAACGACCTCCTCAGAAGCCAAGAGTACGTCCCCCGAGCCAGCCTGCCTGGGTTCAAGTCCTGACTCTGCCACTTTCTAGCTGGGTGAACACAGGAAGCCTATTAACCTCTCTGGGCCTCAGTTTCCTCATCTGTAGAATGGGAACAACCTCAGTACGTGCCACACCGGGCTGTTCTGAGGCATGACCAAGATAACGCATGTCGAACGTGACTAGTATCCAGCCAGCGCCAGTGTTGAGTCCATTGTCCCTGGGTTATGAGGACACGACGGCAGGAAGGAACAAGCTTTTCCGAGAGGAACAAGAGCAGACATGGCAACCATAATTCTCCTATGCATTTGTCCAACAGATGGCTGGGGAAAGAATGCAGACTGCAGCTGAAGCTCCCATGGCCCATTCATGAGGATCCACACACAGCAGGGGAGCATTTTTAGCTTCCTCGCCAGACGTGCGCCACTCCCCACTCCCGTCCCTGGGGGGCAGGGGGTGCGTATGAGCAGAAAACCACAAGCCTTCGGGAGGAAGTGTTTTCCCACTACACCAGAGTGGGCTGAGGCCTGGGAGTATCTGCCAGGAGTCCCCTGATGGGAGGGATGCTCCTTTCCTCATCACCTTCTACTTGCGGGAGAGAACAGTAGCTTCAGGGGCAGACCATGGTTTGATGGGGGAAGGGAGTGATTGGCGACCAGCGGGAGGAAAGAAGTGAATGTAGCGAGGGAAGCTGGCCTGTCAAGCAGAGCCTCAGAGCTGGCAAAGCAGAAATACTGCTGAATCTTCTGGCTGTTCACGAACCGGAGGGGAGAAAGTTAAGATTTCGCACTTATTCCGCTTGCAAAAACATTAAACCACAGAGGCAGAGGGACGGAGGCCTGGGTGCAAATCCTGCCCTGCCAACTCTTCACATCGTTGCAGTGCTTTATGCTGCTATTTTAGGCCAACTGTTTACAAAAGCAATGAATGAATGTCTAGAGGCAGCGCGCAAGGAGTAATTTTAGTTGTGTGTGTGTGTGTGCACATTCTTAGTATCGCTCAGCCTCTAGTAGTCCCTCCACAAATATCCTTTGAATTGAACTAAATGTAAAATATAATTTGATTATGGAAGCAGTTAAGGAAAGAAACACCCACATGATCCCTGGCACAATTTTGTACTTTTTATTTATTTCGCAAATAATCATGTAGCTTGTACAGGCACTGTTCTGAGCATTTTACACATACTGACTCACTTACCCTCACAACGGCACTGTGAGAGTGCAGGTGAGGAAACCAAGACCCCCAGAGATGAAGGAACTCGCTCCAAGCCACAGAGCCAGGACGCAGCCATTGAGGGATTCAAACCCACACCGTCGGCTGGGCTCGGTGGCTCACGCCTGTAATCCCAGCACTTTGAGAGGCCAAGGCGGGCAGATCACCTAAGGTCAGAAGTTAGAGACCAGCCTGGCCAACATGGTGAAACCCCCATCTCCACTAAAATTACAAAAAATTAGCTGGGCGTGGCAGTGGGCGCCTGTAATCCCAGCTACTCAGGAAGCAGGAGACTCTCTTGAACCCAGGAAAGGGAGGTTGCAGTTAGCTGAGATTGGCCACTGTACTCCAGCCTGGGCAACAGAGCAAGACTGTGTCTCAAAAAGACAAAATAAATAAATAAATAAATAAATAAATAAATAAATAAATAACCCACACCATCTGGCTCAGGGTCCACGCCCTAACCTCCGGGCTGTGCTGCCTTTGTCCAAAAGTTTGCTTCCAACTAAAGACCAGAGATGGGAGGGAGTCGCATTCTCCAATCTCTTTAAAAGGTCCCATTACCAACATCACAGAGCCTCTGCCACTACTGAGGGGTTTATGGCGATGCCTGCCACGTGGTCTTTCTTTTCATGGTTCATACACAACCAGGAAGTGCCTAAGGCACACAAATCTTAAGTATACAGTCTGATGATTTTTTACGTGGGTACACACCTGCATAACCCCCTCCCAGATCAACAAATGTCTACAGAGACATTTCCAGCTCCCAGCAGTCCGGGTGGTGTGCCCCTCCCAATCAGAGGCTATCTACCCCAAAAGCTAACCTGATTCTGACATTCACACCATAGATTAGTTTCGCCTTGTCTAGGATTTATAAATGGAATCATATGGTGTGTACTCTTTTGCATCTGATTCTACTCGTCAAATTAAAAATCACATAAAATTAGCACACGGTTAGACAATGATAGTGGGAGAAAGGAGGGCGCGGCTGAGTTTCTTTCCCTTCCAAGCAGCCCCCTAGCCTGTTCGTATTTGGGCTCAGTGACTGATCAAAAGGGACAGTGGGAAGAGCTGGACACTGGAGTTTGGAAACACAGGAGTTGACCTTGGAAAACCAGTGAACCGCAGGGGGCAAAAGAGCTGCCCCGCCTGGAGAAGGCATTGTGGGATGGCGGAGGCAGGTGGGTCAATTCTGTTGCTTCGGATGTCCAGAGGGGAGATGGTTTTATGAGGCCTTAAAAAGCTCACATCGGGTTCCTCCCACGCCATGCGCTAGGAGCACCCCATGTGGCCACCGGTTCCTCCCAGGTTGGCTCTGGCCGGGGCTCCCCGGGTGCAGACAACCTCCCAACGACCGCGCATCCGCCCGGCAGGCGCGCCTCCCTACCTGTGCACTGCTGGATGAAGTGCTGGTACTCCGCTCCCTGCTCGCCGGGGACGATGGTGGAGCCGTCATATTTAAAAGTCACCCTTTGGGTTGGGAGAAGAAAAAAACACACACACACACATCAGCGCTGGTGGCTGCGCGGCGCGGCGCTTGCAGAGGACAATCTAACAGACGCGCTGGCCACGGAGAAGCCCGCGGGGGCCTGGCACGCCGTCCCGGAATAAGGCGAGGAAGACAGTGCGGGAGGCCCCGAATCCGTCCCGCCTGGAGGCCGGCTCGGTGCACGAGGCCCCGCGCGAGCCCGGGGAGCGGGGCGTGGAGAGGAATGAAAAGTTCCTACCAGATGACGGCTGAGCCGTCGTCGCGCACCAGGTTGTACGCCGCCCGGCAAGCCTCTTTGTCGATCTTGGTGGCCATCGCCGCGGGGCCTCAGCGGGACACTGTCCGGGGCGGCCGAGCGCGCCCCTGGCCGGCGGCGGGAATGGGAGCGCGGCGGGTACGCGCCGAGGGCGCACGGGCTGGCGGCGGTGGCTACGGCGACGCGGCGCCTGCGAGCTCCGAGCACGGCAGCGGCTTCCACTGCGGACGGAGAGCGCGCGGGGACCCCCAGGCCGTGGCCCACCCCGCCCCCCCGCGTCCATTGGCCGCCCAGGCCGCGGCCCGCCTGGTCATTGGCCGCCGGGCTGCGGGGGCGGAGCGTCTTGATTCTCGGGCGGCCAATCCCAGCCCGGAAGGCTTGCGCAACTCGGAGGTGGGGGCCGGAGTAGGGGCTTTGCCTCCTCCCTCTCCCTCCTCCCTGCCGCTCTCTTCTCCTCCAACATCCCTCTTCTCTCTCCTTCTCACTTCCCCTCCTCCCCTCCCGACCTCTCCCTGGAAATTCCCACTACCCTAACCCCCTTTCCCACCCCGCCTTCCTCCTCTCCCTCCTCCTTCCTTTTCTTCCCCCACTCCTTGCTTCCCCCACTTCCCTGACCTCTTCTCCCTACCTTCCCTCCCCCTCTTTCTCCCTTCCCCCTTATTCTTCTTCCTCTCTCCTCCTCCCTCTTCTTGCCTATCCCAGCCCGAAACTTCTTCGTCCTCCCTATTTCTTTCTCCCCAAGCTCTCTTCCTTCCTCCTCCTTGACCCCCTCCCCTGCTTCCCCCTGACTTCCCCTCCCTCTTCTCCACTTATCCTCCCGGCATCTCCTCCCTCCCTGTCCCCTATTCCCTCCTCCCATTCCCCCTCTCCCCCTTCCTCATTCTCCCCTTGCCCCTGCCCCGAGGCTGCAGGGCTGCAGAGCTCCACAGGGGACCTCCACGTGGATGACGTAATGCATCGAACCCAAGGAGACAGGCTGGCCACTACCTACCCCAGCGTTTGGTTCCGTGGATTCTAGGTGGGGAAGAATTGGAAAGAATGAAGCATTTTTAATAGGAAGAAGTAGAAAGTGGACTGCTTCCAAAACGCTGGTGGGCTCTCTGTTTACTCTAGATTCTGGTCATTTGCATTCCTATCTTAACCTCTCCCTTTGGGCTCCTCTGAAAGCAAGAGCTGACTCATTCTGTCTTCCTCATTCCTTCACTGACTCATTCATTCATTCCCTCATCCAGCCATTCCACAAAGACCAGTTACAGCGTCCAGGCAGGTAAAAAGGCAGGATCCTGAAGGCTGGGCTCTTAAATTGCATCCAGTACTGCCACTTTCCAACTAAAGGGCCATTGGAAAGCCTCAAAACCTCTCTTAAATGACTCCTCAAATGGGAAAAATAGTATAACTGATATCACTGCTTTGTTTTAAGTTTAATTGAAATGACACATGGAACAAATATACTAGACATTCGATAAAATGTCATCATTTTTGGTTATTAAGTGATAAAAACAAATCCTAAATAGAAACCCAAAAGGTCAGGGACAATGTCCAATTAATATTAGAATTCTCAACAAGCAAAAAAACAAAAACAAGAAATTGAATGAACGAATCAACCAGTCAATCAATGGGTAGTGGAATGGGTGGGTGGACAGGAACACAGTTTCAGAAGAGTAGAGGCTAGATGCTGTTATAAGACAAAAAGAAATTCTCATTTCATTCCTCACAAAGCGGTTCCTACCTAACTCTTTGATAAGCGTAATGGGACAATTGGCCATTGGAAAGAAGAACAAAGATGGATCCATTGATCAGGGAAAATTGCAAAAGGATCAAAAATGTAAACACAAATAAAGGAAATCAGACCAGTTGCAGTGGATCACACCTGTAATCCCAGCGCTTTGGGAGGCTGAGGTGGGAGGATCTCATAAACTCAGGAGTTCGAGACCAGCCTGGATAACATGGCGAAAGCCCATCTCTACTAAAAATACAAAAAGTAGCCAGGCATGGTGGTGGACGACTGTAATCCCAGCTACTTGGGAGGCTGAGGCAGGAGAATCGCTTGAACCCAGGGGGGCAGAGGTTGCAGTGATCTGAGATCGCACCATTGCACTCAAGCCTGAGCGATAAAGCGAGACTCTGTCTCAAAAAAAGGAAATCACAAAAGTGCCAGAAGAAAATATGGGGAGCTTCCTTCTAACCACAAACCATGTTACCCAAATCCAAATCCAAAAGCCATTGAAAAGATGAATACATTCAAACATATAAAAAGTGATCCAAGAAAAAAAAAAAAAAAAAACCATACCATCACGTGATGCAAAGAGTAAAAATTAAAAGACACAGCAGTAAAAAGTGTTTGCAACTCAAGTAAAGAATTAGTCTTGCTAAAATATAGATAAGTCAATCTTAAAAAAAAAAGAAAGAAAATGAAAAGAAAAATGGTCACAGAACATGACCAGACAGATTAGATGATCTTAAACATGCGAAAAGATGCCCAACCTCAACTCCTAGTAAGAGAAATGCAAATTCAAGCAAAACAGATACCTTTAAAAATAAATAAATAAACAAGCAGGTTGGCAAAAATAAAAACCTCTGACCAGCCTACTTTGCTGGGGAGGCTGTGAAGACCCAGGCCCTCTTGTACATTGCTGGTGGGAGTGTGAATTGACAAAACCCCCATGGAGCAGCATGGAGGTCAGTGGGCAATGTCTAGCAAATTTACAAGTCTGTGTGCCCTTGATCAACCCATTTACCCTATAGGGTCAGTGGTGCCCGGCCCTGGCTGGACATGGGAATCACCAAGGTCCCCTGATCCCACACCCAGACATTCTGATATAATTGGTCGGATATATGCCCTGGGTATGGAGACTTTTTTTTTTTTTTTTGGTTCTTGCCTGCCTCAAAAAACTGTCACCCAGGCTGGAGTGCAGTGGCGCAGTCTCAGCCCACTGCAGCCTTGACCTCCCAGCGATCCTCCCACCTCAGCCACTCAAGTAACTGAGACTACAGGCACGTGTGCCACCACACCTGGCTAATTTTTGTATTTTTTTGTAGAGACAGGTTTTTACCATGTTGCCCAGGCTGGTCTGGAACTCCTGAGCTCGAGTGATCCGCCCGCCTCAGCCTTCCAAAGTGCTGGGATTAGAGGTGTGCGCCACCCGTATGGGGATTTTCGTAAAGCCCCCTGGGTGATGCTTATGTTCAGCTGGGGCTGAAAGTCACTGCTAGATACACTTGTATGTGTGCAAAATATATCCAGGTTATTCATTGAGATTTATTTTTAAGGCAGAAGGTGAGAGTTAACCTGAGTCCCCATTAATGAAGGGCTAGACGAATAGGTAATAATACTGGTGAACCATGCAGGGCTATGAAGCTATAAAAGAAAGAAAGGATGAGGACTCTCTCTAGATGCTGATATGGAACAGTCTACAAGATAGATCATGAATAAGCAAAGCTAGCTACTGAATAGTGTTTGGAACAATACTACCTTTTGGGTAAAATGGGGTGGAGTGTTAATATTGTATTTGTTTTGTTTTGTTTTGTTTCACACAGAGTCTCACTCTGTCACCCAGGCTGGAGTGCAGTGGCGCAATCTCGGCTCACTGCAACCTCTCCCTCCCAGGTTCAAGTGATTCTCCTGCTTCAGCCTCCTGAGTAACTGGGACTACAGGTGCACATCACCATGCCCAGCTAACTTTTGTATTTTTAGTAGAGATGGGCTTTCACCATGTTGGTCAGGCTGGTCTCGAACTCCTCACTTCAAGTGATCCACCCACCTCGGCCTCCCAAAGTGCTGGGATTACAGGCTTGAGCCACCGCACCCGGCCTGCATTTGTTTATATTGGCATTAAAACTTCTGGTAGAGTACACAAGAGAAAAGTAACAGTACCTGTGGTGGACATGAAGCAGAAAGTCAGGCAAAAAGGATTGGGGTAGGGGGCTTTTACTATATACTTTCTTAGTTTAGTTCTCAACCATGTGAATGTATTTTCTGTTCAGGATGCTAAACTACCACCCAAAAACGTGGCTGCCATGCTGAATTCGATCCTCAGTCTCCCTGGTTCAGCGTGTTCCTGGAGGAATCCCACGAATGTGCTGGGAATTGGGAAGCCCCACTTCATTCCGCCTTTCATTGCTGTTCTCTTTCTAGTCATTGTTGCGATCGCCCTCTACTGGACTAAAAGTGTAAGGGATTGGTTTGAAAGAGAACCCTGATTTTGAGCTCCTTGCTGTCCATTTGCCCAGCTAAAGGAGAAAAATAAACCGCATATCAGAAATAAACATTCTGTGTAAATATTTGTTTAAATTGCAATCCATGTGATAGAAAACAATCTAATTCAATTTATGTTTCTTTAAGAGAAATCAAACTATTTGACACTTACCTATGTGCTATGCACTGTGTTAAGAACTGCAGAAGTCAGCCGTGGTGGCTCACGCCTGTAATCCCAGCACTTTGGGAAGCCGAGGCAGGCAGATCATGAGGTCAGGGGTTCGAGACCAGCCTGACCAACATAGTGAAACCCTGTCTCTATTAAAAAAAAAAAAATACAAAAAAATACAAAAAGTTACCCGGGCGTGGTGGTGGGTGCCTGTAATCCCAGCTACTCAGGAGGCTGATGCAGGAGAATCGCTTGAACCTGGGAGCGGAGGTTGCAGTGAGCAGAGATCATGCCACTGCACTCCAGCTTGGGTGACAGAGCAAGACTCCGTCTCAAAATAAAATAAAATAAAATAAAAATAAAAGTAAAATAAAATAAAGCTATATTTAAAACAAAAGAACTGCGGAAGTAGGACAGGCACAGTAATCCCAACAATTTGGGAAGCCGAAGCAGGAGGGTTTCTTCAGCCCGAGAGTTTGAGACCAGGCTGATCAACATGGCAAAACCCTGTCTCTAAATAAAAATAAAAATAAAAGCTAGTAGGGTATGATGGAAAGTGCCTGTTATCCCAGATCGTGAGAGGCTGAGGTGGGAAAATTGCTTGAACCAAAAAAGATCAAGGCTTCAGTGAGCTATGATCAGGCCACTGCACTCCAGCCTGGGTGACAGAGCAAGACCCTGTCTCAAAAAAAAAAGCAGCCGGGTGGCTCAAGCCTGTAATCCCAGCATCTTTGAAGGTCGACGGGTGGACACAAGGTCAGATCGAGACCATCCTGGCTAACACGGTGAAACCCCGTCTCTACTAAAAATACAAAACTAACCAGGTGAGGTGGCGGCGCCTGTAGTCACAGCTACTGGGAGGCTGAGGCAGGACGAAGGTGAACCTCGAGGCGGGCTTGTGAGCTGGGATCCGGCCACTGCACTCCAGCCTGGGTGACAGAGCGAGACTCCGTCTCAAAAAAAAAAAAAGGAATTGGGAAGTGCTATAAATTCATCCATCCATTCATTCATTCTTTCCTGGCACTGAGCCTATTTCATGTCCAAGGGGGTCACAAACTTACTTGCCTGTAGGGGGCAGGCATGGAATGTAAATGAACCAAGCACAGATCATGTAAGAAAATTTGTTCTGGAAAGGGTGATCCTCTCTGTTCTGTCTTCCTCTAGGTGAAAGTTTCATGTTCAGAGCAGCTTCCTTATCCAAAGAGGGTCACTGGTTCTCAGCTTCGCTATAGTTGCTATGCACATGCCAAGCTTGCAGTTGTTTCAGCAAAGCAAAAAATCTGGATGTCTCTGTGAAATCTCTTATTTTTACATTTTGGTGATAAAAATGTGACATACAAGAGCTACTTGTGTACAAATGTGAACTAGACAAATATCTCCCAAATATCTCTCAGGGCTTAAAGTCTATTATGGGTGACAAGCATTTACTTCAGTGTGGACACTGTTGGTTGTCAGCAAGAGAAAACTCAATTCAAATGGGCTTGAACCATGGAAAAAAAAAGTAGAGACCCGCTGACAAGAGTCCAGATGAAGGTGGAATTCAGGCATGGTTTAATCCTGGCTCTGTAGCTCTGCATGTCTCTACTTTGCCCTCCTTTGTGTATCAGTTTCATCTTCAAGCAAATTCTACCCCTCTGCCTGGCACATCCCATCCCAGAATCTAAATGGCTAACTTCTCATTCTGACCTCAAATGCTACCCCCTCCCTCAGAGGGGCTTTCCCCAGCATCCCAAAGTTTAGAAGTCCTCCTCTGTAACCCTCCACCAGCCACTATCACATAACCATTTTTTGTTTTCCATAGTACTCACTAATCACTATCTGAAATTACCTTTTTCATTTATCCCTTTACTTGAATATTGTCTATCCACTCCTAGAACATCAGGTCTATGAGGGCAGGAACAATGTTCATCTTGCTCACCACTGAATGCCAGCTCCGGGCACAGCACCAGTCCCAGACAGACACACAACTTGTTGTTGAATGGAAGGATGCAGGGCAACAGGGAGTGGAGAGTCAAGGAAGGTGGTATGGACAAAAGCACAGACGTAGAAATCAATGAAATAGAAATGAAAGTCCAGAAATACACTCTTACATTTATGGCCCTTTTTTTTTTTTTTTTTTTTTTTTTTTTTGAGAAAGAGTCTCGCTCTTTCTCCCAGGCTTGAGTGAAGCAGTTCAATCTCGGCTTTGCAAGCTCCTCCCATTGGGTTCAAGCAGTTCTCATGCCTCAGCCTCTTGAGTAGCCACCACTATGCCCGGCTAATTTTTTTATTTTCAGTAGAGACGGGATTTCGCCATGTTGGCCAGGCTGGTCTCAAACTCCTGACCTCAGGTGATCTGCCCATCTCAGCCTGCCAAAGTATTGGGACTGTAAGCGTGAGCCACCGTGCCTGGCCTGGTCAATTGACTTTTGACAAGGGTACCAAGCCAGTCCAATGGAAAAAGAACAGTCTTTCAACAAATGGTGATGGGACAACTCGATAGCACATGCAAAAGAATGGAGTTGGACCGTTACCTCACACCATATACAAAAATTAACTCAAAGTAGATCACAGACGTAAACATAAGAGTTACTCTTAGATGAAAAGATAGGCATAAATCTTTGTCATCCTGTATTAAGCAAAGATTTCTTAGCTGTGGCACAAAACGCAGGAGTGATTTTAAAAATTGGATAAATTGGACTTCATCAAAACTATTTTTTTTTTTTTTGAGATGGAGTTTTTTGCTCTTGTCACCCAAGCTAGAGTGCAGTGGCTCGATCTCAGCTCACTGCAACCTCTGCCTCCCAGGTTCAAGAGATTCTCCCATCTCAGCCTCTCGAGTAGCTGGGTTTACAGGCACTCGCCACCAAGCCCAGCTATGTTTTCGTATTTCTAGTAGACACGGGGTTTTACCATGTTGGTCAGGCTGGTCTTGAACTCCTGACCTCAGGTGATCTACCCACCTTGGCCTCCCAAAGTCCTGGGATAACAGACGTGAGCCACTATGCCCAGCCCAAACTTTTTGTGATTCAAAGGGCACCATTAAGAAGGTGAAAAGATAATACACAGAAGAGAAGAAAGTATGGGCAAAATCATATCTGATAAGGGTCTAGTATTCAGAATATTAAAAACAAAAACCTTTTACAACTCAACAATAAAAAGGTAAGTAACCCAATTTAAAAATAGGCAAAGAATTTGAAGAGAGATTTCTCCAAAGAAGTTTTACAAATGGCCACTAAGCACATGGAAAGATGTTCAGTGTCATTGGTCATTAGGGAAATGCAAATCAAAAGCACAAGGAGGCCGAGAGTGGGGGCTCACACCTGTAATCCCAGCACTTTGGGAGGCCAAGGCGGGTGGATCACTTGAGGTCAGGAGCTCTAGACCATCCTGACCAACGTAGAGAAACCTTGTCTCTACTAAAAAAAAAAAAAAAAAAAAAAAATAGCAGGCGTGGTGGTGGGTGCCTGTAATCCCAGCTACTTGGGAGGCTGAGGCAGGAAAATCACTGGAACCCAGAAGGCGGAGGTTGCAGTGAGCCACTGCACTCCAGCCTGGGCAGCAGAGCAAGACTCTATCTCAAAAAAAAAAGCACAAGAGATACCACTTCACACCAGAAGATAGACAGACAATAACAAGCATTGGTGAGGATGTGAAGACACTGGGACTCTCACACAGTGCTGGTGGAAGTGGAAAATGGTGCAACTGCTTTGGAAAACAATTTGTTAGTTTCCCAAAATGTGAAACATAGAGTTATTATGTGACCCAAGAATTCCACTCCCAGGAATATACACAAGAGAAATGAAAACATATGTCCACGTGAAAACTTGGATGTGCGTGTTCACGGCAGCATTATTCATAATAGCCAGAAAGTGGAAACCTAAATATCTGTCAGCTGATGAATGGATAGACAAAAGTGGTTTATCTGTGCAATAGGATATTACTCAGCCATACAAAGGAGTTAAGTATTGATTCATTCTACAACATGTACGAACCTCAAAAACATTATGCCAAGTCAAAGAAGCCAGTCACAAAAGACCACACATTGCATGATTCCATTTATATGAAAAGTCTAGAATAAGCAAATCTATAGAAACAGAATGCCGATTGGTGGCTGCAGGGGCAGGGGGAGGAAGAATGGGGAGTGACTGCTAGTGAGTATGGAGTTTCCTTCAGGGGTTGATGAAATGTTTTCAAATTCAATAGTGATGGTGGCTGTAGAACTTTGTGAATTTGGTTGCACTAAAAAATCACTGAATTGTACACTTAAAAGTAATATATATGTCATATATATACACACACACACATACATACATATATATTTTGAGACGGAGTGCAGTGGCACGATCTTAGCTCACTGCAATCTCTGCTCCTGGGCTCAAGCAATTCTCCTGTCTCAGCCTTCCAAGTAGCTGGGATTACAAGTGTGCGTCACCACACCCAGTTAATCTTTGTATGTTTATTATTTATGTTTTACTATTTATTTATTTATTGAGACACAGTCTCACTCTGTCACCCAGGCTGGAGTGCAGTGGCATAATCTCGGCTCACCGAAACCTCCACCTCCCTGGTTCAAGTGATTATCCCACCTCACCTTCCCAAGTAGCTGGGATTATAGGCGTGCACCACCACACCTGGCTAATTTTTGTATTTTTAGTAGAGACGGGGTTTTGCCATCTTGGCCATGCTGGTCAGGAACTCCCGACCTCTGGTGATCCACCTGCCTTGGCCTGCCAAGGTCCTGGGATTATACGCGTGAGCCACCACGCCCAGCCAATTTTTGTGTTTTTAGTAGAAACGGGGTTTCGTCATGTTGGCCAGGCTAGTCTCAAACTCCTGACCTCAAGTGATCCACCCGCCTTGGCCTCCCAAAATGTGGGGATTACAGGGGTGAGCCACCATACCTGGCCAAAGTCTTGTATATTTTTTAAGCTCAGCAAAATACTAGCCCCAAAATTACATTTTTGAACTAAAAAAAGAGAATCACAGAAAGCTGCCAGGTTTCGGGCTGAGCACCCAGGCGTGTGGTTGATGAGGTGGCAGTACTGCATCATGCTTGGGGTCGCTGCATTTGAGCTACTGGTAGGACATGGCAGTGGAGATGTCCAGCAGCTGGACAGGTCTGAGACTCAGGACAGAGCCTGGCTTGGAGATACGGATCTGGGAGCCAGAGGTCTTTGAGTGGTGATTAGGCCATGAGGGTGTCTGAGTTGGCCTGTGGAGGATGCTTAGGTGGAAGAAGAAGGTCTGGGGCAGAGCTTCATGAAACACCAGCATTTATGGGAAAAGGAACTTGCAAAGAAGACGAGATTGTCCAGAGAGAGAGAGGAAGAGTTTTTTGTTGTTTTTTTTTTTTAAACAGATTCTCCCTCTGTTTTTTTTTTTGAAACAGATTCTCGCTTTGTCATCCGGGCACGGTGGCTCACACCTGTCATCCCAGCACTTTGGGAGGCTGAGGCAGGTGGATCACTTGAGGTCAGGAGTTTGAGACCAGCTGACCAGAAAACCCTGTCTCTACTTAAAATACAAAAATGAGCCAGGCGTGGTGGTGCACATCTGTAATCTCAGCTACTTGGGAGGCTGAGGTGGGAGAATCGCTTGAACTCAGGAGGCAAAGGTTGCAGTGAGCCAAGATCACGCCATTGCACTCCACCTGGGCAACAAGAGCAAAACTTCAACTTAAAAAAAATTCTATTATTATAACATGTATTAGTAATAGTAATCATATTCTATATCATATATGTTATATAGTAACCACATTCTGTAAAACTAATACTAGAAATGGCTTCCTGGCAGGGCACAGCGGCTCACACCTGTCATCCCAGCACTTCGGGAGGCCAAGGAATGCAGATCACAAGGTCAGGAGTTCAAGACCAGTCTGGCCAACATAGTGAAACCCTGATACTAAAATTACAAAAAATTAGCCGGATGTGGTGGTGTGCGCCTGTAATCCCAGCTACTCAGGAGGCTGAGGCAGGAGAATTGCGTGAACCCAGGAGGCGGAGGCTGTAGTGAGCTGAGATCGCACCATTTCTCTCCAGCCCAGACAGCAATGCAAGACTGTCTCAAAAAAAAAAAGAAAGAAAGAAAAAAACGCAACGTCTTCCTATATATTGTGCGCTATGTGCCAGGCTGCATGCTAAGTGCTTGATGGCTATTTTCTCAGTGAATTCTCACATCAACCCGAGGAGATGCTGCAACTGTTCCCCCAATACAGATGAAGGAACTCAGGCCTCAAGACGGGAAAGTATACCTCCTCGTGTCTGAACATTGTGGAGATGCTATTTGAACCCAGGGTCTTGGCCTCTACACCAAGAAGTAGAGTTTGGGGACCTTGACATAGAACCGGGGTAGCTCACTACACGTGCCCTGAAGCAACTGAAAAATCTGTGCTGGCTTTTTAAGAACCTGGTTTTTGCATGGACTTTATTTCTTTCATTGCAAAAACCTCACAGATTCTTTAAGGTCAGTGTCCTGGTTTTTCCTTCGGGCTACAGATTAAAAATAAAATAAAAATAATAAAAAAAAACCCCACCTCAGCTGTAATTGGAGACTGGGAATAAAACATAACCCTGAAACTTGCTTTTCTCAGCAAGGTAGTTGTCATTCTGAAGCAGGTGCCTTACACGAAATGGCTATTTATAGAAAATGATATTTATGGAATCTGTGCTGATCTCACTGATTGTCAAATCTCTGAAAAGAGGCTTGCAGGAACATTGGAAGTTGCAGACGTGGAGCCCCTGACTGAGGGAGTGTCAAACAGCACTCTTGAGTGGTCCTCCCCAGGCCCCGCGACCTGGGGCTTCAGCCTCCGGTGAGTAAGGGCAGAGGTGGCAGAGGGAGCCCAGGTCGTTTAGCCAGGAAGTGTGCTCCAGTGATTAGGAGCTTGGGCAGCTGCTCACCCAAACCCTGGCTCTGCCACGCCCCTGAGCTCCAGTTTTCTCTTCTGTGAATGGAGTATCTCTCATGGAGGGTTTTTATTTTTTGCGGATCACAGTAGAAAAATTCATGTAAGGGGCCGGGCGCGGTGGCTCAAGCCTGTAATCCCCGCACTTTGGGAGGCCGAGACGGGCGGATCACGAGGTCAGGAGATCGAGACCATCCTGGCTAACCCGGTGAAACCCCTTCTCTACTAAAAAAATACAAAAAACTAGCCAGGCGAGGTGGCAGGCGCCTGTAGTCCCAGCTACTTGGGAGGCTGAGGCAGGAGAATCATTTGAACCAGGGAGGCGGAGCTTGCAGTGAGCCTAGATTGCACCACTGCACTCCAGCCTAGGCAACAGAACAAGACTCTGTCTCAAAAAAAAAAAAAAAAAAAAAACTAGGAAAAAATGAATGCAAGGTATTAACATTGGCTACATCAGGGCCAGGCAAGCTGGAAAGCTGAGCAGGTTGGTGAAGCCCCCCAAGACTGGCCACAGCACAGAGATTAGCTAATGACCCTGAGCCAGAAGGACAGGGGAAGGAGGGGGGACCCTGGAGACCAGGGCCTAGCATCACCCAGGGATTGCTGGAGTGCAGAGCTGCGGCTGCTGGAGATTTGCTCCACAGAGAGGTTGAAATAGCCCCGCCTTTTCTTTCCTCCTGCCCTCCAGCCGGGAGCCACTGACCAGGGACTTGTGAACACAGCCTGAAAGGGCGACGCCTCCCCACCCCTCCACCTCCCTACCACTGGACTCCAGCATCCCAAAATTCCCAGCAGAGTAGGCCGGGCAAAGGGGAGGAGCAGGTCTAACAAGTCCTAGGGCAGGGCTCACACCCCAAACAAGGGTGCTCTACCACACTTGCTGCTGGACCACACTTTGCTTTGCGGCAAGAGAGCTCCTCAGGAACGGGAGACAGTTCTCAGGTCTTAGGGCCTCAGGAAGCCTCTCCTCTGCACGATAAACCCACACCCATAGCTTCTCCTCCCCTCCTAAGCCCGCTCTGTGTCAGCTAAGTCCCTGCTTAAGCACATCAGAACACAATTCCCAAAGTGTGGTCCATGAGACCTGAGAACCGTCTCCCCATTCCTGAGGGCTCTCTCTTGCCACAGACGGTCATCTTCCTACATGAACCTCTGGAGAGCAGAACAAAACCAGTTACAGAGAGACAGTGTTGGGGTCGACATAAAGAAGCTCTTTCCAATTGAGACCAAACACTGTTTTCTGTGAGGTAGTGAGTTCCCCGTGACAGCAAAGGGCTCTCAGAATTTTATGTATTTATTTTTACTTCTAATAGTACTTTGCTTTTTTTTCTTTTCTGTCTTCTTTTTTTTTTTATTTTGAGACTGAGTCTCACTCTGTTGCCCAGGCTGGAGTGCAATGGTGTGATCTGGGCTCACTGCAACCTCCACCTTCCGGGTTCAAGGGATTCTCCTACTTCAGTCTCCCAAGTAGCTGGGACTACAGGCATGTGCCACCACGCCCGGCTAATTTTTGTATTTTCAGTAGAGACAGGGTTTCAGCATGTCGCCACGTTGGCCGGGCTGGTCTGAAACTCCTTACCTCAAGTGATCTGCCCACCTGGGCCTCCTAAAGTGCTGGGATTACAGGCGTGAGCCACCACACTCAGCCTCTAATAGTACTTTAGAGAGAATATTTTTAAACAGGGTCTCACTCTGTTGACCAGGCTGGAGTGCAGTGGTGTCATCATGGCTCACTGCAGCTTCGAACTCCCAGGCTCAGGTGATTCTGCCACCTCAGCCTTCCAAGTAGCTGGGAGAACTACAGGCGTGCACCACCACACCCAGCTAATTTTTTTTTATTCTTTGTACAGATGAGGTTTCACCATATTGCCCAGGCTGGTCTCAAACTCCTGGGCTCAAGCAATCCACCCACCTTGGCCTCTTAGAATGCTGGGATTATAGGTATGAGCCACGGCCCCCAGCCAGGAGTCAATTCTTGACCTACTGACTGTGGCCATTCTGAACTGGTCTCTCCTTTCGCTGCATCAAAGAAGTTATGGTGACACAGAGGATCTTGTATCATTCGTTGAGTTTTTACACTTGCTTTGTAAAAACTATCTGTTCTATTTCCCACTACCAGGCTATAAGTTTCCAGCAGACAGATTTGTTTATCTGTGTGACTTTAGGCAAAAAAAAAAAAAAAAGAAAAAAGAAAAAGAAAATCTGAGGTTTTGGTTTTACCAAAACCACACAAATGTACCACGGAAATCCTTTAAACAGTAATTTTTCCTAGAACAATAAAAATATAATTGTAGGTTCATACATGTTTCTTTCTGAAACATTTATTGCATGCTGGAAAGGAGAAAGTATTACACTGGGGAGGCCCACAGAGAGGAAGAAATTAATGTGAACAACATGCAAATAAAAGGCCACAATTATCTGCAGCATTTGCTAAAGTGAGCCTGCCTTTGTCTCTAAAGTAAGCCTGCCCTTGACTTTCAGCCTATAACAGCAGCTTGCAGTAGGTAAAGAAATACTGTTTAAGTTAGTTAACACAGAATACCCCATTTAATTCAGTAAATATAATAAATTACTGATCTTCAGTTCCGTATTTGGGCACATAATAGGTAAAGAAAACAGCAGAGAAAAGAGAGAAAGAAATGGAAAGAACAGGAGCAAAGAGAAGACAGACCTTCAGAAAGATGTGGGGCCAGGCACAGTGGCTCACACCTGTAATCCCAGCCCTATGGGAGGCCGAGAAAGGCAGACTGCTTGAACTCAGGAGCTTGAGACCATGCTGGTCAACTTGGCGAAATCCCATCTCTACAAAAAATACAAAAATTAGCCAGGTGTGGTGGTGTCCGCCTGTAGTCCCAGCTACTTAGGGGTCTGAGGTGGGAGGATCTCTTGAACCCCAGAGGTGGAGATTGCAGCAAGCTGAGATTGCACCACTGCACACCAGTCTGGGTGACAAAGCGAGACCCTGTTTCAAAACAAAACAAAACCAAACAAAACAAAACAGAAAGATGTGGAAGCCTTCTTGTCCTGTGAAATCAGGACTTTGGTCAGTCAGCTAATGGTGAATCTAAGAAGTCAGTTAACTCAGGGAGTCCTCTTAAATTCATTCGTATCGTACATCTTTTACTTGCCCTGGTGTTTATGAGTGCATCCTTTCTTTCAGACGGGGCTGGCTGAAATAGGCGTTGTGTCTCTCTTCTCCCATAAACCACATCCATAATCCTTCTGCTACAATTTCCCATTTCCTATTCTTTACACAAAGACACTTTCAAAATCATGTATGTGTAGAATCATTCCAGGGTTCACAATTCCCTCCACCCAACCTTCCCCAGTTTTTGCAACTAATTCAGTATAAATTGTCTTAGTTACATCTTCAAATCATCCAAAGTTTCATCTGAGTTTTATAGCGATGATATTCCTTCTGTTTACCCTCATGTTCCCACGACTTACCTAACATTTAATTAAATCAATTAATGACAATAATCAACACAACTGCTATGAACAGTTTTGGGAGCAAACGCAGCCAGTTCTAGATAAGCACAGAGCCCGGGTGGTAAGGGAGGAGGCGTCAGCACCCTGTGTCCAGCTGCCTGCATGTTTCACAGGAGAAATGGGACAAGTCTGTTAATCTAGTGAGTCGATTCAGAAGAAGTTGGTTAAGAAAGCATATTAAATAAAGGCTTAATAATTAAAATTTGATTAGACATTAGAAGTTAGAGGTGTCTTTCATGCACTGGCTAATTTCATTCAATCATCTCTTCATTCTTTTTGCTTGTTTTTGTTTTTGAGACACAGTCTCACTGTCACCCAAGCTGGAGCGCAGTGGTGCAATCACGGCTCACAGCAGCCTCAACTTCCCAGGCTCAAGTGATCCTCCCACCTCAGCCTCCTAAGTCTCTGGGACAACAGGTGCATGCCACCATGCCCAGCTAATTTTTGTATTTTTGTAGAGACAGGATCACCTTGTATTGCCCAGACTGGTCTCAAATTCCTGGGTTCAAGTGATCCTCCTGCCTCAGCCTCCCAAAGTGCTGAGATTACGGGCCTGCACCACCGTGCATGTCCCATCCATTCATTTTTTTCCATTCAACAGATATCCCTTTGGGAACCTCACAACACTAGACACAGTGCTTGCTGCAGGCTGACTGGCAGGGTCAGTGTTGCTGTGTCCATATTATTGGTGGTAAGACTAAGGCTCGGCCATTTGTTCTTTGTCATATATGGTAAGTAAAAGTAGGCCAGGCATGGTGGCTCACACCTGTAATCCCAGCAGTTTGGGAGGCTGAGGCAGGCAGATCACCTGAGGTCAGGAGTTCAAGACCAGCCCAGCCAACATTGGTGAGACCCTGTCTATATTAAAAATACAAAAATTAGCCAGACGTGGTGGTGCATGCCTGTGATCCCAGCTACTTGGGAGGCTGAAGCAGGAGAATCGCTTGAACTGGGGAGACAGAGGTTGGAGTGAGTTGAGATCGTGCCATTGCATTCCAACCTGGGTGACAGAGCAAGACTCTGTCTCAAAAAAAAAAAAAAAAAAACTAAGTAAAAGTGCCATCCCCTGAAGCCAGGACTTGTGATTATAGACCCTGATGTGCTCTCTATGGAATGCTGTGGGTTCAGATTGACCTTCCCATTAGAACAGAAGTTCAGGTTCTCCAAGTTGACACTAGAAAACAGGCCATCCTAGGAGCCATTCCGGAGAATGACAGAAAAATGGATGGAAAGTCAAAGTGTCCCAGTGTAGAGAGTCAGGGTGCTGAAACCAAGCAGAAGGCACATCAGGTGGAATTCTGAAGGGACTGTAAACAAGGGACTGTTTAGAGAACTGAGTTAGAAGAGCCAACAAGACCCACTGAGACACCCAGGGGAACGAGAACGGGCGCTGTTCCCACGCTCGGCAGGAGAGCGCAGGAGGAAAGCCTGTGCCCGGAGCCCGGGGAGCCGGAGTTGAGCGGAAGGGATCGCCTGGACCAAAGTCGGGTTCCTCGGAGCCTGCCTCTGCACTCAGCCTTGACCTTGGACCCATCCAGTCTTTGGTCTGCTGAGTCCAGTTTTAGTAAAGAATCCTGCTAAGTCAGTTCAGGGACAATGCCCCCACCCTTGATATCTGATCACATTCCCCATCCTCCCCAGCCTTGCTGTGTAAGTTCTTGGTCTGTCTGTAGCAAGAATCCTATGAAGTCAGTTTAGCGGGACTCCCCCCGCCCCGGTGTCTTCCCTTAGTGACTTCTCATCTGCTCACCAGCTACCAATCTCCGCTGTCTTTACTACATTTGTAGTTGAGCTCAGCGTCTCTCCCCTATTGCAATAGTTTTGAATAAAGCATCAGAATAATTTCTCTGTTACAAGATCGCCCAGCAGAAGCAGTGGTCATGGAAGGATGTGGCCACGGGCTGACCTCAGTCCGAAGCAGGGACTGTGCTGGGGAGAAATGCCCCAACCTCTCTCCTCCCAGCCTCCAGTCTCCTTCCGGTGCCTCCCAGTGGCTGAACCCAACCAGAAGTCATAGGGGAAGGAGCCCAGGTGATGCCATCCCTCAAGGTCAGACAAGGTCAGAGAAAGTGGAAAATGGGAAGTGAACAGGGAATAACTAGCCCACACCGCTTGCCAAAGAGTGGTGTAGGCTGCTTAATTAATAGAGTCAGGTTTCTTTCTTCCTTCCTTTCTTTCTTCTTTTTTTCTTTTTTTTCCCCGACCAAGCTGGAGTGCAGTGGCACGATCTGGGCTCACTGCAACCTCCACCTCCCAGGTTCAAGCAATTCTCCTGCCTCAGCATCCTGAGCAGCTAGGATTGCAGGCGCCCACCACCACGCCCCGCTCATTTTTTGTATTTTTAGTAGAGACAGAGTTTCACCATTTTGGCCAGGCTGGTCTCGAACTCCTGACCTCAGGTGATCTGCCTGCCTCAGCCTCCCAGAGTCCTAGGATTCAGGCGTGAGCCACCGTTCCCAGCCTTTTTTTTTTTTTCTTAAAATGTGAAGAATTTTCTGAGACTGACTCAAGAGACATGGCGGGGGCAGGAGGAGGACATGCCAGCCAGGGCAGTACCAGTATTGGTGCCAGTCCTCTTAGCCGGCCAGTGGCAGTGGGCAGCATCAGGGAACTAAGTCACAAAACCAGGAATGTTCTTAATGGTGACACCTAGACCAGAAAAGGGATTGAAGGTCAAGAAGGCACACGAGGGGATGGCAGAGATGACCCTACAATTCCCAACCTGCTTCAGGGCAGTCCCAGTAAGCATGGGACTGTGATCGCCAATCTGTTAGATGAGACACAGTGTCCTGGTGAAACGCACATCCTCCACATCTTCCTCCTGTTGCCGCACAGCTAGCTGCTTGCACAGGCCTCGATATTTTGTGTAAGAGCAAAGTGGCAGGGACCACCAGCCAAGACCACCTACCTCATGTTTTCTGTCCCAGGACTTCTCAGACCCCATGGGGTGCAACTGTGAAGAGCCCTCTAGGGGCTCATACATGCACAAGCAGAGGATGACAGGGCTTGGGAGCACTCAACACCCATGGCCACCCTCAACCAATGGGAGTGTGAAAGCTGTTAATCAAATGTGTCCCCCTTTCTTTGGGAGGCCAAGGTGGGCAGATCACTTGAGGTCAGCAGTTCAGACCAGCCTAGCCAATATGGTGAAATCCTGTCTCTACTAAAAATACAAAAATTGGTCAGGTGTGGTGGCAGGTGCCTGTAGTCCCAGCTACTCAGGAGGCTGAGGCTGGAGAATTGCTTGAACCTGGGAGATGGAGGTTGCAGTGAGCAGAGATCGTGCCACTGCACTCCAGCCTGGGTGACAGAGTGAAACTGCATCTCAAAAACAAAACAAAACAAATGAACAAAAAACATGAATGTGTCCCCTGTTCAACTCCCGGGTGGGCAGTTCTGAGATGCGTTTCACTCACCAGGAGCTCCCACAGGATTGACCACTCTGTCACCCGAACACCGGATGGCATGACAGTGCATCCAGACTGGCTTCCCCAGTACCCTGTTCCACACCCCCATCCCACATTCCAAGTTACACGTGTTATGTAACTTGGAAAAGAAAAATATGAAGCATGCCAGTTTCCTTCCGGGAATCAACAGCATGGGAATGGCCTGGCCTGGCCTCAAGTACACAGATTCATAACCCAGGGCTCTCAGCAGACAAATATGTCTTCATCCCTGAAATACTGCCACTTCTGAGTTTGGGGGATTAAAGTATCATTAGATCCTGCATTTGTCAGGACGTTCTTGTCACAGTCAAGAGAAACAGAAGCTACATCAGCTTAAGCCAACAGTTTTGGAGAGCCGGGGGAAGATGGGGGATTTACTGGCACATGTAAACACCCCATAGAAAGGGGAGGTACAGAGAGACCTGGGGACTTGAGCATCATCATCTTCACCCTCTCTCTCCCTCTGTCTTGTTCATCTCTCAGTCCTGTTTCTCTGAGTTGGTCACATTTTTCTTTTTTTTTTTTTTTGAATCCGAGTCTCACTCTGTTGCCCAGGCTGGAGTGCAGTGGCACAGTCTTGGCTCACTGCAAACTCCGCCTCCCAGGTGTAAGCCATTCTCCTGCCTCAGCCTCCCTTGTAACTGGGATTACAGGCATGCACCACCATGCCCGGCTAATTTTTGTATTTTTAGTATAGATGGGGTTTCACCATGTTGGCCAGGCTGGTCTTGAGCTCCTGACCTCAGGTGATCCACCTCCCTCAGCCTCCCAAAAGTCCTGGGATGACAGGCACGAGTGACTGCACCAGACCTCACATTCACTTCTACTACAGATGAGCTACAGTTTTCTTCCATGCAGAGAACTTTGAGCTTACATCACCCCCAGTAAGTGACAGATGGAAAGAAGAGGTCTGTCTCCCAGCAACTATATAAAAATCCTAGGGAAGGATTCTGATTGGCCCTGCTGGGACAACATGTCCATTCTTTGGACCAATCACTGTAGCCAAGGAATAGGCTCCTGTGATTGGCTGGACCTGGCCATGTGCCCATGGGGGTGTGTTATGAGGGGTTCTCAGATGGACAACTTCAACAGAGATTAGCAGCTGCAACAGAAATTTCTGGAAAGGCATTGAGGAGAAAGAGCTCCCTAAAGGGAGGGGCAGCTGTTGATCCATATCCCTTAGACTTTAATCTTTGGCTGCCAGTATCTGCGACTCTGGGCCTGAGGGCTTTTCCCCAAATTCAGGAAAGATGGCTGTCCCAGTTACCCAGCAGGCTGGACGTGGGGGTTAATTAACACCTGTGAGCAGCTGTCAGTCAATACTGCCAGGATGGATGTGTGAGGACCCCGACACCCCACCCCTGGGCGGGATGGCTCTTCTCTGTGGTGTGAGGCCCCTGTTACCCTCAGCAATGACAGGCTTTATCATGCCTATAGGATCCCTTCCCTTCCCTGACTCACTTCCCCTCCCAATCAATGCTTCCAGCACTTTCCAAATTAACTACTCGAACTTGAGGCCCAACTTCAGGGGTGGCTTTAGCGGGAGCCCAGACTAAGGAAAACTGGGTTGATGGGAGCAGCGGCCTTTGCTCTGCGGGAAGGAGGACAGAACCAGTCACTGTCAGCCCCGGCCCCGCCTACTCATTCACACACTCATTTGTAGCATCCTAAGTCAGCTTTCTTTTCCTTTCCTTTTCCTTTTCCCTTTCCTTTTTCTTTCCTTTTTCTCTCCTCTCCTCTCCTCTCCTCTCCTCTCCTCCCCTCTCCTCTGCTCCTCCCCTCCTCTCCCCTCCCCTCCCCACTCCTCTCCTCTTTTCTTCTTTTATGAGACAGATTCTCACTTTGTGGCTCAAGCTATAGTGCAGTGACGCAATCACTGCTCACTGCAGCCTTGACCTCAAGTGATCCTCCTACCTCAGCCTCCTGAGTAGCTGGGACTACAGGCACATGCCACCTCACCAGGCTAATTTTTGTATTTTTTGTAGAGATGGGGCTTCACCATGTTGCCCAGGCTGCTCTCCAACTCCTAGGCCAAAGTAATCCACTTGCCAGGGCTTCCCAAAGTGCTGGGCTTACAAGCGTGAGCCACCATGTCCAGCCAGGCCAGGTTTCTAAGAAGCGGGATGTGAGATATGGATTCTTGTGCAGTGGTTTATTGAGGAGGGGCTCTCAGGAGACGCCTACAGGGAGAAGAGGGAAACAGGACATGACAGGGCAGGGAGAAAGCCTGGCACAGAGGCATCTCTGCAGGAGCCTGGCCTCGGCCTGATCCCCAGGGAGCTCTGGAGCGTGGCTAGGGCCACACGCTTGACCTCTCTACCTTGAGGCAAAGGAGCCAGACCTTTATACCCTCTTGATGGCCAGTCACGGCTGCATGCTGCCCTCAGCAACCAGGGAACAAGGCTGGAATCTTTCAGGCACTTTTAGTATTCTCCTACCCAAGGGACTGAAAGTCCTAGCAGGAAGGGGATGGGTGCAGGGGCCCAGAACTAGGGATGTGGGTGAGGCCTGGACAGCATCCTCTGCTTGGGGATTGCAAGTGATAAGAAAAAGGAGCCTCTCAGCTGCTGAGACTTTTGAAGCAGACAACAAATGTGTATTGAATGTGACAAAGAGTTAGAATATGTGAGTTTCATCTTTACAAAGTTTACAATCTACATGTGCAATTTAAAATACAGCTACTGGCTGGGTGTAGTGGCTCATACCTGTAATCCCAGCACTCTGGGAGGCTAGGGCAGGAGGATCACTTGAGCCCAGGGGTTTGAGACCAACCTAGGCAACATGGCGAGACCTCTCTCTGAAAGAAATTTAAAAATTAGGGAGGTTGGGAGGAGGGAGAGAGCAGAAAAGATAACTGTTGGGTACTGGGTTTAATACCTGGGTGATGAAATATGTATAATAAACCCCTGTGGCATGTGTTTGCCTGTGTAACAAACCTTCACATGTACCCCCAAACCTAAAATAAAAATTTTAAAAATAAAATTAAAATTAAAAATTAGCCAGGTGTGGTGGTCTGTACCTGTAGTCCCAGCTACTCGGGAGGCTGAGGTGGGAGGATCGCTTGAGCCAGGGAGGTCGAGACTGTAGTGAGCTGTGATCATACCATTGCACTCCAGCCTGGGGGACGGAGTGCAACTCTGTCTTAAAAAAAGTAAAAATTAATATGGTTTGGCCATGTCCCCACCCAAATCTCATCTTGAATCATAGCTCGCATAATTCCCACACGTTGTGGGAGGGAGCGGGCGCGAGATAATTGAATCATGGGGGCAGTTTCCCCCATACTGTTCTCATGGTAGTGAATAAGTCTCGCAAGATCTGATGGTTTTTATAAGGGGAAATCCCTTTTGCTTGACTGTCATTCTCTCTTTACCTGCCACCATGTAAGATGTGCCTTTGCTCCTCCTTGCCTTCCACTGTGATCGTGAGGCCTCCCCAGCCACGGAGAACTGTGAGTCTATGAAACCTCATTTTCTTTATAAATTACCCAGTCTCAGGTATGTCTTTATCAGTAGCATGAAAGCAGACTAATACAAAAATACAGTAAAGTATAGCTACTTTAATCAGCCCATCCAGACACCCAACTCAGTGCTGAGTGGTTTCTGCTCTAATGGAATCCAAGGTCTACTGCTTCCACCCCATTTCCCGCCGTTCCCTGCAAGCACATCGTGGTCCAGCCAGTCTGGGCTCTTCGTGGGCTCAGAATGTTGCTTCGTTCTTCCAGGCCTTTGCGCATGCTCTTCCCTTCACCTGGATCCCTTCTCTCCTTCATCTGCAGGGTGATCCCCCACTTACACTTTCAAATACCATTCAAACGTCTCTCCTCAACATTTATACATCATGAGCAAATTCACCGTATCCCGGGGATGCCAGCAAAGTGTAGTGTTTCTTTTTAAGTGAGTGGAATTTACCATCCCCAGAGCAAAACAGAAAAGTCTCCAGGAGGCAGAGATGTGTGTGTGACTGACAGCAGCAGCAAACCTGTATCCGTCACTTGTTTATGGCACCTCAGTCACCGTGCTGAGACCTGTCTATGTCATAACTTGCTAAATCCTCCCTGCAACCCTCGAGGTGGGCTCTATTGTAACCCTCACCTCACAGAGGAGGAAAGGGAGACACAGAGAGGCTTTGTAACTTGCCCAAGGCCACACAGCTGGCAAGCAGCAGAAGCAAGGGTCGATCTCAGACCGTCTTTACACCGTGTGTCATTCCAGCATGCTGTACTGAACAAATGACTGAATGAATGCAACCAGAAACGCCAAAATGATGCAAGATCTAGAGAGAAGAGAGCCCTACTGAGCCAGTTCCTGCAGCAGGAGAGAAGGTCCCGGATGGGCAGTTAAAGGGTCTGGCTGCAGATGGAGATGGCAGTCCAGGGTGGGCACCCCCTGTGGGAAGCAGGTTCCCAGGGCCCTGTAGTTCTTCCTCCCTTGGGTTCCCATGGCCAAGGGCCAGCCTCTGCCCTCCTGTATCTCACGATACTGCAATTGCATGTTCATGCGCCTGCCTCTCCCACCTCAGACACAGGGCCAGGATTCCACTTAACCTTTTCAGCCAGGACTGTGCCTCGCCTAGAGACAATCCATCTTTCTTTCTTCCTCCCTCCCTCCTTCCTCTCTTTCTCTCTTTCTCTCTTTCTTCTTTCTTGATGGAGTCTCGCTCTTGTCACCCAGGCTGGAAAGCAATGGTGCGATCTCGGCTGACTGCAACGACCACCTCCCAGGCTCAAGCGATTCTACTGCCTCAGTCTCCCAAGTAGTTGGGATTATGGGTACCTGCCACCATGCCCAGCTAATTTTTGTATTTTTAGTAGAAACGGAGTTTCACCATGTTGGCCAGGCTGGTCTCGAACTCCTGACCTCAGGCAATCCACCTGCTGCGGCCTCCCAAAGTGTGGGATTACAGGCATGAGACACCATGCTGGGCCCCATTTCTCTTTTGTGACTTTTCTTTTTTTTTTTTTTTGAGACAGAGTCTCACTCTGTTGCACAGGCTGGAGTGCAGTGGCATGATCTCGGCTCACTGCAACCTCCACCTCCCGAGTAGCTGGGATTACAGGCATGCACCACCATGCGCAGCTAATTTTTTTTTTTTTTTGTATTTTTAGTAGAGATGGGGTTTCACCATGTTGGTCAGGCTGGTCTTGAACTCCTGGCCTTGTGATCTGCCCACCTCGGCCTCCCAAAGTGTTGGGATTACGGGCATGAGCCACCGTGCCTGGCCCCCATTTTTCTTAAATAAAGGAGAGAACAGGATTCAAGATTTTAGGAGCTCTGGTGAGAACACAGCCAGATCCACTCCAGAGGCAGCCGAGCGAGAAGCCACTTCCTGGCAGCAGGTCAACGTGAGGGCAGCTTCTCAAGAAAGCTGATGAGGAACTGACCATGCCCTTGCTATTTCCCCAAGAAGAGGTAGGCCTGGCCTGGAGTTCCAGCTTGAACTCTGCAGACAGGACCTAAGGGGTCCCAGCCTCCAGAGTTGTGTGGGACAGGCAGCTTGTCAGGGAAGGTGATACAGGAGGTGACGGTGAAGAGGGTGACTGTGAGTTCTGAGAGGATGTGTCTGTTAGTGCTGCCTGCTGCTCTGCTCCTAGAATCCCCTGGGGATCTCTGAGCTTGGGGGCTGCTGTGATCAACTAGCAATGGCTTCCATGGGCATGGGATGGACAGTGAAGGCATGCATGTTAACTGTCCCCCGTCCTGAGTAGCAGAGCCGCGGGAGAAGGGAGCTGGGCAAATTACTAGCAATCAGCAGCTTATTAAGCACTTAGAATATGCTAGGCACCATGTTAAATGCTTTTCCTGCTCTATCTCATTTAATCCTTAAACTAACCCTAGCAGAGAAATGCTATTGTTATTCCTCCTTTAGAAGGTCAGCACCATGAGGGCCATAATTTTCTAATCTGCACTGATGAATGCTGTGTCAGCACCTAAAATAGTTCCTAGCACATGGCAGACACTCAGGCAGTATTTGCTGGCAAGTAGATTAACTCTCATTTTGCAGATGAGGAAACTGAGGCCCAGAGTGGTAAGTAACTTACTATCTCAGAGCAAAACCGAAAAGTCTCCAGGATACAGAGACGTGTGTGTAGCTGACAGTGGCAGCAAGTAACCGGAATGAATCTGCAAGCAGCTGCGTGTGTGCCCTTCCTACTGCCACAATGCTGGGAGCGCTTTGATCCCAGTTGCCTTGTTTTATATATGAGAGATCTGATGGGTGCAAAGGAAACGTGGCTCCCACAGGGTTACCTGCTGAGCCTGGAGTCCAGCCAGGTTTGCAACCTTGAAATGTGAAGTCCCTGAGCCACTTCATTTCCACAGTTGACAGAAAGAGAGACACGCAGTCAGGTCCAGCGTGCCTCGGAGGAACAGGCTGTGGGCAATGCCAGCTGGCTGGACACCTCAGTGGCCATTCTGTCTGACCCAACAGACCCCACGACAAGAGTCAGCTCAGGTGAAACTGATGCACAGGGAGCCTCCTACCTGTTTCCCTCCCTCCTTCTCCAGCGCTCTGTCTAGGGGGCTACTATCTTCCTTTCATTCCAATCAAAACACAGTCTCTAAAAAGTGCCTGAACCTGATGGACGCTATGGTCTAAGTGACTAGGAAAAGCTATTCATTTCTGAATGATTTCTATTTTAACAGGAATCAAAGGCTCAAGACAAAGAACATCTCTCTAAATGGCAGCGTGTCCACCACCATCAGCACAAGCTACCATGTGCAGGGCTTTACGCACCAGGCACTGATCAGAGTAGTCAGCGTGTATTCATTCATGTAATTCTCACGGCAGCTCCATGAGACAGGAATAAGGGCTTCATTTAGAGATGGAGAAACTGAGGCACAAAGGAGCTAAGTTGCTGGCCCAGTTCACACGGCTGGGGAGTAGCCAGGTCAGGACTCCAATCCAGGCAGAGCGAAGAGAAAAATACTGGTGAGGAGGAGGGAGGAGGAAGTGGGACGTTCCAACTGAGGGGAGGTCTTTTTTCCTTAATCTGATGTTAGGGGCCACCCAAGCACTGGGCCCAGATGCCCGCCGTGGCTCTGTGCATTTGCTGGTCTGATGATCTGAGGACATCTGTTGCTTCTTGTCCTCTGCTCTAACAGTCAGAGGCATACAGGAGCGTGTGGGCCAAGCATCCCGCGTGTGGACGTGATCCGGCTTGGCCTGCAGGCCTGCTCTTTCATGCCAGGCTGCAATTTTTTGAGATTACTCAACCTTTGGAAGGGAAGCTGGGCCAAGGACAGACCTTCGGTAAGAAGCACGGGGCGTTTAGAGAATCAGCCCTCCTCCTCCTCCTCCTCCTCCCAGCCTCCTTCCCCAGGAGACTCGGACATGGAAACCCCCACAGGGAAAATTGCTGCAGCAGCAGGTAGCAGTTATTATGGAACCTGGACCGCCCCTTCCAGGCCCAGCTGTTCTCTGGGGAAGCCTGGAGACAGCTCTCACACCTCCTTCCAAATGGTCTTCAGAGGGAGACAGAGATGCTCCTCGCCCCGCCTGTTAGTAAACACTGCAACCTCCAGTGTCCCAGGCGTGGTCAGCTTGCCGCCCCCGGGGGCGGCTTCCGGTGTGCTAGTGAACTGGTTAACTGGGCACTGGCATAGACAACCTGAGTTTCTCATCCTGGTTCACATGCTTACCAGCTGTGTGATATTGGGTGAGTCACCTAATCATTCAGAACCTCAGTTTCCTCATCTGTAAAGTGGGGAGAACAATAGCACTGACCATAGGTTACTGTGAGGATTAGACAGGGGAGGGAGCAGAGCAGTTAGCACAGGGCCTGAACGTGAATTACCATCAAACTAGGCCTAACTTGCCCAGGCCCTGCCCCATGTTTTTGACATTCTGGGCTTCCAGATGGCGTGCCTCTTTCACTGGGTACTCTTCTGTGACATTTGTTTCTGGACAGAGGTATTGAGGATGAAGATAACCTGAGCCTGCAGTCATCGTCTTTGGTGACAGTGGCAATTGTTCCACCCAGGAAAGAAAGAGAGAGAGAGAGACAAGGAGGGAGGGAACAGAAAGAAAGGCACCATGTTGGGGAGAGAGTCTGCAGAAGAAAGGAACAAGCTTTTCTCCTGCTTTTGGGACAAGAGGTGGCCCACATTTTCATTCTGCCCTGGGCCGTGCAAAACATGTAGCTAGCTGGCTCCATTGGATGGTGCCTGAATCTCAGAAGTGACAGTGTTGAGCCACTGTTGGGGGCACCAATTAGGACAGGCTTTCAGGGGAGAGGCATGGTTTGGGGTCTTACAAATATGCAGTCCTTCAGAGCCAGCAATTCCCCTTCACTGTCAGAGATGTGCACATGGGTGTGTGTGGAAGGATGTTCACCATGGCATGGTTCATCATAGAGACGCCAGATGGATGCCCAACAATGCGGGGAGGTCAAGGGCACAATCCATGCTGAAGGATCAGGCACAGCCATTAAACATCGTATCATAGATGAGAACTTACTGACATGTGAAAAACTCATGACATTTGCAAAATGGGGAAAAAGTCAGCTAAAAAGGAGCGTGCACCACAGGATCTCATTTGCATAGACATGCAGGGAATATACGCAGGAGAAAAATATTGAGCTGGTTTATCCTTAAATGCCAACAGCTGTTCTCCTCAGGTGGGTGATACTTTCCTTTTCTGGGCCTGTTTTCCAGCTCTCTGCACTGAGCACACATTACTGTCATCAGTGCACTGAGGTACTGTGGGGCAGTGGCCAAGGCTAGGGCTGCAGACACTGGAGGCAGACTCCCTGGGTTCAAAGCCTAGCTCTGCTCCTTACGAGTTCTGGCACCTTGAGCAAGGGATTTAACTTCTCCAGGACTCAGCTTCCCCATCTGCAAACAGGGAAGGTAGTGATACCTTCCTTAAAGATCAAGGTATTAACTCACCACGATAGGGTCATCGCTGATTGACTTGTTTGACTCTCTTCCTAAAACCCCTGAAAAGTTTCTTCTTAATATCCCTGGCACCTACCACAGTGCCAAGCACACAGCAGGTGTTCCTGAAAAGTCTGCTGAATGAATGAAGGAGGGAATGTATGAATGCATGTAAGGACGGAGATCCACATCCCAGGGTACAGAGATAGTATCAAATGAGTTAATACATGCAGAGGGCTTAGAGCACTGTCTAGTTCATTATGGCAAAGAAATGATGTAAGAGGAAAATATCAAGAGAAAAATATGAACCAATTTTTTGAATGATGTAGAAATGAGTGTTTGTTTTGTTTTGTTTTGTTTTTGAGACAAGGTCTTGCTCCGTCACCCAGGCTGGAGTACAGCGGCACAACCACAGCCCACTGCAGCCTTGACCTCGTGGGCTCAAGCGATCCTCACACCTTAGCCTCCCAAGTAGCTGGGACTAAAGACGCATGCAGCCATGACTGGCTAATTTTTAATTTTTTTGTACAGACGAGGGTCTTGCTATGTTGCCGAGGATGGTCTCGAACTCCTGAACTCAAGTGATCCTTCTTCCTCCCAAAGTGCTGGAATTACTGGCGTGAGCCACTACACTCGGCTGTTTGAACTTCTCTGTATTGAGAGTAGTTGAGTAAAGTATGCATTACTTTTATAATTTGGGAGGACAAAAACGTTACTGAAAGAAAAAGAGTGAGAGGGTGATTCACAAAGTACCGTTGGGGAACGCAGGGTGAAGCCAAGTTAGCCAAGTCCACACCCTTTTCATGTCAAGGTCATGTGTGGATGAGCTTGTCTTAGGCGCTTACTCTGGCCCCCATACACCAGGTTGCACGTCTTCTCATTCATAATGAACACAACACCCGGAAGGCCGATGTCGATGCTGAGTTATACGCTCTTAAAATATCTACAGAGAAATCTCTTGTTAGATAGATAACATAGATACCCATATATAGAGGCGCATGTATCTATTTATCTATGTAAGAGTTATAGGCTCTTAAAATACAGCTAAATCTCTTGTTAGATAGATAAAGAGATATGATAGATACCCATATATACAGGAGCATGTATCTGTTTATCTACCTGTATCTATCTATCAAGAGAATCTTTAGCTGTAAAAACGAATATGTACAACTCATGGTGCTCCATGTATCGCCCCAACACAGGACTCACCATGATAGGACCATCGCTGATTGACTTGTTTCCCTCTCTTCCTAAAAGCCCTGAAAGTTTCTTCTTTGTATCCCTTGCACCTACCACAGTGCCGGCCACACAGCAGGTGTTCCTGAAAAGTCTGTTGGATGAAGGAGAGGCAGTGCCTGAATTCATGTTGGAACAGAGATCCACATGTCAGGGAACAGAGATAGAACAACATGAGGATTAGCTTTGTCTGTGGTGGGGACAGGTCCAGGAAGGGTCAAAGATGGGCAAGTAAGGCTTGGAAGGGTGAATGTGTACAGTCCCCAAAGAAAAGGGGAGAGAGAGAGATGGGGGATAGCAATCCAGTGAGAACATCATTTAAAGGTCCTTGGCTCACACCTGTAATCCCAGCACCTTGGGAGGCTGAGGCAGGCAGATCACCTGAGGTCAGGAGTTTGAGACCATCCTGGCCAACATGATGAACCCCATCTCTGCTAAAACTACAAAAATTAGCCAGGCGTGTGGTGGGTGCCTGTAACCCCAGCTACTCAGGAGGCTGAGGCAGGAGAATCACTTGAACCCAGGAAGTGGAGATTGCAGTGAGCTGAGATTGAGCCATTGCACTCCAGCCTGGGTGATAGAGAGACTCTGTCTCAAAAAATAAATAAAATCAATAACTAAAAAACAAAGATCCTGTAAGTGGGCTGGGTGTGCTGGCTCACACATGTCATCCCAGCACTTTGGGAGACCGAGGGAGGAGGATCGCTTGCGCCTAGGGGTTCAAGACCAGCTCGGACAACAAACTGAAACCCTGTCTCTATAAAAATCAAAGAAAAAAAATAGCCAAAAAATAGCCGGTTGTGGCAGCCGGCACCTGTGATCCCAGCTGCATGAGAGACTGAGGCAGGAGGATCACTTGAGCCTGGGAGGTGGAGGCTGTAGTGAGTACTACACAAAAGAAATTGCTGATCCTTCAGCAGCCATTTCCCACTCCAGCAACTCCCCGCCCCTGGCAACCACTCATCTACTTTCTGTCTCTATGGATTGGCTTCTTCTGGATATTTCACATGCACGGAATCATGCAATGTGTGGTCTTTCGTGTCGGGCTTCTTTCTCTAAGTATTACATCCTCAAGGGTTATCTCGCTGTAGCATGAGCGAAGTGTGACGATAGATTGATCGATGAAGGTTACGTTCATTCATTCCACACGTATTTACTGAGCACCTACTGTGTGCCAGTCTGGGGGGTCCAGTCAGGAATAGAACTGACAGTAAACCCTGCCCTGGGGGTTTCTGATAGGAAGGAGAGACAATAAACCGAATAAACCAGTACATTCTTTGGAATATTAGACGCTGATAAAAGCTCAAGTGAAGCGTGGGGTTGGAAGTTGGGGTGGAGAGAGAGGGGGGATGTGACTTTAAGCAGAGTGGTTAGCAAAGGCCTCCCCACAGGGTGGCCGCAGGGACGCTCCAGCTCAGCCCGGAAGGAGGCGAGAGGCGCGGTGCCCGTCCCGGCGACTCCGGGCCAGCAAGGAGGTCCCAGCGCACGCGTCGGTGCCTCGAGGCCCGGGACCCTGCGTGTCCCGTCCCCGCCGTGGCCCTGCGTCCGTGACGGTGGGTGGCACCAGGGCGCATTTCGCGCGGCGGGGCTGCGGCCTGCCCTTGAAGGGACGGAATCGGGCGTCGTGGTGGGGTGGACACCGGGGATCCCCGGGGCGCGGACGAGGGGCGCGTCCACCCCGCGAGCTCACCCCACGGCCCCCGCGCCCCGCCCTCGGCCGCAGGCCCCGCCCCGCGCCGCCCGGCCCCGCCTCCCCGCGGCCGCCGCCATTGGCCACGCGCGCCGCCTCCGCCCTCGGCCTCGCACTTCCTGGCGGAGCCATGGCTGCGCAGCGGGCCGGCCGGGGGGCTCCTGAACCCGGGCCCCGCAGCCCCGACCGCCCGGCCCCGCCGCCGGGGCTGTCCCCGCCGCGATCGTAGCGCGTCCTGCCAGGTGGGCCTACGCGCGCGCCCACCCTTCAGCCCGGGACCGCCGGGAAGCCGCGCCCGGCAGGGGCGGGGGGCGGGCGGCGATCGGAAGGGTCCCCGGCCCCCGCTAGCCGCGAGCCCCCTGCGCCCCTTGGTGCCCGGGGCGGGCGGGCGGGTGGGTGAGTGGGGCGCCGCGACTGGGGGAAGAGGCCAGGGGAGGGGCCGCCGCCCCCGCAAGTGACACAGGTGCGGCCTGTGCGTTCCGCCCCGCGCGTGGCAGGTGAGTGGCCCCCGCCCCGGGCGGTCCCGACTCCGCCTCCGCCTCCTCGCCTCCGGCTGGAGCCTGCCTGGGCGGCCGTTGCGCTGAGTTCCGCCTGGGCTGCGGGGTCCGAGTGAACGACAGCGGCGTCCCCGGAGACCCCGCGGGCGAGCCGGTGTCAGCAGCGTCGCTTTCTCCAACGCTGAGGTCGGGAGGGAGCTTGGGAAGGAGGCTCCCTGGGAGCCCCCCCCCCCCCCCGTCCGGACGGGGCCTGCGTTCCCATGTTTACTGGAAGACCTTTTCCAGTGACTTGGGATTGTCACTGTGTGTGTGGGTGGCCTTGACCCTTCACCTGCTTCCAAAAAGCGTCGGAGGCCGCTGACATCCAACATGCGTGGAAGTCAGCCCCCACCTCCACGCACTTGCAGGAGACAGCAGGGAGCCTCCGCCCCGGGAACTCTCTAGGTATCTTGGCCTAGAAAAGAAAGCGTTGAGCGTTAGAGGGCCTGGCTGAGCCCGGGCAGGCTGCCTGGGGCGGTGGAGAGAGAGGCACCTGCTGCTTGCTGCTCTGTGACCTTGGGCAACCCCCCCGGGGCACCCGAGCGCCGGGTCTCACTGTGGGAACGACGGTGGCACCTGTCTCAAAGGGTGAAGGTGGAATGAAGTCGGGTCCGCGGTGGGCACTGCCCGAAAGCTGCGTTTCTTCTCTTCCCTCTCTGGGCTCTCCAGCATCCTAGGGGTAGTCAGGAGGGCCGGGAATGGGAACAGCTTGTCGTTGTCACAAAGTTTCTAGTTTGTCAAGAGGAATCTTGTTGTCCCTTCTCTCCCTAGGGGAGTTGCACAGGACGGACGGTGCCCGAATTCATTCCTTCCATGGGAACACTGGAGTGCCCTGCCTGTGTCCCCAATTATCTAAGAACAGTGCTGACTTCTTGTCACTTTGTTCTTTATTAGTAAAGACAGTGTGTTCAATAGGTAACAAACTCTTCTCCTGAACTCAAATAGCAGGGGGAAAAATCCTCTTTAAAACCTTAGTCTCAGTGTGTCACTTGTACTAATATTAGTTGGCAAAGTCCCTTCTCTGTGTTCCCCTCCATCCTTGAAGCATCTGCCCACTGCGCCCCGCCCCCCCCCCCCCCCCCCCCCCCCCCCCCCCCCCACCCCCATCCCCCACCACACCAAAGCCTAACACTGCCTGCAGTGATCCCCCCTCCAAGAGCCAGGCAGTGTAGCCTAAGAGTTAAGAGCATGGACTTTTCCCTGACCTGGAATCCCATTTCTGCCAGTTCCCGCTGTGTGACACGGAGCAGGTTATTTCACCTCACTGCTGTCAGCATCCTCCAGTCACAGTGCTGGCCTCATGGGGTTGCAATGGGGACTAAGTGAGTGAAGCCACAGAGAAGCACTTGGGGACAGTGTGTCTGGAATGTACTGTGTACATGGTAGTCATCACTGTACCACATCCTCACCTGTATCATATTTTCAAAGTGTGATGCTCTCGAACCCCGGGCCTCATTCAGCATCGTGTCATGGTGATGGATCCAGGTTTTGAAGCTGGACAGACCCAGGTGTGATTCTCAGCCACTTACTAGCTTTGTGACCATGAGATCAGTATCCTCATGTGTGAAATGGGATAAGCAATATCAGCCTGGCCAAGTGTAATCTTTGTGGGGGTTAAATGAGATGGCACATGTAAGTCCCTTAGTTTGGTTCTAGGACTGTAGTCTGGGCTCCGAAATTATAACTTATCATTTTAACCTCGGTGTAGCCAAAAGGTAATTATTTGTAGGAAGTGAACTAAATGACATGATGTCAGATTTTAGATGATAAAGGAATGCAAGTTACATGTTCTGTCCAATTCTAACAACCCGATGAGCTCTCAACTCAGTGTAAAAGAGTTCTTTGTAGCGCACGGTCCTCCCTCCCTCCTTCCTCCGTGTGACTGTTTTCACTGTCGTCCTTGGTATCTGCTAGCAGAGCCTGAAATTAATGAATGAGCTAGAGTTATGACTGCATGCTCAGAAATCCTGTTCTTCTCCTAGGGCTGAGATCTCTTTAATGATGGAGGGAAGCAGGCAGACGCGAGTGTCTCGGCCATACAAGATCAGCGAATCATCCAAGGTCTGTGAATGTTCACTCACCACCTGTGCAAATTGCCTAAGAAGTGTGATCCTTTTTCTGATTCACTCATTTCTAATCACAGACTGATTTTTTTGTCATTGGTGTTGTCAGTCTCCTTAATGACAAGTAAAGGTGGAAATGGGCAAGGAGCGGAAATTGTCATAAAATCAGAGAGTGGGAAGTGTGAGGGATGTTAGAGACACTGTGGCCAGACGTCTTCGTTTTTCAGTGTGACATCCCAGAGCTTTCTCTTTGTGACAGCTTGACCCATTCATCAACCCAAGGAGGTGGATGGGACAGGAAGAAAACTGGGGTTCCCATGCCCGCTTTAGGGCTCAAAAACTCCAAGGACAGGTGCATTGAGAACTCAGCCTTCTATCTTAGGGTGAGGGCAACACATTGTGTACCTGTACCCCAAGGGCCTGGAGTCCTCTTCCCTGGTCATGATTCCCTGGAACCCAAGAGCAAGTGAGGGTGAGTTCCCCAGAGCCAGGCTGCTGTGGGAATTCTAATTAGAAATATGTAGCCTGTTCCCATCTGCCACATTAAAATCCAAGAGCAAGACCCGGCTGCTATACTTTCCACAAACTCCTGTCCCCACAGCTGCTGTTGGTAAAGATGGGGGGAGCCATTGGTTCAAGGTTCCTGGTAACCTGTCTCCTCATTGTAGATACTCGTAATGCCCTCAGTTCTTTAGAGGTGTCACTTTTGGAGGTTAAATCTTATGGTTACCTCAGATCATGGATTCTCAATGAGTATGATACTGCCCTGAAGTGGGAGAAAATTGGTTCTTGGGAGGGTGGAAGGAATTTTACTCCTTTTGTGCATAAGACACAATTATACATACAGTCCATGAGCAGACATACAATGCATCTGTGATGTTAAAATTTTGCTGGGGAGGCTATGAGTGAAAAAAATCTTAAAAAGCCTTCTTGGGGGGCAATAATGAAAAAGGTACAGAAACGCTTCTTTAGATGAAGGGAGCTGGGAGCAGCCTATAGAGTTGAGACAAAGGAGGAAAAGAGATTCTACAGATTCTAAAAGAAAAACCAGCTGTCATTTTCAAGAGAGGTTGGTTCTCCTGAGAAATGACCTCCTATTCTCACGTGAGTTCCCCAGGAAGGTTCCTGCCAAGCCCAGCTTCATCGAATGTGAAAACCCGGCGAGGTCTCGCCGCTTGCTCAAAAGGGCTTTGTTTTGGAGCTTGGCTTGGGAGACACTGCTGCTTTCTAAGTTTGACAGCACTGGAAATCTTTGTCCCCTAACGCCAGGACCCTGAGTTTGTTTTTCTCTGAACTGAATCTCTTAGGACTAGGGTTCTGTATCACTGGATTATGTTTCTAACTCTTTTTTTTCTTTTTCTTTTTCTTTTTCTTTTTTTTTTTTTTTTTTTTTTTTTTTTGAGACAGAGTCTCGCTCTGTTGCCCAGGCTGGAGTGCAGTGGTGTGATCTTGGCTCGCTACAACCTCTGCCTCCCAGGTTCAAGTGATTCTGCTGCCTCAGCTTCCCGAGCAGCTGGGACTACAGGTGCGTGCCACCACGCCCAGCTAATTTTTGTATTTTTAATAGAGACGGGGTTTCACCATGTTGGCCAGGATGGTCTTGATCTCTTGACCTCGTGACCTGCCCGCCTCAGCCTCCCAAAGTGCTGGGATTACAGGGGTGAGCCACCATGATTGGCCTGTTTCTAACTTTTTATTTTTAAAAAGTGTACCCATGAATTTCTAGACATTAAACACACCTATGTCACCAGCACCCAGATGGGCAAGAAACAATACTACCAAACCCTCCCAGTTGTTACACTCAAGATAGTCACTGTCGCAACCCCACCGCTGTGGTTTGGTCTGCTTTAGAACTTTATCTAAATGGGATCCGAGGTTGGGTACTCTCCTGTGTGGTTTCTTTTGCACGACGTTGTGCCTGTGAGCCTCACCCGTGTTGCTGCTTTAGTTTGTAGAGGTAGACTGTGTATTCCAGCATGTTGGCGTCTTCCCACTGTGTGACCACACTGTTCACCTGTCTGCCCTAAGACGTGTTGCTCAGCCAGGCACAGTGGCTCACGCCTGGAATCCCAGCACCTTGGGAGGCCAAGGCGGGAGGATCTCATAAGCTCAGGAGTTTGAGACCAGCTTGGACAACATGGCTAAACCCCATCTCTACAAAAGATACAAAAATTAGCCGGGCCTGGTGGCATACACCTGTAGTCTCAGCTCTTCAGGAGGCTGAGGTGGGAGGCTCACTTGAGCCCAGGAGGTAGAGGTTGCAGTGAGCTATGATCGCACCACTGTACTCCAACCTAAGTGACAGAGCAAGACCCTGTCTCAAAAAAAAAAAGTGTTGTTCCATGTTAATACTAAATTCTTTTTCCACATCTAATACCCTGTACCTGCTGCCTCCTCCCAGGTATAAGCCCCTGACAACCTGAGTTTCTCCCTCTGCTCGGCCTTGCATTTGATTAAGGCACTAAAATAGGAAATAGAGAAATGAACAGGACTCATATCATCAGAGAATGCTGTAGGTTGGAGCTTCTAAGTTACCTGAAATGCGGAAACTTTGTTACCAATGTCCCTTTAAAATTGATACACTGGCCAGGCGCAGTGGCTCATGCCTGGAATCCTAGAACTTTGGGAGGCTGAGGTGGGTGGATCACTTGAGGTCAGGAGTTCGAGACCAACCTGGCCAACATGGTGAAACCCCGTCTCTACTGAAATAAATAAATATATGTACGCTGGGAGCAGCGGCTCATGCCCGTAATCCCAGCACTTTGGGAGGCCGAGGCAGGCAGATCACCTGAGGTCAGGAGTTAAAGACCAGCCTGGCCAAAATGGCAAAACCCTGTCTCTGCTAAAAATACAAAATTAGCCAGGTATGGTGGTATATGCCGGTAGTCCTAGCTACTCAGGAGGCTGAGGCAGGAGAATCGCCTGAACCTGGGAGGCGGAGGTTGCAGTGAGCCGAGATCACACCATTGCACTCCAGCCTGGGCAACAAGAGTGAAACTCTGTCTAAAAAAAAATTAAAAATTAGCCGGGGGTGGCATGTGCCTGTAATCCTAGCTACTTGAGAGGCTGAGGCAGGAGAATCGCTTGAACTCGGGAGGTGGAGGTTGCAGTGAGCTGAGATCGAGCCACTGCACTCCAGCCTGGGCAACAGAGGGAGTCTCTGTATCCCCCCCGAAAAAAAATAAAAATAAAAAAATAAAGGAAATCATGTGCCTTTGTTTTTGGAAAGTTGTCATCTATGCAGCTGTGCTAAAACACCAGAAGCAGATTGCAGCTGATTGTACCCGGGTGCAGCATCATTCCAGCCCACTTAGAACAGAAACCCAGTTTTGGAAATAACACTGCTCTTGCCCCCTGCCCCAGCTAACTGGAGCTGGTGGCTCCCCGCCGCAGCCATTAACTGGGGCTGTCGCCAGTCCCACCCTCTGGGCTCTTTCCCTTTTTACACTGCAGTCTGGGGTTGTGCGTATCTCCATCTAAGCGTGGTAGGTCAGCACTCTCACCAGCGTGGAGACAGCCAGGGGCCCCGGGTGGCAGATAGCCGCCTCATGCCCTCACTTGCGTCTCTCAGGCCACTAAGCCTGTACTGTGACTTGATCACCAGCCACTGTAGTACTTTTTAATTTCCTTCCTTCAGCTCGCACCCAAGAGGGGCCTCCGTCAGTGTCTGTAGAAGCACAGACCATTCCTGCATAATTAGAAGCTGAGACCTGGCACGCTGGCTTATACCTGGAATCCCAGAACATTGGGAGGCTGAGGCAGGAGGATTGTTTGAACTCAGGAGCTCAAGACCAGCCTGGGCAATGTAGTGAGATCCCATTTCTACAAAAAATAAAAGTAAAAAGTAGCTGGACATGGCGGCACATACCTGTAGTCCCAGCTGCCAAGGAGGCTGAAGCGGAGGGATTGCTTGAGACTAGGAGTTTTTTTGTTTTGTTTTGTTTTGTTTTGTTTTGCTTTTGAGATAGCGTTTTGCTCTTGTTGCCCAGGCTGGAGTGCAATGGCTCATTGCAACCTCCGCCTCTGGAATTCAAGCGATTCTTCTGCCTCAGCCTCCCGAGTAACTGGGATGACAGGCGCCCACCACCACACTCAGCTAATTTTGTATTTTTGGTAGAGACGGGGTTTCACCATGTTGGTCAGGCTAGTCTCGAACTCCTGACCTCAGGTGACCCGCCCATCCCGGCCTCCCAAAGTGCTGGAATTCCAGGCATGACCACCATGCCCGGCCAAGCCTAGGAGTTTCAGGCTGCAGTGATCTCTGATCTACTGTTGCATGCCAGCCTGGGCAACAGAGCAAGACCCTGTTTCTAAAAATGAGAAAGACTTTAAAAACCCGGTGTAGGCCAGCCTGGCTGTCTCTGCGAGTAACCAGGATAAATAGAGATCTCCATGCATGTGACCTATGAACAGAAAAGCCAGCCTAGAGTGGAAGAGCGGGTCAGCCTGGCCCTCTGAACTCGGAAGGAAATGCCAGGTCGTATCTGTGTAGCATCCTCTACAGGTTGTGAGAACGTGGCCTGCTCCTGTAACATGGACGGAGACGTTGCTGTTTGAATTGACTGGACGTGGAAATAACCACAGGGAAATAAAGGGTCTCAGTGACAAATGTATGCATGGCAACAAAAAGAAGATTAGAAAGAGAAGAAAAAAATAAAACCCACTGCTGTAGGACACATGCTAAGAAGTAACTTTTAAGAATTCAGAGCCTGGGCAGCTTAGGGAGACCCTGTCCCTCCAAATTATAAAAATCAGACGGGCGTGGGAGTGTGTGCCTGTAGTCCTAGTTACTCAGGAGGCTAAGGCGGAAGGATCACTTGAGCCCAGGAGGTCAAGGGCAACATAGTGAGACCTCGTCTCTACAAAAAATTTTTTTGATTAGCCAGGCGTGGTGGCACACACCTGTAGTCCCAGCTATTCAGGAGGCTGAGGTGGGGGAATCACCTGAGCCCAGGAGGTCCAGGGTGCAGTGAGCTGTGATCGTGCCACTGCACTCCAGCCTGGGCAACAGAGTGAGACCCCATCTCAAAAAAATAAATAAATAAGTTGAACCACATAGTTGCTAATACCTAATAGCCCTCGGTCAATTTTCCTCCTCCCACCACATTTCCCGTCTTCAGGCTTAGTGCCCAGCCAGTCCTTTACCTCAGTCACCCTGGAATAGACCGGCTAACTATCTATGTGATAGTTTTCAGTTATCTGTTTCTCCCTATGTTGAATTAATTAATTAATTAATTTAGAGACAGGATTTGTTTTTGTTGCCCAGGCTGGAGTACAGTGGTGCAATCATGACTCACTGCAGCCTCAAGCTCCTGGGCTTGAGCGATCCTTCTGCCTCAGCCTCCTGAGTAGCTGGGTCTACAGACAAATGCCACCATGCCCGGCTAATTTTAAAATATTTTGTAAAGACAGGAATCTCGCTATGTTGCCCAGGGGGGTCTTGAACTTCCTGGCCTCAAGCGATTCTCCCATCTCAGCCTCACAAAGCGTTGAGATCACAGGCAGGAGCCACCATGCCTGGCTTGAATTGTTGTCTTGTTTGGTTTTGGGGTTTTGTTTGTTTGTTTGTTGGTTTGTTTTGTTTGTTGTTTGTTTGTTTTGTTTTTTGGTTTTTCGTTTTTGAGATGGAGTTCTTGCTCTGTCTCCCAGGCTGGAGTGTAGTGGTGTGATCTCGGCTCACTGCAACCTCCACCTCCTGGGTTCAAGCAATTCTCCTGCCTCAGCTTCCTGAGTAGCCAGGATTACAGGCACATGCCACCATGCCTGGCTAAATTTTGTATTTTTAGTAGGACAAGGTTTCACCATGTTGGCCAGGCTGGTCTCAAACCCGGAGCCGGGCACAGTGGCTCACACCTGTAATCCCAGCACTTTGGGAGGTCAAGGCGGGCGGATCACGAGGTCAGGAGATTGAGACCATCCTGGCTAACACAGTGAAACCCCGTCTCTACTAAAAATACAAAAAAATTAGCGGGGCGTGGTGGCGGGCGCCTGTAGTCCCAGCTACTCAAGAGGCTGAGGCAGGAGAATGGCATGAACCCGGGAGGTGGAGTGAGCTTGCAGTGAACCGAGACTGCACGGTACCGCACTGCCGCCTGGGCGACAGAGCCAGACTCCGTCTCAAAAAAAAAAAAAAAAAAAAAAGAAACACCTGTACTTCCTGCAATGCCCTCTGATGCAGCATTTTATTTCTTGTTTTCTTCAATTTCATTTTGTTGAAAATACTGGTCAGGACCCACTGGGTTGGAACAGGGCTGAGCAGGCTGCTGTGCCCTTTCTGATGTGTCTTCTCTGGCCAGGTATACCGCTGGGCCGACCACTCAAGCACGGTGCTGCAGCGGCTGAACGAGCAGCGACTCCGCGGCCTCTTCTGCGACATTGTCCTGGTGGCCGATGAGCAGCGTGTGCCAGCCCACCGCAACCTGCTGGCCGTGTGCAGCGACTACTTCAACTCCATGTTCACCATTGGCATGCGGGAAGCTTTCCAGAAGGAGGTGGAGCTGATCGGCGCCTCCTACATCGGGCTCAAAGCCGTGGTGGACTTCCTGTATGGCGGGGAGCTGGTGCTGGATGGCGGCAACATTGACTACGTCCTGGAGACGGCCCACCTGCTGCAGATCTGGACGGTGGTAGATTTCTGCTGTGAGTACCTGGAGCAGGAGGTGAGCGAGGACAACTACCTGTACCTGCAGGAGCTGGCCTCCATCTACAGCCTCAAGCGGCTTGACGCCTTCATCGATGGCTTCATCCTGAACCACTTCGGCACGCTGTCCTTCACGCCCGACTTCCTGCAGAACGTCTCCATGCAGAAGCTGTGTGTCTACCTGAGCAGCAGCGAGGTGCAGCGGGAGTGTGAGCACGACCTCCTGCAGGCCGCCCTGCAGTGGCTGACGCAGCAGCCCGAGCGCGAGGCCCACGCCCGCCAGGTGCTGGAGAACATCCACTTCCCGCTCATCCCCAAGAACGACCTGCTGCACCGCGTCAAGCCAGCCGTGTGCTCGCTGCTGCCCAAGGAGGCCAACTGCGAGGGCTTCATCGAGGAGGCCGTGCGCTACCACAACAACCTGGCGGCCCAGCCCGTCATGCAGACCAAGCGCACGGCGCTGCGCACCAACCAGGAGCGCCTGCTGTTCGTGGGCGGCGAGGTCTCCGAGCGGTGTCTGGAGCTCAGTGACGACACCTGCTACCTGGACGCCAAGAGCGAGCAGTGGGTCAAAGAGACGCCGCTGCCCGCCCGGCGGAGCCACCACTGTGTCGCGGTGCTGGGGGGCTTCATCTTCATCGCCGGCGGCAGCTTCTCACGGGACAACGGAGGGGACGCGGCCTCCAATCTTCTTTATAGGTATGACCCCCGCTGTAAACAGTGGATCAAGGTGAGATTAAAGCCGGATTATTTCTTTTCTCTTGAGGACTCTCTCGGTTTCCTTAACCTAGCCTTGACTTTCCTTACCTCTCTGGGGCCTTGACAGCCACTATCCTGCTTCTGAATGAGGTGTGACGATAAAGTGGCGAGCAGCATACCGTGGGCCTACACCCTGGACAGGGAGAGGGAGAGCTGACCCACGCCCTTCGAGGGGTCCGTCGTGGTTCAGAGCTGCGCTGCCTGGTGGGGCTTTCTGTGCAGATGGAAGGGTCTGTGTCTGTACTTCCCCATATGGTAGCCACAGCCACATGTGGCGACTGAGCGCTTGAAATGTGGCCAGTGCGACTGAAGAAGCCAATTTTCAATTTCATTTCACTTTACCTGATTGGTGTGCAAGTGTGTGTGGCCACACGAGGCGTGGCTACTCTGTTGGACAGTAGCATGGGTCTAGATGTTTGATCCGTGGTTCAAGGTCCCCGGGTCCTGGAGTCTCTGGGGGGCTCCTCTGGAAGCATTTTGGGAGATAGTTTAAGGAGGCCACCAGGGCTCACACCTGGCCCTTGGGCATGCATTGTGGCCTGATTCTGGGAAGAGCGTGGGCCTTGATGTCAGACCTGAGATCTCATCCCAGCCTGGCTAAGTCATAGCTAGGATATTTTAGATTCTTGTCCTCTCCACATTTTGGATTCCCCTTCTGGGAATACATGGGGGACAGGGAGTGCAGTAGCTCATGTTGATTGGCAAGCCCCTGGCATAGGGAAGGTGTCTCCTTTCTGCTGGGAGCACTCTCCAGCCACCCGCTCCCCCGGGACAGTCGTGTCAGCCTTTATTCTCACACCTCAGCGTCGCGCCCAACTCAGTGCTGTTCTTAGCTCAAAACACAGTCAGGATGGACTCCAGCTGACCTTTTGATTTTACTCTCAGAAATCTGAGACCGCCCTCCAAGGTCGAAGTCTCACCACTGGACAGGGTCCCTGGCTTTGGACCCTCCTCCCCGAGGCCTGGCAGCAGCGGCGGCCTGAACCTCGCCTCCCGCGGGGACTTGTTCTTGCTCCCTGTGTGTTTGGCTTGGATTCGTTTAAAAAAAAAAAAAAAGTTTCTACTTTTATTTATTTATTTATTTTTGAGACAGAGTTGTTCCGTTGCCCAGGCTGGAGTGCAGTGGCACAGTCGGCTCATTGCAACCTCCGCCTCCCAGGTTCAAACAATTCTGGTGCCTCAACCTACCTAGTAGCTGGAGTTACAACCTACCACCACGCCTGCCTAATTTTTATATTTTTAGTAGAGACAGGGTTTCACCCTGTTGGCCAGGCTGGTCTCAAACTCCATGACCTCAGGTGATCCATCCACCTCGGCCTCCCAAAGTGCCAGGATTACAGGTGTGAGCCACTGCACCTGGCCTCTTCTGTTTAATTTCCTGTGGAATGCCACATCCTGCTCTGTTAACACAGAGTGGCAGAGCAGCACTAACTTTACAGATCTGATGCCGGGGGGGGGGGAAAGATGAATTTTTATTTCAGAAAGCCACTAGATCAGCAATTCTGACCCGTGACCCACAGAGTTCCCGTCCACGAGGCTGACCATATGACAAGTGTGGGGGTTCAGAGCGTCTCCATCCCACTTTTGGGGATTCAGAGCATCTTGGGGAAACTTCAGGGGCTCAGAGCTCCCGCCTGAAGAAGCCCCCTTTATTCAGGTGCAGTTCCCTTTCCCAAACATTCTCCGGGACTGTGTGTTCCGCAGACACATTTGGGAAACGCAGCGCCAGATGTTGATGCTGTCCCGGGTTCGGGGAAGGGAAGGTACAGGTATCTCACCTCCACAGGTGGCCTCCATGAACCAGCGCCGTGTGGATTTCTACCTTGCTTCCATCGAAGACATGCTGGTGGCCGTCGGCGGCCGGAATGAGAACGGAGCACTCTCTTCGGTAGAGACGTACAGTCCGAAGACCGACTCCTGGTCCTATGTGGCGGGCTTGCCAAGGTGATCTGGGGTTTGGTGGAAGGCTCTCCAAATGGGATGTTTTTATGGGACATAGTTCAGTCCACGTGCCTCACTTTCTGGGCATGTCGGCCTCCAATTCCAGGAGCGAAATCTTCTGGCTTGTCAGGAAGAGTGGGTACACCGTGAGGGGCAGAGGGCGTGGTGGAGCACAGTCTGGGCTCCGGTTTCAGACTTAGGGCAAGGGTCAGCTCTGCCGCCACGACGGACATCACTCCGTGGCTGAGTCTGTGCAGTCGCTGAGTTTCAGAGGGTGAGGGCCTGACCTGAGGATCTCCCTGAGCTTGGGCAAGAGGAGCTCGAAGAGATAGGGGTATCTGCTAGATCTAAGCCGCAAGCACGGGTCTTCACCCCTCTCAGCCTTTAGTTCCTCATCTGTAGAGGGAGACGATAATCGTACCCACCCCACAGCACTGTTTGCAGAGCAGATGTGGTGCTGCTCGGAAAACCTGCGCCCACATGCAGGGAGTGCCCCAGGGTGGCCGCCTCACCCTCCTCAGTCTCACCTGCCTTCCGGTGTGCATGTATCGAGCATTTATTATCTCCATGGGATTAGCAGCAGGTGCACACCATTTTTTCCACCAGTTCCCTGTTGCCACACCCAGCAGTGCACTTTCTGAACCAGTCTTTGCTGTGGAATACATCCAGGTGCCCCCAAGAGTTAGAAGTGTGCAGGGTAAGCGCTCGTGTTTTTGTTTTTCTAAGACGGAGTCTCTCTCTGTCGCCCAGACTGGAGTGCAGTGGCACAGTCTCGACTCACTGCAATCTCCGCCTCCTGAGCTCAAGCAATTCTCCTGCCTCAGCCTCCTGAGTAGCTAGGACTGCAGGCGCCCGCCACCACACTGAGCTAATTTTTGTATTTTTAGCAGAGACAGGATTTCACCATGTTCGCCAGGCTGGTCTCGAACTTCTGGCCTCAAGTGATCCACCTGCCTAGGCCTCACAAAGCACTGGGATTGCAGGCGTGAGCCACTGCACCTGGCCATATTGATCCTTTCTTATTCACTAAAGGCCCTGGTTTACATCAGGGTTCCCACTTCCTGGCACAGTTCTGTGGATTTTGAGGAACACAAAGCAACATGAATCCACCATTACAGCCTCACACAGAATCATTTCACTGCCCTAAACCCCCTCTGTGCACGCCCTGTCCATCCCTCCCTCCCCTCTCCCCACAGCCCCTGGCAGCCACTGATTTTGCTGTCTCTACGGTTTTAAGCAAAACTTTTCCTGAGTGCCAGCGCAGTTAGAATTGGACTGTATGTCATTATTCCTCTTTGATGTGCGATTCATTGGGTGCGTGTGTGCCTGCTGGCTCATTGCTCTAGTCATTTCCAGCCATTGTGAAAGGGGTGATGGTCCTGTGATTATTCCCATTTCCCAGATGGGGCAAGGGAGATTCAGAGAGAGTGGAGCTGGGTTCTGGCCCAGGCGGCCTGACTGCAAAGCTGTCCGCTTCCCCGCCCTGCCCGCCATTTCTTTGCTAGTGACGTCTGCTGTCTATAGAGTGTTCGTGGGGTGCCCACTGCCTGTGTTCTTAAATCCTCATGGCTCCCTAAGACGGCAGGCTGTTCCCTGGCTCGGGGAGGGTAAGCCTGGCACAGCCCTGAGCTCTCTCTCTGTCTCCGCCCGTCGACCCTGCAGGTTCACATACGGCCACGCGGGCACCATCTACAAAGACTTCGTGTACATCTCTGGGGGCCACGACTACCAAATCGGCCCCTACCGCAAGAACCTGCTGTGCTACGACCACCGGACAGACGTGTGGGAGGAGCGGCGGCCCATGACCACGGCGCGCGGCTGGCACAGCATGTGCAGCCTGGGCGACAGCATCTACTCCATCGGGGGCAGCGACGACAACATTGAGTCCATGGAGCGCTTCGACGTGCTGGGCGTGGAGGCCTACAGCCCGCAGTGCAACCAGTGGACCCGCGTGGCGCCGCTGCTGCACGCCAACAGCGAGTCGGGCGTGGCAGTGTGGGAGGGCCGCATCTACATCCTGGGCGGCTACAGCTGGGAGAACACCGCCTTCTCCAAGACCGTGCAGGTGTACGACCGAGAGGCCGACAAGTGGAGCAGGGGCGTCGACCTGCCCAAGGCCATCGCTGGCGGGTCCGCCTGTGTCTGCGCCCTGGAGCCGAGGCCAGAGGACAAAAAGAAGAAAGGCAAAGGCAAGAGGCACCAGGACCGGGGCCAGTGACCCCAGCTGCGCCTCCTGGGACCATCCTCACCATCATATCCCAGGGCTCTGTAGACCAGCAGCAACTTCTTAGTATTCCGGAAACATTATGTACAACTTAGCAGCTTTTTTTACTTTTATGATTCTTGGTATTTCTATGATATCACAGTAACCAATTAAATACTCTCTGTAACTTTACATATCTTGCTCGAATAACTAACCCAGGCAGTGAGCAACCCCTTGTATCTTTGCAGTTCTTTGCCCCATGTTACAATTCCTCATGGGTCCTTGCTAACCGTCTCCCTGAGAGTAGCTGGCATGGGGGTTACACAGAAATTTCTGTAGTGAAGCTTGGGGCCTCAAAGGGATCTCTTAGATCACCTAGTCCAAGCCTCCCCAAACCTGGCTGAGCTTTTAAGAATACAGATTCCTGAGCCCGCTCAGAATTATGGAATCCAAAACCACCAGGAACGGGGATGAGGTGGTGCCCAGAAACTGTATTCTAACTGGTTCTTGGAATTCTGGGCTTCAGCCACATCTGGGAATGACTGGCAAGGTCGAATGTGTTTGTTTTATAAATGACTGCACAGAGACCCCCACGAGGGTGAATGAGTGAGTGACCAGGGGCCACGCAGCTCGCTGGACTGTCAGGTGAGACGTGGTGACTTCCTACTGGGGAGCTGTTCTCCGTATCCGGTGAACGTTGTTTCTGAATAATTCCATCTTTCCTCATTGGAAACCTTCTTGAATTGTAAAACATTACAGGTAACCAAAAACGAAAAAAGGTGTGAAGCTCGTTATGAATATTTTTCTGTAATTTGTGCATTTTTTTTCCTTTTCTTTTCTGAACCCACTGTCTTTTATATTACTGATGTACTCAGCTCCCAAATCTGTTTATTTATCAGGAAAGAAAAAGCGAGTGCTGTGGAATTTGCCGTTGTTCTCTATGACTCTATCTTGAGGAGCTGTTGAAAGCTCCTGCTCAGAGGACAACGTGTGGATCCCTGAGAAGGCAGTGGAGGTCTCCCTGACTCCCATGCCAGGTCCTGCCCCAGTTTTCTGCTTCTAAGGAGTTTTGTGCTGCTGGGAAAATTCTCGAACAAATCCATGTGTTCCCTCATCCCCCCTCCCCCCGGCTTTAGCCACAGGGTTAGATGGAATACCCTCCAGGCTCCTCCCGGGTGATAGGGCCATTCAGCCTCTGAGCTGTTCATACCTGGATGGCATCCCCTTCAGGATGCGGAGCTGGCCTGCACTGACTCCTGCAAACAGTTCCTAGAGCAGGTATCAGGGTCGCTTGCCCTTTAAGAGGGCTCCTAGCTGCCCGAGCGGATGAGAAATGCGCAGAACTATGGGAGGATAGGAGTGTGATGGGCTTTAAGCATGAGCCAAGGAAGGCATGAATGAGCTGTACCTCACCCAAGATCTGACGGCAGAGATCAGTAAACTTCACGATGTGCTTAATCTCAAACCCTAGTCTAACGCCAGTCTTCCTGCAGACAGTTCCGAGAGCAGGTCTCGACGTCGCTTGCCCTTTAAGAGGGCTCTCGGCTGCTCGAGTGGGTGAGGATCAGTGTGTTAAGATTGACATTAGACTAGGAAAACAAACCTTAGTTAACTTTTATTTTCATTTCTGCTGCTGCTTTGCTGCACCTCCTTTCTCTTCCCTTCAGGGTTTACCGTGGTTCTCACTGGTCTGTTTCTGTAGCCTTCCAGGAGAGAGGAGAGCATTTTGGGGACTGAAAGCTTCAAGTTCCTGCCAAGGAACTGGTTCCTGCCCTCCGTGGTTGGTGAGGAGGGTAGTCTGCATATTTAGCTAGCTAGTTATTTGCATGTGAAGTCCCCGGAGGCTTACAGACTGTTGAGAGGTTCTGCAAGGCATGCAAACAAACAGACCAACAGGCTGCAAAGTTCTTGGAGCTCTGCAGCATTCCGGTGTGTGAAAGGCTCTGAGAAGTCTCATCCCAGCATTTCCAAACTTCTTTGAGCCTAAAACTCTTTTCTCTCATACCTGGTCCCAGACCCCCACAAAACATGTTTTGCAGAACTTCTGCCAACTTTGGGATAGCTTACCCCCTTCCTATTCTGGGAAAGGTTTTATTGCTTGTAGACCCCTCAGAAGCTAGCGTGTGGTGTACGTGGGCTGTTTTCCCCAGCTCAGCCTGGGTCATGAACAAATGGGCAGTTTGGCCTGAATCTTGGGGCAGGTTGGGGAGAGCACATAGACTCTGTGATTTGGGGAGTGGGAGAGCTTTGACCTTGGGGAGAGGAGAGCCATTGGTTTTTAGCCTAAGCCAGCTCTTTTACGTTTTGCTTCTGGGACTTGTCCCTGGAAATGTGTGAGCTACTGGCCTCTATTCTGATTTTCTTGTGCCTCGTGAGTTACATACGACATCCTGCGCCTAATATTTTGTGATGTCTCTCCCGATACTATTAAGGTGGTTTTGTAATTTACATGGCTTAAAATCTAATGTTACTAAGGTTGGGAGCACTCCTTTGAAGGGAGGATAAACAAGTTTCATCTTGTGAGCCAATTTCTAATATTTGATGGTGGCTACACTGTGACAAGAAAGGTTTTTGAGCTTGTTTGGGGTCAATGGATGGGCACAAGAGTGCCCAGTGGCGGTACCTGGGACAGGTTTTTGTTACTTGTCTTTTTAAGTTGAAAATTCACCCTTCTGTGCAGTCTAACTGAAAATGAAAGAGACCGCGCCTGGGCAACATGGCAAAAACCCATCTCTACAAAAAAACTACAAAAGATTAGCCAGGGATGGTGGGGCATGCAGTAGTCCCAGCTACTTGGGAGGCTGAGGTGGGAGAATCACCTGAGCCTGGCAGGTTGAGGCTGCAGTGAGCTATGATCACACCACTGCACTCTAACCTGGGTAACAGAGTGAGACCCTGTCTCAAAAGAAAAAAAAATGGTTTTTAACTCAAATGGGCAGAGTTTGGGCTGTACCTCTGCAGTGGCCATTTGAACCTCACAACAGTGGGGTTTTAAACTAGTGACAAAGGCACAGGTGCTTGCAGGCTGCCATGTTGAGATGGAAACGGCCATATGTGTCATCATGTTAAACTGTCAAGTGTTTCAAGCTGTTCTGCTTGAATTTTGAAGACACCTGGATCTTTTTTTTTTTTTTCAATATTTCAAAATAAGCATGGCAGGCTTCTATTGAGGTTTGAACTTTTCTCATTTCTAAAGAATTAGAGTTGTAACTTCGTGTTAGTTGTAAGTTTGGAGTTTGGTCGTCACCCAATTTGGAAAGCTGTTTGCTTAAGACATAACTGTATTATAATAATAGAAGGGAGGGAGTAGAAAGCTGATGAACCCTTGTTGCTTATAGCAAACTTCCTGCTGTTTAAAATGCACAGAGACTATTTTATCAACTGACTGTACTTAGCACGCAATTGGTATTTTCATTGTTCTACCATTTTATTGAGGCTATCAAGTGGGACTTCAGACCTTGCTCTGAGCGGAACCACGTGTGTATTTATACCTACGGGATATTCAGCTTTGAGATGGGCACCCAAATGCTGAGGGGAAGTGGGGTCCATCCTCTGAGGTCCAGGGTCCTACTTCGTGAGCTCAGGTGTGTTCACCTGTGGTTCAGTGTACCTCGACCCCTAAGCCAAGTGATCGTTCAGTGACTTGCAGCAATGTGGGAAGTGAGGGGACCCCTGCCATACCCCCCAACATCCGCTGTAGAGCACCGACCTTCATCCCTCACCCTGGTCCTCCATGGTGCAGCAGCATCTCATGGGCCTTGCGGCTCTCAGAGCTCGTGGTTGGAACCCTGTCCACTTGTCCCAAACCTGGCGGGGCAGCTGCAGATAAGGTTTGGACCCCCTGGTGTCTCTATGGATTCTGAGTGCCCGGGAGGGGAGGGGAGTGGGAAGGGTGGCATCCTGGCCTCCAGGATAAATGCCTGGAATATAGGGCAGCGCCACGGGCACTTGGAGACCCTGTCCTGCGCATCTGCCAAGCCTGGCAATTTTTAGAGTTTTTTGAAATGTTTTGATACTTTTTGATACAATTTGCTAATAACTGTTTTATAGAATGCCTGACGGGGGTTTTCCACCTCATCCCCTTCCTCCGGCCCCTTGATTTGTGCTGGACAACAGATGGCCAGTGGTCAGCACCAGGACCTCGCCTCGTGTGGCTTTGTCTTGGATCTTGCCCTTCTCCGTCGCTGATGCGATGCAGCTCTAGAATTTCGTGAAGCTGCATGCAAAGTTGCACGCAGCCCATGGGTATGACTGTCTCAGGCCCCCAGCTGATTTGCCAAGAGGAAACCTTAACTCCCTTGAGAGGGTCTGCATTTCTTCCAGAGCTCCTACCTCAGTGGTGTGCACAGAGTTGGAGAGACACCTGAGGGCCGGTCCACGTCTCACCTTTGCCATACGGGTCATTTCTTGATCAAATATATGACTGAGGTCCTGGTTTACTCCCGTCCACCCTTTCTTTTAAAGTATTCTTAACATGAAATCCACAAAAGCAGAAACAATGAACCATTCTTGCACTTTACAGAATCATTGTCCTTAGCTTTAGAGGTTGTTAATTTCTTGTTGTTTTTAACATGAATAGAATGTGTGGTTCTGAAGGTGTGTGGGGGTCTCAAGAAATTGTCCTTTGGGGCTGGGCACGGTGGCTCACACCTGTAATCCCAGCACTTTGGGAGGCCAAGGGGGGCGGATCACCTGAGGCCAAGAGTTCGAGACCATCCTGACCAACATGGTGAAACCCCATCTCTCCTAAAATACAAAAATTAGACAGTCGTGGTCACCTGTAATCTCAGCTCTTCGGGAGGCTGAGGCAGGAGAATCATTTGAACCCAGGAGGCAGAGGTTACAGTGAGCCGAGATTGCACCACTGCAGTCCAGCCTGGGTGACAGAGTAAGACTCTGTCTCAAAAAAAGAAAAGAAAAGAAATTGTCCTTTGGTTGCCTAAGTTACCAGAGTTGAATGAATGTACACATTTCGGTAGTTGGGGGGAGGGCAGAGCGGATAACGCCTTCCTTGTCTATTTCCTTTGAGAAAAGACGCTCCACCTTTTCTCAGTTACTTAAAGCCATCTTTACAGATTGCTTGTAATGTAAGGAAAGAGTCCTGTCCTTTGGATTGATTGAGGTTAAGTCATCAACCACTAGCCCCCTTTCAAAATCAGCGAGATATTTGATGATTAAGTGATTCATTGGGTATGTTCTGGCTACTGATGTTACTGAAATCTGCAATTGTGTATGTTTTTTAATTTGTTGCTTTTGTATTTGTAATTTTATGACATTCGAAGTTTCTGTGTCTTAACTCTTTTTAATTAATTTTCTGCACGTTGCTTTTTTCTCTGTTTTTAATTCCATACAGAGTATTCAATTCTTGAAACACATTAAAATAATTTGCTTGCTAGGGTATGGTTTATTTTATAATTACATTCCTAGTCTTGTGTGGTTATTGTAATGATCTCTGGTCCTAATTTCTCTGCCCGTATGAAAAAGAACCCCTTGCATGTTGATCCTAAATATAATTTGGAAATTAACCAGACTTCCTTTTAGTGTTGTGGGGAGGCTGGGACATTTCAATTCTGCTTTCATTGTGTGTCTAATTACTGTATTTTGCCAGGAATTTCATTCAGATCCTTGATTGCAGCGCTAAGTCCCCGTGACCTGAAATGAAACTATTTGCTTAAATGTGTGTCAACTGGGGTAATTTGATTAGAAAAGAAACACAGAAAGCAAGGAAAACAGCTTATGACAAAAGGTGTGCTATCTTTATCAGAAAAAATGCAATCACTATACTATAAGAACCAGCTCTGTTTTCCTTCGGGTGCTTCCCTGTCTTGCTGGGGTTTTGCAAGGCCACCAGCAGACAAGCCAAGGCACGGCTGTGCACCCTTTCCTTGTCCCTTCGGCAGGTCAGCATCGGGAGGGTGTAGGAGGGGTACCTACGCAGCCATAACACCTGGTAAGGTAACGGTTAGAATTTGCCTCTGAGCCAGTGAGCCCCAAACAGGACCCACTGCCAGGTGCTGACTTCCTCACCTGGATTCTTTCGCATCCGCTTCAGAAGCATCTCAGGTTAGGTTGATAGTCTCCCGATTTTCCAGGTGAAGAATCCTAAGCTCAGGTTAATTACCTTACCCCAGCTGAATTGTCTTCCCCAACACCCGCCAGCCAGTCAGTCGTTGCCTTGGTTTGGGTTCTCTTCAATGCAGAACCTTAGACAAGGACTTGGACACAGGTAGGGTGGAGAGGTGGTCGCCTGGAAGCCAGAATGTCACGAGGAAGGGAAGAAGGCCCACGAGAAGGTGATTTATTGTGAAGTAACAAACCCCAAGCCACAGCTCCCAACAATATTTATCATTGCGGATGACTCTGTGGGTTGACTGGGCTTGGCTCAGAGGCTCTCCACTGAGGCTCCTGCACGGTCACATGGTCATGGACGGGTAGTGGCTCTTGAAGGCGTGAGTGAGAACACACAGCTCCTCCAGCATCTCCCTCTCCCTTTCTTCTCTCTCCCTCTCTCCCTGCCTTCTCACTTCCCCTTCTCTTCCCCGCCCCCCAATCTCTTTCTCTCTCTTTTTCTCCTTGTTCACTTTGGTCTTGCTCTCTCTGGTCTCTTCACTTGACCTCACCTAGATTTCTTACATGGCAGCCAAAGGCTCCCAGAGCAAACGTGACAGGTGTAATGAGCAGAGGCCACGTGGCTTCTTCCAGCACCTCCTGGGAAGTCAGGGACTCAGGTTTGCTGCATTTCACCCCTTGAGGCCATCAGAAAGAGTCCCCCAGGTTCAGGTTGCTGGCCCTGCGAGAGGTGTCAGCTGTGTCTCCTCCCTGACCCTGGAACCCTGTCTGCAAACCACGGGAGGAGCTGGGTGCAATGGCTCGCGCCTGTAATTCCAGCACTTGTGGAGATCTAGGTAGGTGGATCACTTGGGCCCAGGAGTTTGAGACCAGCCTGGGCAACACAGGGAGACCTCTGACTCTATTTTTTTAAAAAAATTATTTTTTTGAGACAGTCTTGCTGTGTCACCCAGGCTGGAATACAGTGGCAGGATCTCAGCTCGCTACAACCTCCACCTCCTGGATTCAAGCGATTCTCCTGTCTCAGCCTCCTGAGTAGCTGAGATTACAGGCACGTGCCACCACACCCAGCTAATTTTTGTATTTTCTTAGTAGGGATGGGTTTTCACCATGTTGGCCAGGCTGGTCTTGAACTCCTGACCTCAGGTGATCTGCCCATATCAGCCTCCCAAAGTGTTAAGATTACAGGCATGAGCCACCGCGCCTGGCCCTTTTTTTTTTTTTTTTTTGAAACGGAGTCTAGCTCTGTCACCCAGGCTGGAGTGCAGTGGCGCGATCTTGGCTCACTGCAAGCTCCACCTCCCAGGTTCAAGTGATTCTCGTGCCTCAGCCTCCCGAGTTGCTGGGATTACAGGCGCCGACACCACACCTGGCTAATTTTTGTATTTTTAGTAGAAACGGGGTTTCACCATGTTGGCCAGGATGGTGTCAAACTCCTGACCTCAAGTGATCCACCCCCCTCAGCCTCCCAAAGTGCTGGGATTACAGGTGTGAGCCTCAGTGCCCAACCTACGTTGTATACTTTCAGTGTATACAAGTCAGTGGGTTTTAGTACATTCATTTGTGAAATATCTCAAAATACAACTTTTTTGAAAAAGCTCTGCAGGGGAAGGATGTGCAGCAAGTTAGAGGAGCAAAGTGCTGAGAATGTGGTGAGAAATGGGAGCTGGCATATCACAGAAGTCTGTGAGCTCAGGAAGGAGGTGATCTGATTCATTTTCAAAGGAGAGCTTTGGCAGCTGCTGCGTGTGCGTGTGTGTGTGTTCACGTCTATGAATTTTAACAAATAACCAATTATTCACAGAAATCAAAGCCCATTAATGGATGCATGGATAAACACAATGTGGTCTGTCCATGCAACGGACTATTATCCAGTCCATAATACAGAATTAAATTCTGATCCACGCTACAACATAGATGAACCTTGGAAACGTGATGCTGAGTGAAAGAAGCCAGACACAAAAGGTCACATGATGTATGATTCCATTTCTGTGAACTGTCCAGAATTTGTCAGAACAGGCAAATTCAGAGACAAAGTAGATTCGTGGTTGCTTAGGGCTGGCATGGGGACGAGGATGGATGGGGAGCAACAGCTCAAGGGCACGGTATTTATCTCTGTGATGATGAAAATGTTCTAAAACTAGGTGATGGTTGCACACATCTGTGACTGTACAAAAAATTGAATCGTACACTTTGGGTGAAATGTATAGTATGCGAATGATATCTCAATAAAGTTGTTTAAAAAGCAATATTTCCCTCCATTCTCGGAATTCTGTGTATTGGTCTCCTAGATAGCTACAGGGTGAGAGGCAGAATTCAACTTCCCTGCTTAGATTCTAAAACTGGGATTAAAACGGTGAGATGAGACTAGAAGGCAACTTTCATCTCAGGTCTGCGTGAGAGCAGAGCTCAGGGCATCCTCTAGGGGGCGCCCTAGAGCAGCAGTCCTGAAAATGTGGTCCCTAGAACAGTAGCTAAGTACCGGTGGGAACTTAGCAATGCAAACTGTCAGGTCCACCCCACACCAGCTGAATCAGCCGCTCCTGGGGTGGGGGCCTGGCAATGTGTGTGTTTAGAAGCCCTCCTGGTGATTCTTGTTTTTTTTTTTCTTTTTCTTTTTGAGATGGAGTCTTGCCCTGTTGCCCAGGCTGGAGTGCAGTGGCGTGACTTCTGCTCCCTGCAACCTCCACCTCCCAGGTTCAAGTGATTCTCCTGCTTCAGCCTTCCAAATAGCTAGGATTACAGGCGTGCGCCACCGCGCCCAGCCAATTTTCATATTTTTAGTAGAGACAGGGGATTTCACCAAGTTGGACAGGCTGGTCTTGAACTCCTGACCTCAAGTGATCCACCCACCTTTGCCTCCCAAAGTGCTGGCATTACAGGTGTGAACCACCTTGCTTGGTCATCTCCTGGTGATTCTGATGGCTGCTCAAGTCTGAGAACCACTGTTCTCCAAAGGTATCTGTCTCCATTCTCTACCCACAGACCTTCCTAAGCTAGGAGTCCCTGCCCATAGCCAACAGCTGTGCCTGGCTTGCTCTGGCCGAAACCTGAACCATGGGGCTGCTTTCAGATTAAGCACAGCCTGGTCTGAATCTTCTGCCTTGGGAAGCCTGGGAAAGGCCTTGGAGTCAGCCTCTGCAGGGGCACGCACCTGTTGCCTCCCTGAGAAAGTCACCTCCTCTGTGCCCCTCCTGTTGATGGCAGCAGGAAGCCTGGGGTGTGGCCCAACTCTTTAACTAGTCTCTAGCATCCGCTGGCTGTGTGCTCAGAGCATGCTCTGAGCATGGCCTCATGCTCTATTCAGATGGGATCCTTTTACCAGGCATGCTGCAATAGTGTGATTCATGCCCCAGGGGCCCCGGCCCCACTCTTGCAGGCATCCAAAGGTGCTAAAAATATGTAACTCCTAAATGTGGTTCTGTATTTCTGACTGTACCAGTGTTGTGGGCCTTTTTATGCTCCAAGCTGAAATTCAAGAGGCCTGGATTCCAATATAAGGCCCATGATTAATGGGCCTCCAGCAAGGCCTCACTCAGCATCTCCTGTATTTAGATGAGGCCTAAATCAAGTCTCTGTGATGTGGACCGAGCACGGGGCTGTGAGTCAGGGAGTGTGAGTTGTAGCCTTGGCTCTGTCACATGCACCTGGGCCAGGGCTTCATCTCATTCAATTTCAGTTCCTCACACTACGGGATAAGATGGTTGGAGATTAGTGTTCCTCTGGGTGTGATCTGCAGAGCCCTGGTCCACCAAGCAGCTGCCTAAAGGAGTTTGTGGTAAGGCAACATTTGGGGAGCTCTGGAGATACTTTCCCCCTCTGGGAGACTCACATTAGAGAACACATTCACATTTCTTTTTTGTTTTTTTGTTTTGTTTTGTTTTGAGATGGAGTCCTGCTCTGTCACTCAGGCTAGAGTGTACTGCAACCTCCGCCTCCTGGGTTCAAGTGATTCTCCTGCCTCAACCTCCCAAATAGCTGGGACTATAGGTGCCTGCCACCATGCCAGGCTTATTTTTGTATTTTTAGTAAAGATGAGATTTCACCATGTTGGCCAGGCTGGTCTCAAATTCCTGACCTCAAGTGATCAGCCCTCCTCGGCCTCCCAAAGTGCTGGGATTACAGGTGTGAGCCATCGTGCCCCGACCAACACATTTGTATTTCACAGCCTCTAAACGTCCCATCAAAGACACCTATTTCACTTTTCTTAAACCAGGATTTCTCAAGCTTGTTTGGCCCTGGCTCCCTGCCCATGTTTTCCTCTGTCAATGAATACAGAGATTGTGTATCTATGTACATAAAACTCTAGGAAATCAGCCAGGCACGGTGGCTCACGCCTGTAATCCCAGCACTTTGGGAGGCCAAGGTGGGCAGATTACCTGAGGTTAGGAGTTTGAGAACAGCCTGGCCAACGTGGCGAAACCCCGTCTCTACTAAAGGTACAAAAAAATTAGCCAGGCATGGTGGTGCGCACTTATAGTCCCAGCTACTCGGGAGGCTGGGGCAGGACAGTCACTTGAACCGGAGGCAGAGGTTGCAGTGAGCCAAGATCGTGCCACTGCACTCCAGCCTGGGCGACAGAGCAAGACTCTGTCTCAAGAAAAAAGAAAGAAAAAAAAACCTCTGGGAAATCAGAAGCTAAGAGGTTTCTGTGTCCCACCAACACTGACCACCAAAGATTCAGTGATTGTCCTGCCACTGAAAGATGCCATGAGCGTATCATACAGCATGGCCAGCTGGCTTTTCGGTGTCCATTCCCCCTGGAGGACAGTGGCATGATATGCTTGCTATGTTTCAAGGCCTGACTTTTTTTTTTCTTTTGAGACAGAGTCTTGCTTTGCTGCCCAGGCTGGAGTTCAGTGGCGTGATCTCTGCTCACTGCAACCTACACCTCCCGGGTTCAAGCGATTCTCCTGCCTCAGTCTCCCGAGTGGCTGGGATTCCAGGCACGTGCCACCACACCCAGCTAAATTTTGTATTTTTAGTGGAGACAGCCAACACTATGTTGGCCAGGCTGGTCTCGAACTTCTGACCTCAGGTGATCTTCCCACCTCAGCTCCCAAAGTGCTGAGATTACAGGCATGAACCACAGCGCCTAGCCCAAGGCCTGGCTTTTGATTTTGCAGATCTAAAATCTCGATTTGGTTCGTGCATCTGTAGTGATTAAGTTGCGTGTAACTTGGCTGGGCCATGGCACACAGCTCTGTGTTTGGACATTATTGTAGATGTTTCTGTGAAAGCGTTTTTGGATGTGATTAACATTGAAATAGATGGATTTTGAGATTGCCCTCCAGTATGTGGGTGGGCCTTTTCCAATCGGTTGTAGGCAGTAAGAGAAAAAAGTCTGAGCTTCCTGAGCAAGAGGGAGCAGCAGACAGCCTTCAGACATCAACTGCAGCATCAGCTCTTCCCTGGGTCTCTAGCCTGCCAGCTGACTTAAAGTCAGTCTCTCTATCTCTCCCTCTCACTGTGTGTGTGTGTGCATACGTGTGAGTGTGTGCATCTGGCCATGATGGTCAATGCCTATAATCCTAGCTACTCCAGAGGCTGAGGTGGAAGGTTCGCTTGAGTCCAGGAGTTAAAGTCTATAGTGAGCTTTGATTGAGTCACTGCACTCCAGCTTGTACAACAGAGCAAGTTTCCATCTCTCAACTATCTATCTGTATATAAACACACACACAATTGATCCTTGAACAATATGGGTATGAACTGCGTGGTCCACTTTTACATGAATTTTCTTTTGTTTCTGTCGCCCCCGAGACAGCAAAACCAACCTCTCCTCTTCATTCTTCTCCTCAGTCTATGCAACATGAAGGCAACCAAGACGAAGACCTTTATGATGATCCATTTCTACTTAATGAATAATAAATATAGTTTCTCTTTCTTTTTTTTAAGAGATAGAGTCAGGCTGCAGTGCAGTGGTGTAATCATAGCTCACTGTAGCTGCAAACTCCTAGGCTTAAGTGATCCTCCTACCTCAGTCTCCCAAGTGCCTGGGACTACAGGCACACAACATCACACCTGGCTAATTAAAAAAAAAATTTTGTAGAGATGGGATCTCACTATGTTGCCCAGACTGGTCTCAGA